>NC_081430.1:40835344-41187724 GCF_949786415.1 Peromyscus eremicus
TTGGATGTATTTCCAGTAGATTTGAATTTAGGGACATTTCAGGTGGCATATACTCTTCATTACAAACAAGAATGAATTCCCGTTATACTTTTGAAAACTATCAGAAGTGATGTGAAACTGTTGGTCATGTTTCTTTAATAATACTTTTGTGTTGTCAAATTGTTAAGAAATGGGAGCATGTGTGATCATTTGAATGAGAATGGTCCCCATAGGCTCATACCTTTGAATGCTTGGTCCCTAAGTTAGTGGAACTGTTTGGGAAGAATTAGATATGACTTTGTTGCAGTAGATAGGAACTTGTGGGAGGAGGTGTGTGACTGGGTGTGGGCTTTGAGGTTTCAAAGGCCCAAGCCGGGTGCAGTGTCTTTCTCTCTCTGCCTATTGATCAGAATGTAGCATTCTCAGCTACCACTCCAGTGTTATTTCTGCCTCCTTTCTGCCATGATAACCATGGACTAATCCTCTGAAACTGTGAGCAAGCCCCCGAGTAAATGTTTTATTTTATGAGTTGCCTTGGTCATGGTGTCTCTTCACAGCAATAGAACAGTGGCTAAGACAGTATGTTAGAGTCAAGGGTTCAAAAATTTCTTATCTTGGTTTTGAGATTTTTCTTTTGTTGTTGTTTTATGTTAGAACTGGTACACACACATAAACCCCAAGAACTGATTAATACAACCTAGGCAAAAAAGGATAAATGAACATTTTTTAAGGACGCAAAATGACTATCATTTCCATAATATCTAGACTCAAGCTTCACTAGGCCCATAATCTTGTCTGTTTAGAAGTAGTCTGTGTGACTTCTGGACTTCATTCTTCTCATCTTTTCAAAGAGGAGGAGTTTGGATCTAAGACTGAAACAATGTTTATAGTTCTTGTCGTTTCCGATCCTCAGGTTTTGCCAATTGTTTACTCAGAGAACAACAACCTATCGGTTTATGGAAATGATCATACTCTGAGTAGGAAATGTAGGGCTTATAGCTCAGGGTTATGCTCTGAGGGCTTGTGGTCTGAGTTCAAATGAGCCTCTGAACCAATTGTCCTAAGTGTATGAAACCCCTGTGAGACAGAGTGCTGCTGTCCTTGGTGCTGATGGTCATTTTTGGTGGTGGTGGGGGAGGTTCAGAGGAGGAGGGCAAGAAGGGTATGTGGTGAAAGGGGAAGTTTAAGCAGAGTTTGTCCATTATCTATGATGCAGAAAAAGTTTTACTTTTCACTCATTTTACCAGTAAACATCACTTTAACTATGTTAAATCCATGCAGATAGTTTACAAGATTCTTCTGGGAATCTTCATTTATTAACCAAATTTATGCCTATTTAATAGTCACTTAGTTTTCTTTCTAGTTTTGCACTTTTCATGTTTATCATGATAGACTTTGGATGGGCATCATCCTGGAAATTTACACTTTATAAGTCCAGGAAATAATAATAATAAAAAAAGACAAAACAACCCACCTTTCACTATTTCTTTGTGTTCTGCTTTTCATAAACGTGGAGCACATCAGTTTACTGTCTTTGAATTTAATTGTAAATCAGGCTGCAATTAGCCTATTTATGTAAACTGTATATTCTTCACCATCCTCCTTTGCTGTCTGTTTGTTTTTTCATATTGATCAAATTTTCTTTGCTTGTTATTTTATTTTATTTTTCCTTGTTTGATGTATGTACTGGCTGGTTTTGTGCTTCAACTTGACACAAGCTAGAGTCATCAGATAGAAAGGAACCTCAGTTGAGGAAATGCCTCCATGAGATCCAGATGTAAGGCATTTTCTCAATGAATAATCAGTGGGGAGGGCCCAGCCCATGGTGGGTGGTGCCATCCCTGGGCTGTGGTCCTGAGTTCTACAATTAAGCAGGCTCAGCAAGCCATGGGGAGCAAGCCAGTAAGCAGCACCCCTCCATGGCCTCTGCACCAGCGCCTGCCTCCAGGTTCCTGCCCTGTTTGAGTTCCTGTCCTGACTTCCTTTGGTAATGAACAGCAATGTGGAAGTGTAAGTGTAAGCTGAATAAACCCTTTCCTCCCCAACTTGGTTTTTTTTGGGGGTCATGGTATTTTCTTCTGCCACAATAGAAACCCTAAGACAATGTGGAAGAATATTGAGTCACCAGCTTCCTGCTGCTGTTTCTCATTCATACAGAGTTTTATGAAGGTTTTTGCCCCATCACTTTATTGTCTTAAACATAGGCCAGTAAATTTCACATCAGGCATCACCTTTCTTCCCCTTTAACCTTCTTTATTTGGCTCACAGCTTTTTTTTTCTTGTTTCCAGTTCTTCCATTTATCTTAGAAAGATTTTCTACTCTCTCTTTATTCTACCTGTGAGGAAAGGGGGCTAATCCAGATTATTCTGTGTAGAGCATTGCTGGCAATATCTCCATCCTAGAGAAGTGAAAGCTGGGAGCTTTGATGTGGAATTAGAGAGAATAAAGAATAGATGCCTTGGACTTCTAAACTCAATGAAAATGCACAGTAAATGTCTGGAGTCTTTAGAAGTTAGCACTTACCTCCTTATCTTCTGTTAACTAAACCTACTTTTTAACTAAAGAACAAAATCTTGATGTTTTCTTTTTCTTTTTGATGTTCTAACCATATTTTTTGTGATTTTTTTCTAACATAATTGAGCAATATTTCAGTTTCAACTGAGGCTGAAAATAGCTTCTGTGTACTGGACCCTTACAAATGATGTGTAACATTTCATTATGTCTTTGAGGTCAAAGCAATTGACATATAACTTTTGGAAAATGGTTATTTCCCATATGGGGCTATTGTATATTAAGTTCTTATGCTTGATGGATTTTTATTAAATATTTCATTGCCATTCATTTATTTTCAAAACAGAATGCCTCAATCTAGCAAATAACCACCTTGGTAGGTATTTCTATACTTAAGCTTCATTATATATTCATTTATTCACACCAAAATTATTCAGAATAATTATTGATAGAGTACCTAGGTATTAACAGGCAGCTTATTAAGTCCTGGACAGAGATATTTCCTAATTCAAGTGTTCAGATTTTAGTTTCAGATACTACTGAAGCTGAAAGAATTATACTAGAGTGCAAAACAGCACAGATGCAAAATGCCCATGAGAACTTGAGAAAGGGTAAAAGCTTGTCTGTTGGAGTCCAGAGCTGAAAATTCTCACACAAGAGTTTACCTACATAGTAGTCGATAGGAAGACCTTGATGAACTGTTCTCATCGGACTAGTAGCTGAACGATGATTGTTGGAAATGATTATGATATGTCTGATACAGTAGGATGTGCTTTGGAATCAGACATCTGGGAACAAATTCTAATTCCGCTGCTTCCTAAAGAGTGTTCTTTCTGGGATCTGATTTCCTTATCTAACACATTGCACAAAATACTCAAGGAAATGAAAAATGAAAATAAATGGAATGATGGTGATACCTGCCTTCTGTAGCACGGTTTAGAGAAGATGATGTTTGCATATTTTCTTTTTGTTTCTCTCCATGGAATTTGAATGAAAACAAAGGTAGGGTGACTCAGAACGTTGATCATGCTTGCTTCGCCCAAGCCCTAGTTTCTACTGCTTACATGCCCACTTCTTCTAATTTTAACCACAATTCTAATGGATACTATTATTTATATTATTTCTCATTCATACAGAAGAAAATTAATTTTACATAAATCATATAGCTTATTCAAGGATATGGTTATGAAGGAAAGAATGAGAATGTGACCTTATGTCTACATCACAGTAGCTCAGATCTTAGTTCACTGTTGTATGCTGTTTGATGTCCTGTTTTATTTTAATTGAATGTAGTAGGCATTTATCATTCCAGCTGTGGTTCCCAAATAGAACAGTAGAGTAGATGTGGTGGTTTGAAAGAGAATGGCCCCCCAAGGTGGTGTGGCCTTTTTGGAGTAGATAAGGCCTCGTTGGAGGAAGTGAGTTACTGTGGGGGTGGGCATTGACGTCTCTTATGCTCAAGATAATGCTTAGTTGGGCGGTGGTGGTGCACACCTTTAATCCCAGCACTCGGGAGACAAAGGCAGGCAGATCTCTGTGAGTTTGAGGCCAGCCTGGGCTATATAGTGAGTTCCAGGAAAAACACAAAGTTACACAGAGAAACCCTGTCTCAAAAAAAAAAAAAAAAAAAAGATAGTGCTCAGTATCTCAGTTTACTTCTTTTTGCCTTCAGATCAAGATGTAGCCAGCACCATGTCTGCCTGTACTCCACCATTTTGCACCATGATGATAATGGACTAAACCTCTGAAAATGTAAGCTGTCCCAATTAAATATTTTTTCTTTTAAAGAGTTGTGGTTGTGGTGTCTCTTCACAGCAATACAAACCCTAACTAAGACAGAAGTTGGTACCAGGGACTGGAGGTATTGCTGTGATAGGCCTGACTGTGCTTTTGTTTGAAGGAATATGGACCTTGGGACTATGGATTAGAAAAGCAGTTGAATGCTTGAAGTGCAGATAATGGGCCATCCTAGTAGGAACATGGAAGACAATGGTGCTGAGTGTGATTTGAACTATGGGGTCCTGACTCAAGACGTTTCAGAGGAGAAGAATGTTAGTATGGTGGCCTAGAAACCAGTCTTAAGGTATTTTGGTGAAGAATGTGGCTGCTTTTTGCTCTTGTCCAAAAAGAAAAGTCTGCCTGAGGGTAAGGGAACAGATTGTGATTAATTCCGTTGACAGTGGAAATCTCAAAACAGTCTAGTATAGACTCTGTCCTGTGGTTACTAGTGTTAATGCTAGTGAAGATTTATAATGAAAGAGAGTAAGGAAAAAATACAAAATGTAAAATTTGAGGAGCAAAGGAGCACCAGGAAGTGCAGTGGAGCTAAGTCCTGTGTTCAAAGAGATAATCAGATTAATAAATGGAAAAAAGGGAGTGGTGGCCTCAGGGAAAGATCTCACCCAGCTAAGTTTCCAAATTGTAAAAAGGAATTAAATAAAAACTTAGAGCCAGGTGTGGTGGTGCACACCTTTAGTCCTAGCACTCAGAAAGCAGAGACTGACAGATGTCTGAGTTTGAGGCCAGCCTGGTATACAAAGCAAGTTCTTGGATAGATAATCTTAGGCAGTGAAAGAAATTATGGAAAACAGAAAGCTGGTGATGTTGTAATTGAAATAGGAGGCCATGTTCCAGTCCCGGCAAGCAGCAGAACTTGGCAGTTTCAGCCATGTGGTTTTGGCTTTAGAGTCAAGGATAGAAGAAAGGCTTTATGGAACCTTCCTCTGTGACAAAGGAAAGCAGCTGAGGCCAAGCATGTGTCAGAGGTATCCCTGAATGGAGGCCCAGAGAGGCCATTGCATGAAGCTGTGAAGGAGAAGCCTGGATTGTCTTGGAGAACCCAAGATGCTGGAGATGCTAGAGCCGTGGCATACCTGCCAAGGAGAGCTGCTAACAGGGAATGGATCCAGCCCAAGAGAAAGTATGCTGCAGTCAACAAAGCTGAAAGGAGTTGGAGATCTGAAGAGCACTTTGACATCAAACATGGAGATAAAGAGTTTGGAGTTTGCCCAGCTGGTTTTCAGTCTTACTTTGGCCCATTATTTCCTCACTCTGCTCCCTTCCCTACTTTGTGGAATGGTAATGGAAGTATGTGATATGCTTTTTGATTTTGATTTTTACAGATGATTACAGTTAAGAGATTGAATCTCAGAAAAGACTTTGGACTTTAGACTTTTAAATAAGTTTGGGACTGTTATAGACTATGGGGACTTTTGAAGTTGGACTGAATGCACTTTGGAATTATGATATGGCTCTAAGCCTTTCAGTGCCAGGGCGTGTAATGTGGTGGTTTGAAAGAAAATGGCCCCCCCAAAGGAGTGGTACTGTTAGGGGGTACAGCCTTGTTGGAGTAGGTGTGGCCTTGTTGGAGGAAGTGTGCCACTGTGGGGGCAGGCTTTGAGATCTCCTATCCTCAAGATACTGTCCAGTGTCTCAGTTTACTTCTTGTTGCCTTCAGATCAAGATGTAGCCAGCACCATGTCTGCCTGTACTCCACCATTTTGCACCATGATGATAATGGTCTGAATCTCTGAAAATGTAAGCCCCAATTAAATGCTTTTCCTTTCTAAGTGTTGCCATGGTCATGGTGTCTTTTTACAGCAATAGAAATCCTAATGAAGACAGTAGATATCAGAATATATGTTCTGTGGGTTCATATACCTAGTGATTTTGCTAAACATAATCATCATCAGCAACACATTGCACAGATCTGGCATTTGAAGGCACACCCATTCATGAAGGCTCAGGAAAAATTGAAGTAACAAAGATACTCCAAAACACAGGTGTTTATTTCTGTCTCACATGAAAGTACCTAATGGGTAGATCACATTAACTTTGCCATTTTCAGTATACAGTTTAAAGATAGAAGATTCTAGGTTAAGAGTTTCATTTCAAACATGTAATGCTGCATTTGTGCTCTATCACTTCTATCCATTTCCATTCCTGAGGACTTAGGTCACCATAACTTCTTGTAATATCCAGAGGAAAATGTAGGTTGTATTTGGATAGCTACTTGCTCAGGAAGGAGAGCAGAACAGATAGGAGAATCACCTGGGATTTTCATTACACAGCTCAATGAATATTTATTGAATGAGTAAATGAAGAAGACCAAAGCCCAAACGTAAATGTGGTCTCCAATGAGACCAAGACAAAGAAAGATGTTAGCTTTATCCCCAGCTTAGAAGCACATGTCAGTATGCCAATGTCAGTTTTTCCAGTTAATTCTTGCCAAAATACATCTTTAGGCAGAGCTACCTATTGTGAGTATCTCTTGAATGTAGTGTTTTCCTTTAATCTATGGCTGTCAACTTTTCTCCTAAATGTCAGCCTGGGATCGAAGCCATGGAAGGGTTTCTATGAGCTCCATGGATTATGGTGCCTTCTTAAGGAAGACGAAGTGACAGGCTCCGCAGCACTTATCTGTATCACCTGTCAGGGGCTCTTCATTTGGAAGCAGGAAGAGTATCAGGCTGCTTATTTGCGATTCTTTTTCAGAACTGCCTTGGCCTTATGAGAGACCCCCTCTGATACTGGCAAAATGCAGTTTTAGTTCCCCTAAAAGAAAATGCTGGAAGTTTTCTATCTCTGGACTTTTGGACTCTGTTAGATCAATATTCTAACTGCAGACTCTATGCCAGCAACTCCGTCTTTAATGCAATGTAACACTTCCTTTGTTTCATTAGAGTTATTTGTCACAGCCACTGTAGGGGCATGCATTGTGTAATGCCCAACTGGTGGTAGGTAATTCACCCCATGCAGGGCACGGCTATTCTTCATTGTTGCCTGAGGATATGGCAGATCCTTATTAGTTTTCCTGAGTCAACAGTGAGGATTACAATACACTTTGTGAATGTAGAAGAGGCCGAGCTTCAGATGAGGAAAATGAAGCCGTGGGATCATATTCTTCAAAACTTACTAAGGTGGGAACCTTTCTCTCTCACTTGCAAGGCTGAAAAAATTAAAGAGTAACTACTGAAACCTTATGCCTCTTTACGCTCTTTTATTCCTAAGAGCTTAAAGTGATGCTGTAGCCCTACATCTCATTTATTTTCACAACATCCCCATGGAGCCAGAGGCTAGCCTTTCTTTCACTGTCCATACTGCTCAGACCAAAAGCAATGCCCTGAGAACTCAACTGACTAGCATTCAAGGTCAAAAAAGAGAGTCAGTTTGTGAAGCCAGTGTTTGAACTCGGGTGTCCCATCTTCATCCAGTGGCTGCTTTAAGATGTAGTACTTAGCAAAGAAATATAACAGGGAGAACTAACTAGATAGGATGAAGGCACAGAATGTCACAATGTGTCAAAGTTCATCTCTCTAAATGCTCCTTAGCTCACAGGTTTTTAAAAATGTGCTTTTGATGACTCAACAGCACTTAATGCTGTGAACTGTTCTCACTCCCTTAAGCCACAGGCACAGAGATCATTATTCCGTATTTGGTTTGGAATGGTGCCCCAGAATCAGAGTTTTTCAATAGCACTAATGACTGCACATATATCAGGAAGAATAGGGGACATTGACTTGATTGCATAATGACTCTCATTAAATGGTTGTATAATTAGATGGTTGTTGTAACAAATTGAAAAGGATGGTGAGCAAAATCTCAATTTATAGGCATGTAGGGTTGTAGCAGGGTCTCTTTAGCCCCCATGGTACTTGTGCAAATTAGAAAAGTGTTTTTCTCCAGGAGGCATGGTCTAAAGCCACGGAGTATAGATTGGTGAGCAAAACCTTGATTGGATTCAGTTTCATTTATCCATTTGCTGAAACATATGCTCTTTATGGCCACCTTGGAGTAAAACAATAGCTGAGTAACACACACAGGTCAAATTAGCTTCTTACTTGGGAAATGTTACTATTTCAGGAATTCTGCTTAGGGACTAACCATAAAGGTTTTAATTCGACCTGCCTCACCTCAGATCACAAGCCCAACCACATGCTGCAAATGTGATGCCAGGCAAGTTCTCTGTCCCTCTGTGCATTATATTGTCCCATGTGCAAAGTGGAAGCTGTGATGGTTTCTTCCACATTGTTTGTGAAGATTGTACAAAGAGTTAATACTTAAAAGCACCACCTTGGCTATACAGGAAGCAGCTGGTGAATATACTTTTTTATTAGCACAGTTTCCAGATGAAGTAACCAGGGGTATGGGAGATTAGAGATCAAGGCCACCTAGCTGATAAATATAAAGCCTGGGAAATTCCATTATTGGAAGGAAATTTGTCATCGGCAGAAACTAAGAACTTAACATTAATATTACATTGACTTTTAGGCAGAACTGCAGTTAAAATCTTTAAAAAGTAGGCTATTGATAGATGACATATTTATTGAAATTTGTTTATTAACATGATGGAGCCAGGAATCTGGTGGGATTTACTTTGAGTCCCTTGCTAAATCGTAACAGCTTTGGTGATTCAGCGGAGAAGACTTTTAAAACTGGTTCTGTTCATGAGCACAATCTTGCCTTGCTTTCTCTTGAAAGTTGTAGGAATGATCCAAGACATAGGTGCACTCTGATCACAAAACATTCAGGGAAACTTCACTTTAGAAAATGCTGCATGACCAACATTACATCATTACTGAGAATTCGAGGTGATCCAAGTCTATCAAATCCATTCCTCTTCATCCTTTTAGGCAGCAAGACCTGGACAATTTTTGAAGGCACTGAAAAGAAAGATGCTTGTTTTGTTCAAGCCTTTCAGCCTTTATGGCAAGCACTATGTACTGGGCACAACCCAGAAATGCTTTCCTTTATTATTTCAGGTAGATTATATGCTTTGCCCTTCCATGCTCGCTCTTTTGCGGGCTTTAGCTTTGATTCTCTGTGTGCTTCGGCTACACCCCAAGGTGCCTGTTGATTGTTTAATATACTCTCAGTCAGAGAATATCATGTGTGCCTATTCTTAGTGGGATCAAAGGGAAGACAATTTTAATTTCCTTGGTAGGTGGTGGATCATCTCATTGCTTTTGCATTCTTGCCAGAGACATTCTTGACCTTAAAGGTCTCTTATCTGTATCCACTCAGTCCTGTAGTTCCTATTTATCATCATACTAGACTCTTCTGTTTTAAACACATAATATACACAATAATGATCTCATCAGAGTCACTCAGAATTAAAAAAATACATGAACGTTAGACATAGTTAAAAGGTTTTGTGTGTGTGTGTGTGTGTGTGTGTGTGTGTGTGTATTTGAATAAATGAGCCAATGAATAAATGATGGATTTTTTTTCTTAGTTGCTCTTGAATAGAGAGGATTCAGCATTATATAATTTTGTGATAAAGGACATAGGAAATAAAAGAACTGGAAAAACATTTACTTATATGCGTATACTTCATTACAGTATGTCTGAAATTAAATGCCTTTTCAGGCAAAATGGTGATTCTTAGAACTTGATAACTTTCAAATTTGTAAGTACTGGAAGGAACTAAGTCCACAGCTTAATTGAAATTTTGTAGCTTCAATTGTCAGAAGTAAATGTTATTCAGAGAAGGAATTAGATGTCCCCATGGTAACAAGGATCTATTAATGGGATGACATCACAAAGCTGTCCTTCTTTGAAGACACCTGGGATTTCAGGTATAGATGGAAATACTGTTGCAGGCAAATTATACATGCACATTCTGTGTAATTATGTGCACATGTATAGATATGCTTAATTTAGCCACATGTCTCATTTAGTACCATTTATCATTAGGCTTTTTAAATGATTCAATTCTCAAGCATGGATATAATTCAAGGTGTTTAGAGAAAGCACTCATCTAAATCTTGAAATAAATATCTACCATTAGTTACATGATAGAAATAAAAGAAACAATCCTTTGCTTTCATAATGATTGCTCAGTACAACATATCATAAGCTCTGAAATAGATGTGTAAGTTGCCTCTCCATAGCAGTGTCCAGCACTACGCACTCGACTGTCCAAAGCCTAGGTCAGTATTAGTATTACTAGCCAAACAAAAGGAAAGGATCAGAAGGACACTGTGGGCTGGGTCTCCCGTGTGTTTTTTTTTTGTCTGCCCTCCCCTCACAAAAATACTACTCAAAATATTCAAGCCATTGTTCATTTCATAGATGCACTTAATTACTGTAAACAGTGTCTGAAAAAGAAAAAAAATAAGTTTGTTTGGAACAAACAAAATTAGAATGGTGCATGCGTTTGAAAAGTTGGCTCCTCCATTATTAGTGTAATCCCTTGGCTTAGTGCTTGCTTTTCTATCAGAGAAGATGATTTCATAACTCCAGTTTCATGTTACATGCTGCAGGAAAGATGCTAAGCATGCTGGATTAGTCTTGCAAGTGCACAGAAATATGACAGGGTAAAAGGTTAGCTGTAAAGTTGGTAAACTCATAAATAATACCAACTTGTCAGATGAAAAGGCAAACAATTTGCATGTACCGCTCATGTTGTAGAACTATGTGTATCCAAGGGCTTTTGCTGGCTAGAGAGATGGAATATTTGCCAAGGTGACTTTTCTCTCCTCAATGCCTTCCAAAGTTCTTGCTGTAGCCCCTGCCTTCTCCCCAGCCCCAACATTTCCTTGGACTTACTAAAGCTATGAAATTAGATGTTTTTATCTTTGCTTATGGTATTGACCTGAACAGAATTCTTCCAAATTAGGGTTCTAATGCCGTTTTCTAAGTACTGTCTCTGTACAATCTCTTCATTGACATTTGCATTTTGCTGGTGAAAAAAACCCCAAATTTGTTACATTTCTTCCATTTCAAATGACTCCAGAGCATTGGTCTTCATGAGCATTTTACTGAGGGCAAGGCAAAGTACCTAAGGATCAAAAATAACTTTCTTTATATTTTTCAAATTCCATGCAATGGTGACTATATATATATATATATATATATATATATATATATATATATATACATAAAATTTTTTTCTTTCTATTTCTTCAGTAAAAAAAATATCGCTTAGGAAGCTAATGCTGGCAGGAAGTATAGGAACCTTGTCTAATACTTCCATTTTCTAAGGTAAAGAAACTAAAGCAAAAGAAGAAACTCACACATCCCATAGTTTTGAGGATTCTTTCCCTGGGGTAGTATAAACAAATATCCCCTTCTAATAGTGTCCAGCAGCAAAAAAAAAAAAAAAATATGATAGTACTTTAGTCCAGCTTGGAGAACCAGTGAGTTTATTGGGGTTCTTGCCATAGCGTGGCTGAGGCCTTATTTATAGTGGCATGCATCATAAGAAAGTATCATCCCGGCATAAATGGTGACTTCCTCATAGCTGCATAGATGAAGTCTCCTCTTCACTTAACCTCTCCTGTCCTATGAGTGCAAACACCTTCTAAGAACAAACACCTGACCATGTGCAGCCAGGGCAGAATCACATAAGCTAACTGGGAGGTGCAGAAGGGAATGATTCTACTTCAGGAAGAAACACCAACAGGCAACAGGCCTCATTTTTAGGGTCTTTTGCAAGTTGTTACAGCTGCTCTCATGAAGATGCTGCCTCTTTTGCCCAGAGGATAGTGATCTACAAAACTATTTTCTTGTTGTTGAAGAAACATAGCAATGGCCAGAATTCTTAGAAATCAGTTTATTTTATTGATAGCATGAGGGGATATATGCATATAAAATGTACAACATATATGTTCATGTGCCTGTAACCTATTATGCATATATTTGTACATACTAGCAATATGTTAAATATATAGTTACATAAATATGTAATTATAACTCAGGTTATAATTACACCCATCCCCTTTCTACTCCAAAAGTCATCTGGGGACCAGTAACATCACCATTAATAGGAAACTCTTAGATTCAGAGTCTGAGGCCCTACCCAACCCTATTGAATCAACCTTCATCCAAAGCATCTGTAGATAATTTATATGATCACCTTTGAGAAGTCCTGTTTTGACCATTTCTCTGTATTTAGTTACTCACAGACCAAAAATAATCCAAAAATGCTCATTATGTGTGTTAATTTCTCAATTATTTTTTCTTTCCTTCACCAAACTTTATAGACATTTTTTGTTGCTATGAAATGAAAAAAATATTACTATGTATCATTTATATCCTACTCTTGCCTTTTAGTAGAAAGGGTTACTTCAGAATCTCCCTATCCAAATAATAACTGTAAATATGTAGAATATGTTTATGTGATAAATACTGTGATAGTTAATATCAGTAGTCAACTTGACAGGGTATAGAATCATCTAAGAGATAAGCTCCTGGCCGTGCTTGCAAGGGATTATTGATTAGGTTAGCCTCTGGCTGTGCCTAGGAGATATTAGTTAGTTAGGTAGGAAGACTTATACTAAAAGTGTATGGCTCCACTCACATGACACAGATCCTGGGTTACATAGAAAATGAGAAAGAAAGAAGAGCACGTGCATTAATCTTTCTCCACTTTTTTTTTTTTTTTTTTTTTTTTACTGGAGATGTGATGTGACTAACTGCATCAAGCTCCTGTTTCTAGGCCCTCCTTGCCATGACAGACTACATTGCTTTAACTATGAGTCTAAATAAACTTGTTCTCCTGTAAAATACTTTAATCAAGGTGTTTTTATCAAAGTAATGGTAAAAGTAGCTAAAGTAGAAAATTGATACCAAAGTATGGCCACTGATGTAATCAACCTGACTATACAGTTCTCAAGCCTCTGGAACGGGTTTGTGGGTAGAACGTATAGGCATTTGGAACTTGGTGGGTAGAAAAGCCTTTGAATGCTGTTGCCAGAGCTTACCAGGCCATTCTGGTGGGAACTTGGGTGACAGAAGTACTGAGAGGGATATGGACAGAGAAACTTCAGGTCTGGAGGTTTCAGAAGATAGCAAGAACTCTATCAGGAACTGGGATATGGGTCATTGATGTGATGTTCTGGCAAATAATCTGGCTGCATCCCGACTGTCCTGAGAATTTGAGTAGGGTTGAATATAATGTATGACAGAGTCAGAATCCTTGCAAGGAGGTCTTGGGAAGCAGGCTGTTGTGTGAAGCTGTGCAGGCAAAGTCTATTTCAATGGATACCTCGGCATACTGGAGATGCAAGGACCATGGGTGTTTGCTGAAGAGACCAGTGGTACAAAAGAGAGAGAGGAGGGAGAGGGGAGGGGTATGGGAAGAATGGATCATGGATGGATGGATGGAGGGAGGGAGAGAGAGAATGTGTATGTTACAGGTAGTAGAGCTGGAGGGATAGGGCTCCTTGGGAACCTCAATGATTCCATCATTACTTCCCATTCATGGATCTGTAAATTTCTTGTTTTCCCTCTTTTGTATGGTCTTGCTTTGGCCTCGTTATTCTTTGCTTTGTTCTAAGTCTTCTGTTTTGGAATGGGAATGTTCATTAAGTACCATTATAGGTTAGACATATGTAACACATATTTTTGGTGTAGTAGAGGCTTAAAGCTAAGAGATTTAAGTCTTGCCCAAGTCTTGGTCTTTGGACTTTTAAGCAATGTTAAGATTGTTTAAAAAAGGGGGGCATTTGAAGTTGGATTGAATGCATTTTTGTGTTATGAGATTTCTAGTAATCTATGAAGATAAGAGTGGCAGATTATGGCTCAGTGGGCTGTCAAGTTGATAAGGGGCAGGGTTGTGATGGCTAATATTGATGTTTATCTTGACCACATCTAGAACCATCCAGGAGATGAGCCTTTAGTCCTGCTTATGTGGGATAATTTCGATTAGCTTAACTGAGGTGGGAAGACTCACCCACAACATGGATGACTGGGTTGTGTAGAAAGAAGGAAATCCACTGTCCACAGGAATCACTTTTTTCTACTCCTGAGAGCAGATGCAGCGTGAGTAGCATGACTTTCCCATTTCCTCAAACTGTGAGTAGAATAAACCTTTTCTCTCTTTTCTTGTTTTTGCCAGGGAATTTTATCACAGGAACAGGGAAAGTAATCAGTATAAATTCTTTATGTTTGTTATTTCATTTAAGCCACACAATGATATAGGCTTCAGTGTCCAAGGTTTCCATTTCCGGAAGAGGGAATTGAAGCTGGGAGAGCTCAAGGGGCCGTTACAATATGTCAGACTGTGAACGTGAACCAGGCTTAGCTCATTCTATAATGTGAAGATTAACCACAGCATGCATTTGCTTCTGCAATTCAATGTTCAAATTTACTTTCTCTAATACGTTTACACATATTAAAAACTAAGTTTCTTAAGGAGACATTAAAAGTGAAGTTTAGCATTGTACATGAGCACTTGAGAAATATTTACTGAGTAAATGTAGGAATGAATGAAAACACCTAAAACTTTCAGACAAGAACCTGTACATATTTTTCACAATAGCTTTAAAAAGTGGTATCAAGATTCTGCACTGGTAAGCCTGTATTTCCTTTTGACTTTCTTTGGCCTATGTCCTATATAGTACTACAGTTGCTCTTCAGTACACTCAATTGCCAGGTTTTGCTTTTACCCCCATTTTTTTTAACCAATGATATGCCCAGAGGACTGTGACCAAATCTTGGAGATCTTGGGAATCTGAGACAACTCCATTAACTCTTGGTTTTTCTGGAAGTTTTAGATCTAGAGCATTGGGATTTGGGTTATGATATTCTATTTTTAGATATTTGTATATTCCAATCCGTGATAGATCATGAACCAACCTCTGGGGAACAAGAAGAATATAAAGTCTCAAATGTCTGGGGACTAAGAATGGTGAGGAGTGAGAAAATGCAGACTCTGGCCAGTTGGAAGGTCATGCCAGGAAAGTTGGCTCTGACAGGAAATAAGAAGGAGCCAGCCAGCACAGGGTGGGCGAACCCCAAAGGGCCAGCTTTTCCTCTGTAGGTGTTGCCTTGTATGACTGTCATATAAGATGAGGGCTGCATTCCCTCCTGCTTCCTATTTCCTAATATGTGAAGTGGTAAGTTAAGGACCTTTAGGTCCCTTTTGTTTGGGAGGCTGGCAAAAGAGGATCTAAGTAGAGGTAAAAAAAAAAGTAGATTATATCTGGGGATTCCCAGGAGAGATGGATGAGAGGGGCAGAGCTTGACTTGGTTGGTGTTCTTCTTGACCTCTTAACTTCAGGGAACAACTTCAGCATCCCATGATGTCCTTTTACGCAAGCCAATCCCCAGACCTTCAAAGTCAGCACACCCTGTATGCTTCTACCATATCTGGGTCCTCTTTGGAGGAGAGGACAGGTCCCAGCTTCAAGCAATGTGGTGGGATTTGCTAAAGGGTACTTTCCAACCTCTGAGCTGACAATACTGATCTCAATGTCAAATGTCATCATCTACTTTACTATTTTATTTCATAAAAGATTCATGTATTAGGAGCCTTTCCTTGTCATATTCATTGCCCTTACCTCTCTCTGCATACACACATTTGATTTAGTTTTAGGGAGGGCATTTTTTTTTTGTTAATAAATTGATGGGATTCCTGGAAGGAATATATGAGAAATTGATTTAGGTCTTCCCATTTGTTCAACCCAGCCAGGTGGAGCATCAGCCCCACATAGATATTGTAGAGAGGTTGGAGATAAAAGCAGAAAATATAGCCCATGCTCCGGAGGAGGTCCTAGTGTAGGGAACACAAGACAGATATGCAAACAGGTAATTGTAATACAAAGTCACAAATGATATAATGCAGGTGCCAGGAATGTTATAGGAGCACAGAGGCAGGCGAACAGGGCTCGGTCTAGAAAATGAACTGAAGTTTCATAGAGGGCACACTATCTGGAGATAGAGCTGCAAAACTTGATTTGTGTACTGCTTTTTGTTTTTTATTTTTAACCTTGAGATGACTTTTGGTTGCTTATAGGCTTAGTAACAAATCTTTCCCCTTCTCTGTGCTCTCTGTACCTAGTAAACCATGCCAATCAGCTGAAAAGCCTCATGGCAAATTATTGAGGGTTAAAAGTAAAAGCTGCCCTTTCCTGAACTGGCTCCTGGACGCTGGAGAAAATGTTTTTGTTTTATAGTTTTTCTGATGAAAGCTTTCCCTCCCCCAGCCCCCAGCATTTCTTGTAGGAGAAGTAGGTAAACAAAGCAAGCAGGCTGGCAAGTAGCATCACAAAACCTAGTGTTTCCGTCTTCAGCTACTTCTGGCCGATTTAGCAGGACGTCATCTGCCCTGTGCACAAGGAAAATGAAATTGCATGCATGAGGCCCTGGTTACAGCGAAGAAGGGGGACGCTGGAGAAATTCAATCTTTGGCTTAGAGAAATCTAATTCTCTCAAGGTATATTGCAGTCTGCAAGGCAGTTATCTTTCCGAGCAGCTAGATGCAACCTGGAAATGTAGCTCTTAATAGCCTTGGTGAGATTAAGTGAAGTGTCTGTGATTGTGGCCGTTCCACGCAGGTCATAGAGGATTTGTTGCCCTTGCTTTCCCTGTCCATCCCCCACCACACCTTCTCAGGCTGAAGCTCCCTTTCTTTCTATAGTCTATGCTTACCCCATGTTTTTTCACCTCTTCCCCACTGCCCCCAATCCACTGGCACTCTCTATAGGAGGAAGGAAAAATGAATGCCTGGACAGCTTTGGAGGATAAATTTAATAGAAATTGATGGAGGTGGCCCAAGAAAGTCATATTCTATTATTCTTGCTGTGAGAAAGGTTATCAGGGCTTGATGGAGCCACACTCTCTTGCTGAAGTATTTTGTGACTGAGGAGTTTCGTTCGGTGTTTACTGGACTTGGAAGGGAATCAGAAGAGATATTGTAAGGGAAATTAATTTAAACTGTAACTGATGTTCGGCCAGTTTCAGAATGGTGGGTGGGAAGAAGGTTGGAGGATTGTACTGCTCTAATATTAACAAAGACCCTTTGTGATAGGTGTAATTTGTGGATGAGTCCGTTTCCATGTTAGATGCGATGACAATGACGTATCATCCTTTCAGCTTGATGGATGTATTGATAAACAAACAAATGAATAGAACGGACTGTGTATATAGTTTAATGCTAACGACTTACAAGGCCCTGGATTTCATACTCAACATCATAGAAAAGGTGTAAATAAAAGATAGAGAACCCTGAGTAGCATTTGAAGAAGTCGTTTTTTTCAGATAACTTTTGTTGTTGCTGTTTTGGAAAATTAGTGATATATGGCATTGTCCTTGTCTACAGTGTTGTAACTAATGATAAATTTTCAATTAATTTCTTTCTAAAAAGTAATTATGTCTTTTTTGATGTAAGTATTCTGGGTAATAGCAAAAATGTATAAATGCTTATGTTATTATGTCACTAGGGAGGACTGGGATAGGACTACTCCCTTTTGTGAGCTTGGGGTCTCAAAACAACATCAGACCTTATACATGAAGAGCCCTTCAAATATGTCTTCTATGGTGTTGGCTCAAGAAGCCAGTGGCATTTTGCTGCATGGAGATGTTAGGGAGGTCTCGAGTTTCCCCTAGTCTTGACTCCAGCAGCAGTTCTGTGCTTGGGTTTCTGAAAAGGAAGAATTCAAATGGGGCACAGTTATAAGCCAAGAAGGCAGAGCTGAATTTTAACAAGCAAAGAAGCAAGAACATATTCTTTGGAATGTGAGTGAGTTGAATCAAGCGGCAGTGGCCTGATTCTGACAGGCATAGGGCTTATATTCCTCAGCTCCCTGTTATCACTTCCCTGGTGACTTCCTCCACCTCCACTATGGACACTGGGAGGAAAGGGACGTGTTCTTCTCAGAGGCCCATTTTACCCAGAATTCAATCTGTTTTAAGTAGACATAGAAGATGGGAAAATGTTTATGGTGGTTTAAGGACCGCTAAAGTTGAAAAGTTTACTAGGGGAAAGGACAATGGCATCTTGGGCATGGTCCCCTGCTGAGAAGTTCCTGAAACTGGTTCAAACTGGAGACTACCACCACCAACTGTTCTTTGTCTCCTGTTTTTGAAGTTCTGAGCTGTTTCAGCTTAAGGTAGTCACCTGCCAATATTGTTATCTATGTCATGGTTTTCCTGGGATGTGTGTGTGTGTGTGTGTGTGTGTGTGTACACGCGCGTGTGCGCGTGCAGGCACGTGTGCTGTTGACAAGCCTCTCAGAGCTAACTTTCTGTCTAGCAGAGAGTGCCACTGGGATACAAACCAGAAGAGAGGTAAGAAAACTAATTCTGGTTACTGTAAGCTTTGAACCTGGTGAAATTCCTTTAAAAGTTTATGTTTTTCTTATCCATGTGAGGAATGTGTTTATTTCCTGTATTTTTGAAGCTTTAAGGACTGCACTAAGAGAACTAGGAAACGATTCTTATAGATTCAAGTTGTTAATTTATTTATTAATACTTTATTGGCCTTTTAGTATCCTCTTTCTCTTTATTCTCATGTTGCAATCTTTAGTCCTTCACAATCCAGCTTGTGGATAACTCTCTCAACAAAGGTGACTTGGAGAACCTTAGCTGAGGACATGGTTTCTAAAACAGTTGTTCTAAAGTTATGAGCAACATGGGCAACATCTATGTACTTGTTTGGGATGTGACATCTCTGGCCCTCCTCTGGACCTTGTAGATTACAGACTGTAGGCAGGCAGGTTCAGAAATCTGTGGTTTACAATCCCTGCAGGTGATTGTGGGATACACTAAAGTGTTAGCACATATCTCTGAGGCTCAGCATTCCATGCCAAATTTACATGGGGGCATGTATTACCCCTCTCCTAATAGACATGTTCCTGAGAGGGTCTTCATGTCATGTCTGTTTTTAAGATCAGCATTTAAAAAAAGCCACAGTGAGACCTGGAAGTCTGTAGATAAGCGAGCATAGTAGGCCTCAGAGTTCACAGAGGAAAGACATCAGAGAACAGGATTCGGATCCAATTCTTCAGTTTTACAAATCTCTTTCTTTAACTGAATGGACACAATGATCCCCCAAGCCCTATCACATTTTATGGCCAAATCCCTAGTGTCCTTTATGTGGTGTCTGTCTGAGCTTCCACACACTAGTCGGGAGCTCTGTGCATGGCGGCGGTGGCCTGCTTTCCTTCCTGTGTCCCAGCACTGGAGCACCATCCCTTAGAGCAGTGTGGGGGCTGATGGTCAAGTTTAAGTGAAGGGCAAACCTGCTTTGATTTAAACACAGAGAACAGTCTATTAAACACCCTTGTTCTACAGAAACTGCTGCTGCATTCCATCAGAACAGACTCTCACTCACTTCAGGTATTGCCCTTGAGGCTGCTCAGCTCTTTGGGTGTCTAACCTTGCCCTCCTGTCATAGGCTATTAAAACTGTTAAAACAGAAGGATGCTTAACCACTCCAGCTGTTAAAACATTAGTACATGCTTTGGTGAGCTCAAATTTAAATAGCCCTTGAGGGGATCGCCTTCCTTTTGCTTTCAAAGCTCATGGGTAAGTCAGAATTCAGTAATAGTTTCAACTTTTTCAGTCTCTACACGTGTTCATTTTTCTCCATCCCTCCCAGAAAGGGCCAAATCAGTCATTAGTCTAAGGATTAATTTTAATCTATTTGTTTAGATTTCACTAGTGAAGATTGCAATGACTCATTGGTTTTGCCTTGACCCCAACTTTTACACACTTTCAGAAAGAGTTCCAGGCTGGTGTGGTGGCACACATCTTTTAACCTAGCACTTAGAAGTAGAGGCAGACAGATTTCTGGGAGTTCAGAGCCATCCTGGTCTACACAAAGAATTCTAGGTCGGCCAGGGCTATGTAGTGAGAACCCATGTGAAAATATTTTTAAAAAAGGCTTTAAAATTCCCAATGATTCTACATTATAATTCAGGATAGCCAAAAGAGAGTCAGTCGGAGCTTTTTTCCCCCTTTTGTGTGTGTGTGTGTGTGTGTGTGTGTGTGTGTGTGTGTGTGTATGTGTGTGTATGTGTATCTTTTGGGGGGCTCTTACTTGCCTAGGAGACCTATGGTACAATATCCAATCCAAACCCTAGTTTTATCACTCAGTTTTGCAGTTATTCATATTCATAATCTGCCTGTGTCATTGAAATGTTATCTTCTCACAAATTCTGTGCTAAATCCTGTTTTACTAATTCTGTTTTCCTTGCAGGCTCCCCTTAAGGATTATATCTGACATTGCCAAATGTCATAACTCAATCCTTTAGAGTTCTGCACAGGTCCACACCACTTTCGGAGCTGAATTCCACTTGGTTAGCTAAGATCTTGAAACTCAAACATGGCTTGAGTACCAGTGCCATTGATAGCATTCTAGACTGTTGTCAGAAATGCTCACTCTACCAGGGGTCTGGGCTGCCACTTGGGGCCAAGTTGGTGTCTGAGGGCCATGCTGCTTCGGGGGCCCATACCAGTCCGGGTGGCCTGTGTGGTCACCTGGTACCAGGGTGACATCTGGCTCAGGATGCTGCCTAGGTCCATGTCTGGGTCTGTTGTCCTACCACAGTCAGAGTCTGGATTGATGTCCGTGGCCCATGTTACCACCAAAGGCCATATAGATGCCTAGGATCTGGGCCACAACCTGTGACCATGAGGGCATCTGAGGGAGTGGTGCCACTAGGGAACATATTGATCTGAGTGGCCTACGCTGTCACCTAGGTCCAAGGTGCCATTTGGGCCAGAGCTGCTGCAGAAGGCTGTGTCTGGGTTCATGACCTGCAGTGGCTTGGGGGACTGGGGTGCTGTCTGCTACTCCAGTTGTCCCTGAGCACTCTGTGGGTGCCCAGAGTCTGGCCAGCCACCTGGGACCATGTTGGTGCCTGGGAGCCATGCTGCTGCCAGGGATGTGCTGATGTGGGTGGCCTGTGTTAAACCACAGGGACCACAGCAGTGGCATTGGGCCAGAGCTGCTGCTGAGGGCTGTTTCTGGGTCTGTGGTTCTACTGCACCTGGGGTCTGTGGTGATGTCCATGGCATCATTGGAACCATGCTGTGCTAAGCCCACCTGCCCTTCACTGACCTTAGAATGGCTGGCCCTACCCTCACTGGATACTGCATCAGGAGAGCTGACCCTACCCCTCAGGGGAGACCTCACCCTTGCACTCAGGAAAGATAAACCTATTCCTCACCATAGGCATGCATCTCACCTGGACAGCACACTAGAGCTGATCCTGTGGTAGGGGATGACAATGAGCCAGCCCAAGGGGATGAGAGCCACAGAGCTGACTCTACCTCCCCTAATTTGCCATGTGGTGGCATGGGTGAGGAAAAGATGCCCTCCCTCCTCTGCCCCTTGCTACCTATGGCAGACAAGAGATCTGGGCCCCGGGGTCACAAGACAGAGAACTAGGCCTGCCTCATACCAGCTGCAGCACATAGGAAAGCAGGCCCTATACCCGGCCTGGGTAGCACAATAGAGCTGATCCTGTTGTCAGGGCAACAAGTGAGCCAGACCTGAGGGCATGAGAGCAGAAAAGCTGACAGCCCTCCCCCTCCATACTCCCCCTACAGCAATCAGGAAAGAGGGCCCTGTACCTTGCCTGGACAAAACAGTAGAGCTGGCCCTGGCAATGTGAGTGAGGGAGACCCGGATCTGACAACAAGGAGAGAAAGCTAGCAAGCTGACCAACCTAGCTACTACCCAGGCCCAGAACCAGGGCTATGAGTTGACCCACCCCGACATCCACTGAATCCATGAACTATTAGAGAATGTGAAGGAGACAAATCTACAGATCCCAAACAGCAGGATCTCCATGACACAGGACAACATCCCCCCCCCCCCCAAGAGCCCATTATCAGTGGTGTAACAGAAACTAGAGACCTCGAGCCTGACCAATGACTCATGGCAATGAACACTTCCAAGTCAAGACAAACTGATAAACTGTGTGACTCCATGGGCCACACTACAGCTTCCATGACAAGATTCTTCTTCTTCTTCTTCTTCTTCTTCTTCTTCTTCTTCTTCTTCTTCTTCTTCTTCTTCTTCTTCTTCTTCTTCTCCTTCTCCTTCTCCTTCTCCTTCTCCTTCTCCTTCTCCTTCTCCTTCTCCTTCTCCTTCTTCTTCTCTTGTTTTGTTTGGTTTTTCTTTTAAATTTGGTTTTGATTTGGGGGAGGTTGCAAGGGCAGAGGGCAGATGTGAGGAGATGGGGAGATAAATGGGATTGGAATACATGATGTGAAATCCACAAAGAATTAATAAAAGTTAAAAACAAAGAAAAAAGAAATACTCACTCTTGTGCTTATCTGAGACTGAACACATTACAATTTGTACTATAGTCACATCTGTATTGAAAAATTTTATCAAAGGTTTTTTTCCAGCAACTAATGAGATGATCATATTTTTTTTCTTTCAGTTTGTTTATATGGTGAATTACACTGACAGATTTTGCTATATTGAACCATCCCTGCATCTCTGGGATGAAGCCTATTTGATCATGTTAGATGATCTTTTTGATGTGTTCTTGGATTTGGTTTGTGAGTATTTTTGCATCAATGTTCATGAGGAAAATTGGTCTGTAATTCTCTTTCTTTGTTGAATCTTTGTGCAGTTTGGGTATCAGGGTGCCTGTGACCTCATAACATGAATTTGGCAGTGTTCCTTTTATTCTGTTTTGTGGAGTAACTCGAGGAGTGGGGAATGGGATGCCAACATAGCTACAAAAACCTTTTGGAAATTTGTCCAGCCTTCAAGGTGTGCTAGGGTAAAGATGGTGCAGAACTTGTAGGAGTAGCCAGTCAATGACTGGTCCAACTTGAAACCCATGCTATGAAGGGCCAGAAACCAGAGGCTGGATAGCCCAGAGACTTAGGATAAAACCAAACATGACTGGCCAAAAAAAAAAATCATGGAATTATTCCTAATGATATTCTGCTATACTAGAACACCAGAGCCTAGCATAGTCATCATCAGAGGCTTCATGCAGCACCTGATGGGAACAGATATAGAGATCCACAGCCAAACATTAGGTGGAGATGAGGGAATCCCAGGGAAGAGGAAGAGGAAGGATTATCGGAGCCAAAGAATTCAAGGACACCACAAGAACATGACCCACAGAATCAACTAACCTGGGCTCATAGAGGCTCACAGAGACTGAAGCAACAATCAGGGAGCCAATAGGGATCTGACCTAGGTCCTCTGCATCGTTGTGTTCTTGTGGGACTCCTTACAGTGGAAGTGGGGGCTGTCTCTCACTCTTTTACCTGCTTTTGGGACCCCTTTCCTCCTACTGGGTTGCTTCATCCAGTCTTGATATGAGGGTCTATGCCTAGTCTTATTGTAACTTGTTCTGCCGTGTTTGGTTGATACTTCTGGGAGGCGTGTTCTTCTCTGAAGGGAAAAGGAGGAGGAATGGACCTATGGGTGAGGGGAAGTGAGGGGGAGTGACAGTGAGGAGAAGAGGGAGGGGAAACTGCAGTCAGGATGTAATATATGAGAGAAGAATAAAAAAATAAAAAGAGGAAAAGAAAAATGTTAGTTGATTGTTCTAAGAGGCTCCTCACATTGTTCGGTCCAGTGAAATTTTTGAGTCCTTTCAACATCTCCTTCTTGGTGCTCTTCTCTGCCTTCGGTTTCTTTCCTTTCTTTCACTTAGCTCTGAAATCGGTCAAAAGTCTCATTCCATTTCCAATATACATGACACATGTATGTCTTTGTATCCCTCTTCATGGTGACAGCATTAGCTACTTTCCTATTGCTGTGATAAATACCCTACCAACTGTTTAAGGCAGGAGGGGTTTATTTGGACTTGCAGTTCCAGAGTACAGTCCATCACAGCAAGGCAGCCACGGCGAGGAGAACCCGAGGAGGCAGACAATGATGAGTGTTGGCCCTCAGCTTGCTTTCTCCTTTCTATGCACGTCAGGGCTTCATCCCATGGAATGGTGCCTCTCATGTCTAGGGTGGGTCTTCCCACCTCAGTGAACTTAATCTAGATAACCTCTCACAGGCATGCCCAGAGGCTTGTTTCATTTGGTTCCTTCTAGATGTTCACGTCTCATCAACTGATGTTTCTTTATTTTTTCATGATTCTTTTTTTTGGTCTCCACCCCCCAATTATTTCCAGTCTTAAATAAAAGGTAAAATGATCAGATGAGATTTTAGTCCGTTTGTTTACTTCTATATATTTAGTACCTACAATGATGAATGATGTGAGAGATGCTTTAAAAACATGAGTTTCAATGGTACCATCCACAGACCTAGAGAAGCTAAGTAACAAGGAGGGCTCAAGAGGGGGCACTTGGATCTCCTTGGGAAGAGGAAATAGAATAGATTTTGAGGGTGGACTGGGGACAGGTAGGGATGGGAACAGAAGGGATCAGGTGGTGGGGGGGATGGAAGGAGAAAGTACTGGACCAGACGACTGGAAAAGGGGGCCTTTGGGGCTGAGGTAGAAACCTAGTATAATGGAAACTTGTAAGGATCTACAAGGGTGACCCCAGCTAAGACTCCTAGAAATAGGGGAAACACAGCCTGAACTGGCCATCTCCTATAACCAGGCAAGACTCCTAGTGGAGGGATTGGTACACCAACCCAGCTCCATAACCTTTGACTTACAATTTTTCCTGTCTACAAGATGTGCTGGGGTAAAGGTGGCACATAAATTGTAGAAGTAGCCAACTAATGACTGGTGTAGCCTGAGACCCATGCCACAAGAGGGAGCCCAACCGTGATGCTGCCTGGAGTGCCAGGACCCAAAGGCTGGAGAGCCCAGAGACTGAAGATAGAACCAAACATGGATAGCCCCTCTCCTACCAAATGTCAACATAATGATACCTAAGAATATTCTGCTATACTCACAGATTGGTGCCTAGCCAAGTGTCATCAGATAGGCTTCATGCAGTAACTGATGGGAGCAGATACAGAGACTCACATTAGGTAAAACTTGGGGAATTCTGCAGAAGAGGGAGAGGAAGGATTGTAGGTGCCAGAGGGGCTGAGGACACTGTAAGAAAACCCACAGAATCAACTAACCAGAGCTCATAGGGGCTCATAGAGACTAAACTAACAACTAGGGAGCCAGCATGGGACTGGCCTAGGCCCTCTGCATATATGTTACAGTTGTGATCTTGATCTTCTTGTAGGACTCCTAACAGTTGGAACATGAGCTGTCTTTGACTTGTTTGCTGGCTTTGGGGATTCTATTCTTCATATTGGCTTTCCTTGTCCAGCAAAGGGAGGTGCCTAGTCTTAGTGCAACTTGATATGCCATATTTGGTTGACATTCATGGGAGGCTTGCCCTTTTCTGAATAGGGATGGAGGAGGAATAGATGGGAGCGGGGAGAGGGGATATGGAGGAGGGGAGGGAGGGGAAACTGTGGTCAGGATATTAACTAACAACAACAGCAACAACAACAACAACAACAACAACAACAACGTGGTTTTTTTTTTTTTTAAAGGTAAAATACCTCTTTTGTGGGCACAAGGCTGTCAAGGGTAGATCTAGTCTGGAAATTGCTTTGCACTAGAGTTGACAGGAAACAAGAAGTACAGGAAGTCTTTAAAAAATGAATTAGTGAACAAACCGTGAATTTATTTCACATTACCCAAACAACATTTAATTAAAGAATTAGACGTCCTGTGACAGCACAAATAATTAGTGAGTTATTATGCAATGCTGACTTTTTCTCTGGATCATATATTCTCATAGGGAGAAACGATTCCACACTGAAAAGGACGTTTGAATTCTGAGAAAAGTAAATCAAAATGAGCAATATTGAGAACAAAGAGGCTTTGGCTCATTCCCATATTTAGTAGCCCCATCTGACTGTGGATGTTATTTAAGCTTGGTTTTTGTGACATTGTGCTAAATACAGGCTGTCTGCTATGTGTCTTCTTGTTTGCATGTACTCTGTGAATTTTTTTTTTTTTTTTTGCCTGACTATCTCTCTTCTTCCTTTTTTCAATAAGTATCTGGCACACATCAATGGCTAGACGGCTTATGCTCCTGTGTTACTGTTACCAGGTGTCATGTTAAGAGCTTTGAATCAATTGTAATTGTTAATTGAAGCTGAATATATTTAATTGTATAATTTTGAGCTAGTCTTGCTTAATTCCACCAAAATTATATGTGTCCTAGAAACTGGAACACTATGAAAAGATGATTGACAAAGAGAGAATATAATATGAACAAAGTCATCTTCTGCACCAATTCATGCACCATGTACTAGTATCATATGATGTGTGAATTTTCTTCTTTAACTTAGCAAGATCAACTCGATATACTCCAGATATATGCAGAATTTTTACATGTAATATACAGCTTAAAAAATAAGAAGACAGCTTAAAGCGTTTGTCTTGAAGATCCCCTAGGATCTTTGTAAGTTTAAAACACATAAATATAGATATACCTAAACATATGCACTTCTAGTGGCTTTTAAAGGACTGTGTATGGAATATGAACTTAAGTAAATTAACAATAAAAGGTTTCAGTGTAAGTACATTCCTGTACATAGTTACAAAACTGCAGCAGATTACTGACCAAGATGAACAAAACATGGACCAAATTCTCTTTCATTTGAAGTTAATTAAAACAAAGAAACTTTACCTACTTTTGTAGTAGTTGGGCAATTTGTTATATATTTCTTCTGAGTTGATAAGAAATAAATAAACTCAAGCCGGGCAGTGGTGGCACACGCCTTTAATCCTAGCACTTGGGAAGCAGAGCCAGACGGGTCTCTGAGTTCCAGGCCAGCCTGGTCTACAGAGCAAGATCCAGGACAGGCACCAAAGCTACACAGAGAAATCCTGTCTAGAAAAAAAAAAAACAACAAAAAGAAAGAAAGAAAGAAAGAAAGAAAGAAAGAAAGAAAGGAACTCAATGAATGACAAAGTAAACAAACTTAACAGGTTCAAGAAGCTTCTGAAGTCATTTTATACTCTAGGAGTGAATCACTAAGTGTAGCACGAATCTTAAAAGGTCTTATTAATAAAAACAAACCTGGACCACAATATGCTTCTAACAATGAGAAGCCAGCTCCACTAGAAAAGACATGTGAGTTGATGTGAGGATTGTTTAGGAGATGAGTGTCATTGTCTGTTTTATTTATAACATTTTGGGTACTGGTTTGAAAACAGTCTGGAGTTCCAACATAGGGAGAGCAAGACCAATAAGAGGCTACCTCTTCTAGGTCAAAAATAACAGACCTCCATTAGAAGGTAGATGAAGTAAAGTGAAGGTTTCTACAAACAGAAACTGGAATCACTGCTGGCCAGGGTACAAAGAACTGGGAGTGCAGAGAGAGTCTGCACCTCCAGAAAATCATGAGACCAAAATGTCATGTAAATACTGTGGCTCTATCTCCTCAATAAAGTTCCTTAATAATGAAACATTGCATCAAAGATATGTATGTTTAAATTTCACTATCTGTAACTCCTCATGTACGTTTTTCTAAGGCATGCAATTCTCAACACTATGCATAACTGATTATCACATTCTAATATAACAGTATGTTTGTTTCAACTGCTGGAAGAATTATGCATAAAAGTATGTCTCAGCACTGATTTGATATCCTTATTAATTGAAGTAAATTTATATAGTAAATGTAGTTAAATATTTAGACTGTTCTTTAACATAACTCATTCTTGCTTGTTATTTCTGTAATAAATTATGTATGCTTTTTTGTCATTTCTTGCTTATAGGATATTGAATCCTCATGTTCTTGAATGTTTCTTGTATATGGAATTGACATGGAAATCTGATGGGGAATACCCTTACTGTCATATATGTTTGGCACACAGCATTTAACAGCACATGCTTTTTAAAATGAAAAAAAAAAAACAAAAACAAACCTGGAGCCAGATATTGGGGGTGAACACTGAAAAATCAGAGAAACAGAACAGGTCACAGCTAACCTCACCTTGCCAGTTCCTCAGCTGATCCTGTTTCCTCCGACTAGAAGTTTCTGTGTCCCATCCGAATGGATCTCAGCTGAACTGCTGCTAAAAGCCTAAAAGCTTAACCAGGCTCTAGTTCCTGGTCTTCATGCCTTATATACCTTTTTGCTCCCTGCCATCACTTCCTGGGATTAAAGGCATGTGTCAACCTGCCTGGCTGTTTCCAGTATGGCTTTGAACTCACAGAGATCCAGACATGCTAGGATTATAGGCATGTGTTACCACTGCGTAACTTCTCTGTTTAATATTGTGGCTCTTCTGTTCTCTGACCCCCAGATAAGCTTATTGGGGTGCACAATATATCAACCACAACTAAGAAATTAATTTCAGTGATTATTTTAGAATTTATCTCCCATGGAAGACATAGCATTGGCCCTTCGTTGGTGTGGATATCATGGAATATCACTAATTCCAGCATGTATCCTCTGACTCCAGTTTCTTTAGGCTCACTGCCCTGTTTTGATGGCCTCAGGCTTAGAGATGACAGAGGCTTCAGTTTCTGTTTGAACATCCTCTCACCCTGGCTCATTGACTCAGCCTTATCTACAGTTCCTGACTCTCATCGCCCTGGGCCTTCTGCTCCTGATTCTGTACTTTCAAGCTTCAACTGCCTCAGATTTGCTGTCGAGATACTGCCTCAGCTGGATTTTGCTGTGTCTGGAATATGGGTATTATCTGACAGGGTCATGTATTATAGGCATCGGCCTATAGGGGACATTGTAGAAGTGGTAGAACCTGCAGTCAGCAGGGTTTTATCAGGACGTTAGGTCATGTCTTTAAGGTAGGGGATGTGGGACCCTAGTCTTTCTTATCTTGCTTTGCTTTCTTGCATGTGAGATAAAATATCTCTTCTGTTGTAGCTCCTAGAATGCTGTGCTGCCTTCACCAGATGCCCAAAGGAATTAGGCCCTTTAACCTTGGAGTGTAACATCCAGAACCCTGAGCTACAATAACACTTTTCTCTTTATAAGTAAATTGCCTTATGTATTTGATTATGGTGATGGAAAACTGGTGTATACAGGTTCTTTCCCTCAGCTTATCATCTTGTGTTTTCTCTTTTATATTTGATTTTATTATATGAATTGTACTGGACAAGAGACCCTCTTTTAGACAACCTACCGAATTGGAGAAAATATTTGCCATCTATGCATCTGGCGGAGAATTAGTATCTAGAGTATACCAAGGACTCAAAAATGTAGCCAAAAGAAAACAAAACTCAGTCAATCAATAAAGGGGTTAATAAAGTAGACAGTTCATAAATGAAGATATATAAATGGACGATACATGCCAAACTTTTTAAAAACTCATTAAGCCATCAGAGAAATGAAAATCAGAAGCTCCCATGTTGCTCCAGTCAGAATGTTAGTCATTAAGGAAACCAACAACGAACGTTGGCTCAGACAGGACCAAAGAGGACTTTCATACACTGCTGGTGGAGATAAGAGCCAGTCCACTCTTTGTGTACACTGGAATAGAAGTTTCTCAGAAATCTAGAAATAGGGGCCATTGAGATATCTCAGTGGTAAAGATGCCCGACACCATGCTTAATAACCTGAGTTTTGTTACCGTCAGCCACATACTGGAAGGAGAGAACAGATTCTCCCAAGTTGTCCTCTGGCATCTATACATATGTCATGGCAAACATGTGCACACGCTCACATACACACACACACACACACACACACACATACACACACACACTAAAATAAACCAAAACTGTAAAAAACCAACCAACCAACCCCAAACCCTAGAAGTAGATTTATCGTATGATGCAGCTATTCCACTACTGGGTATGGGAGGCCAAGTCAACACATCACAGAAATATTTCAATATCACTGCTTAATACAACACATATTTGCTAAATTATGGAACCAACGTAGGTGTCAGTCAACAGAGGAATGGGTAAAGAAAAGAAAAAATATATTACATACACTAAGCCATAAAGAAAAATGAAATTATATCATTTGCAAGAAAGTTGTTGCAACCGGGGACAATCATATTAAGCAATATAAGCCATGCTAAAAAGACAATTATCATGTTTTCTCTCATCTGTGATGTCTAGACTTTATGTACTCAAATAAAATCATGGATGTGTATGTGTATATTAAGTGAAATTATCTGGGAAAACAGAGGGGATTAACATTTGGGGGGAAGGTACCTAGGAAGAGGGTATATGTTCAACATAAAATATATCCTTGTAAGAAAATTGGGAGGGGGAAAAAGCATGTTTCCCATGGCTCAAGCTAAACTTGAATCTCTAGGGAATGAAAAAATCACATATGAAGTTAGTGATTAAACTGAAATTAAAATAATAATGAAGAGTGTCTACTTTTGTGCTTTGAAGTATATGACGTACTGCTCTGCCCTGTATCATCTGCTATTGTTAAAATTTGTCGTGTCAATCAATCAGAGGCAATTACACAGTGGCCAACACCACCCTCTTCCCTAGCAAGTTCAATGCTGTAGCTATTAATAACAAGCTTATCTCTCTTAGTTTATCACCCATCTTCCCTGTGCTGTTTCCTTCCCAGTGTTGTTATGGCTGATGCTGATATGCTGGCATGATAGTTGAAGATGCTAAGAAATTAAACAGTACCACCAGTATCAGTTTGAAGCAGTAGGGGAGGGAATCATTCCCAAAGTGGTGACCATTACGTATACTACACTTTGAACTATAGAAAATATTTTCAGGTGGAGAAAAAAAAAGATAACTTTCCTAGGTCCTGACTCTGAACATCAATCCTTGACTGTTTAAGAAAGAGTTTCACTGATGGGGATAGCAAAATCATCTAATATTTCATGATAAGTCATGAACTTGTAGTCTGTCCTGGAGTCCAAGGGTTCACATTTAACGTATCTTTATTACATATTACATATAATTTCTTATTATCATAATAAGAAGAAATAAATATACTGAAAGTAAATTTTTGTTTCAGTAACTTTCGGAATTTTTTTTTTTTTTGAGACAGGGTTTCTCTGTGTAGTTTTGGTGCTGGTCCTGGATCTTGCTCTGTAGACCAGGCTGGCCTCAAAATCACAGAGATCCACCTGGCTTTGCCTCCTGAGTGCTGGGATTAAAGACATGCGCCACCACCACCTGGCAACTTTAAAAGTGACACTTGAAATTATGCTTGTAGGAGCCTTATTTCTGTGGAGGCAGAGATGTTAGATGTGGAGGCCAAATGCTAAGCCAGTATCTTCGCCTTGGCTATACATTTCTCTCTGCCACATGATCTGTTTTTGTTTAGTGGATACATTGTAGGAACAGGAAGACACATCTTCTGGGCAGCATACTACTGGATGCAAGACAGGAAAATGCCAGCAAAAGATACCTTGAGTCTTATGATGATATTTGATGATTGGGTAACACTATCAGAATATTATTGTTCTCTTTCTTTCTTTCTTTCTTTCTTTCTTTCTTTCTTTCTTTCTTTCTTTCTTTCTTTCTCTTTCTCCTTCTCCTCCTTTTTCAGAGAATTGTGAATATGTTCACTTTCAAATTCAAATAGGATCTAGGAGACTTTTTCTTATTTCTATTTGGATAAGCCACTTCAGATAAATTTCTTTCTACATTTATTTATTTGTTTGTCTATCTATCTATCTATCTATCTATCTATCTATCTATCTATCTGTCTGTCTGTCTGTCTGTCTGTCTATCTGTCTGTCTATTTATCTATCGTGTGTGTGTGTGTGTGTGTGTGTGTGTGTGTGTGTGTGTGTGTGTGAAGGATACTGTGTACAATATTTCATATGTATGTGACAGGTATGGGAGGTCAGAACACAACTCCTACCATGTGGAGTCTTAGGTTTGGTGGCAAGTACCTTTGCCTGCTGAGCCACATGGTGGGCCCAACTTTTTTTTTCTTTTTTTTTGAGACAGGGTTTCTCTGTGTAGCTTTGCGCCTTTCCTGAAACTCACTCTGTAGCCCAGGCTGGCCTTGAACTCACAGAGATCCGCCTGGCTCTGCCTCCTGAGTGCTGGGATTAAAGGCGTGCATCACCACTGCCCAGCTTGGCCTAACTTTTAAAACAACATGCAGGAGCTTAGAAAATTTGCTTACCTTCATAAACTTTATGTTTCTGGTCTTCAAAGTGAAAGTAAGTGGAGGCTAAATAATGTATAGTCTGCAATCCCATTTATTGTTGCTTATGATTTTGGTCCAGTTTATTCTGGGAAGGTGAATAGCAGGAACCACACAAAATATCTATCTGTTTAAATGTTTAAATATTATCTTTAATTAAAATATGATTACATTGTTGTTGTCCCTCTCCAACTTCATGGTCCCCCCTTCAATCCCTCTCATGTTCATCCTCTGTCACCCTTCCAAATAATTGATGATCTCATTTTCTCTGATTCTTATTGAGTCATTGAGATCTGAGCTGGGGAGATGGATCAAGGCTAAAGTGTGACAGTTTTAAGTGTCACATTGACACAATGCAGACTCACCTGGAAGAAAGGTATTGGGGCTGTATATGAGGGACTATCATGATTATCATAATTGAAATAGGAAGACCCACCCACTGTAGGTGGCACCACTTTCTATAAAGGGGATTCTGAGCTGTGTAAAAGTGGGGAGAGTGAGCTGAGCACACACATGAATGTGGTAATCTATTTATTTCTGTTTCTTGACCATGGATTTGCTAAGACCAGTTTCCTTGGGACTCTCCTGCCATGTCTTTTCCATGATGGACCATAACCTGGAACTGTGAGTTATAATAAGCCCTTTCTCCCTTAAGTTGCTTTTGTCAGGGTATTTTATGACAGCAAAAGAAACAAAGACAGCATGCAAGCATGAAGATGTGAGTTCAGATCCTCAGGACCCAAGAAAAGCAGCCAAATGTGGCAGTGGTAGCATGCTTCTCTAATTGCAGCACTGGGAGACAGAGGAAGGACAATTCCAAAGACTCACTAGCTGACCAGTCCAGCTGATTGGTGAGTTTGAGATTTAGTGTGAGACTGTCTCAAAAGATAATTTTGAGAGTAATAGAGGAAGAAACCTGACATCAACCCCCGGCCTTCACAGGTGCTGATATATGCATGAGCACCCATCCCCATGTACACACACACACACACACACACACACACACACACACACACACACACACACACACCATGTACACCTCACACACAACCCAATAAATAACAAAGTTATTGAGATCCAACTTAAATTGACTTATGCTAAAATTAGCATTAGCTCATTTTTCTTCAATATTCATGGATAAATTTTGTCACTCAAAGCTAGGGTGAGCATACGAGGAATTCCAGCACTTGGGGAAGCTTCTTTTGATAAAGATATGAGTTCACTTATGAGAACATGACCCTATGATCCTAATACCTCCCATTAGCTCCCACTTCTGTATACAGTTGTCCTGAGGATCATGTTTCCCATACATGAATTCAGGGGACCATTCAGGCCATAGCAGAAGTCACAGTTCACACTGAGCAGGTTTGGAACATGTCTATGTCTGGATTTAGAGTGTGGTTAAGTCATCCAAACCCCCACAGAGTAAGATGTTATTCCCCAAGGGAAAAAATTGGGCTATTATTATTTTTTTTTAATAATGAGAGTGAATAGATCCTGGGCAAGGACTAATAATAGAAGGCAATTATTAACTGTTTACTATATAGTATTTGAAAGGGACTGATTTGATTACCATACATATACATTGTTATCAAATCACCATGATAGCTCAGTTTGCAGATGATGAAATACTTTTAGAAGAAAACAGCTTGCTGATGTTCATAGGAAGCAGTCAGTGGCAAAGCCACAGGATTTGCAGGCCAATTGTCCCTTGACAGTGGGTAACTGAAGGGCCATCTTAGGGCCTGGTGCTCAAAATGAATTCCCAGTTCATACATCTCAAGCTCTCACCCATCCTCGGATGTGAAATAACGTTTATGTTCTTATCTACTCAAGAAGGAGACCTTCCCTCCCCTTGGCGGCTTGATTTACATCTTGGTGATTGCCTCATCACTGAGTCTGCATTAAATGCAGAGGTGTGACTAACTAATTCTGTCTTGTGGCATAAATTAAGAAAATGAATATACTTAGGACCATGCATCCCTCTCCATTTTCTCTCTTCCCTACCAACATAAAATCCCCCTCACTGACCACCTACACACAATCTGTGGTGCCGTTCCTTCCTTGCTCTTCCAAATTTTCTTGGCTTTTTTAAAAAGTGTTTGCTATTACAGAATGGGAGTGCAGTCATTGAGAAAGATGACATTGCTTTTCAGTAAATAGATAGGGATTTATGTAACCCTTGAAATGAGATACGTAAATATGTATTTTAGTAACATTTTCTCACAAACATTGGTGACAGTAGTTCTTTAAACAGTAAGCATAGCTTCAAAATAATGAGATAAAACTGTTAAATTTTGCTGAAAAGAGGCAGATATTGTTTGTTTTGCTGGCCTTTCTCTCGTGTACCCTATTGAAATATTATTATTTTCTCTTTAGTGTATCATCTTGTCTTTCTAAAAGAGACAATTTCACCTAACCCTTTAAAGAGTAAGATAAACTAGAGTGTAGCATATTTCAAAGTTTGGGTATGTGAGTAGGTTAACCCATAAAATACTGAGAAAGCAGAAACTGGCGCTTCCTCTTTGCCTTGATCAAAAGGATGCTTGGAAGACAATACTTAGCTGAGAGATAGGAGGTGGTAAAAGGGAGCTTTGTTCTAGAACATGACATGTCTGGGAGCAAAACATAGCTGCTTCATTTTTTCTCATCTATGCACTCAAAGACAAATTTTTCATTTGTTTCAGCATGTAGTAATGTATAAGCATGCTAATAAAACACTATGCTGGCCTATCCACTTGGCAATCCTTCGCCCACATTCTCAGAAGCAGGTAGAAAGAATCATCAGTATTTCAGGCAGATTTTGTCTTAAATACCAGCTGTCAGTATGTAGGAGAATTGTATAAGCAATGGATGAAGTCCCTTGATACGCTCTTAACCAATACTGCAACTTTTGGTGGAGTAAATTCATCTGTGATAAAGGTAAAAACAATTGTGATTTTAATGAAAGTATGAATTCCATTAAGGTTGCTATGGTAGCTGAGAAATGGTTAAAGTATTTAGAAAATGATGTTTTAATGGGAATAACTCCTAGCCAACGTTTAGACTTTCTGTACATATTAGGTTTGTTTCAGTTGCTTCTTTTGGATATGAAGTTGGAAGTTTTTGAATGTCACTTTGCATTTTTTATTTTAACTTCAAACACTTTTAATATTCTGTTGCCAACATCTCAAATGATATATCAGCTCTTGGTTTGTATCTGTAGCCATTTAAAATTTAAATCGCATTAGAAAGCAGTGAAATAATCACAATTTTAAATTAAATTAAATTTTAATTTTAAATTAAATTGAGTTTCAATTTGAAAGGAAATTAAATCTTTATTTCAAATTAAGTCCAATTTTCAGTTATTTTAATTAAAGTAAGATATAATTACATTAAGTATTTAAATTAAATTAAGAATTTAAGCACAAATGCAAATGCATCTTAAAGAATTAAAAATAACCTTGGGCCAGCAAGATGGCTCAGAAGGAAAAGGGGCTTGCTGCCATGTCAAACAACCTGAGTTTGATCCTGGGACATTCTTGGTGGAAGGAGAGAACCAAGAACCAACTCACACACACAAGTTGTCCTCTGACCTCCACAAAAGTGACATGTGTGTACATTTGCACATGTGTATGCACTAGTTCACATATACACACAGGATAAATTAATATATAAAATAAAAATGCAAATACAAAATAACTTCAAAATGTCTAACCACAAAGAAATACAGAAATTATTTTGCTGGTAGCAGACAATTGACATATATGTTTATCAAAATGCTGGCCATACCAGGGCTAACTAGCTGGAAGTATGTCAAGAAAAACATAGCTGTTCAGAATGTTTTACAAAGGCAGAGAAGGTAGATTGTATGAACAGCAAATCTGGTGTTCCTCAACAATAAACCAGAAAATACAAGGAAAGTCTTGTACATGCTGCCAAATCCCTTACTGTTTTAAATGATACAGGTAATGCTAAAATGAGTTTTAAAATTAGTAGAAATTCAGGAATTCTGATAATGGGTAGCGACATTTCTGCTTTGATAAAACAACGATTTGTTAACAGAAGCCAAAGCTCAATATCTTTTCAAGATCTTAAAGTATTCCTTTGAATTTTTACCATCTTCATTGACTTTTACTATAAAACCATGTTCATTAACCCAGTATACTCGAAATAGAAACAGAGATTTAGGAAGTTGAACTGACTGTCAGACAATATCACCCTCTGTTATTTGCTGAGCTCACTGAGCCTCGGATTGTCTATATGGGTTTCCATGTAATAATAAGGTTGCCTTCATCCCTCCTTCAGCTGTTTTCTCTTACATCGTCATCTGTGCCCACCCTGACCAGTGCACTCATCGGCCTGATGCATGACGGAATAACGATCATGTCGATAACATTAGTGTGTGTCAGCTGTTGTGAAGTGCTTGGACTCTCTCATTTCATCATGATCTCCAGTCACTGATAAAGGAATAAGTGATGAGACAGATGTTCAGAAAAGTAACTTGTGAAGAAAGAGACACAGTAGCAACTAGATTGCTGAGCTTCAAACCTGCACTCATCACTCTGGCGTTGAGGTCCTTCATTGTTGGACTAAGCCAGTCTATGTATGAACTGAATGCTTGTTAATACAAATAGACCCATTCTCTTTTTAGCTAGAAGAAGAGTACACACACACACACACACACACATACACACACACACACACACACACACTCTCATGCACACATGCACGCACATGAAATGCATTTTTATCTTGGGATTAAAATTTTAAATGTAAGGTATACTCAAGAGACGACAGTGGTGCATGAATGCAGACGTTTCTTTCAGTGAACACACAGACCAGGTTAGGATGAGAAAAGAGGAAAATGAAGCCGGCAATTGTAGTTTGATATCAATTGCAAGGAAAAAAAAAAGAATGAAACAGCATTTTCAAGTAAAGATAGCTACCTGAATAAAATGCACTTATGTTTTGGTTAACAGTAGTACTGATGTGGATTATTCTGAAATCAAGAGAAGCTCCTACATTCTTTGAAGCTGTGTGAGGAGAAAAGGCCATGGTGCATCTCTATTTGTAGCAGCTTCTTTCTTTCTTTCTTTCTTTCTTTCTTTCTTTCTTTCTTTCTTTCTTTCTTTCTTTCTTTCTTCCTTCCTTCCTTCCTTCCTTCCTTCCTTCCTTCCTTCCTTCCTTCCTTCCTTTCTTTCTTTCTTTCTTTCTTTCTTTCTTTCTTTCTTTCTTTCTTTCTATCTTTCTTTTTAATTAAGAGATTCTCTATTTATTTACACAGCAACCACAGATTCCCCTGTCCTCCCTCCTCCTGTCCCCTAGCCTTCCTCCCCCCAATCCACCACCCATTCCCACCTCCTCCAAGGCCAGGTCTCCCATGGGGAGTCAGCAGAGCCTGGTACATTCAGTTGAGGCAGGTCCAAGCCCCTCCTCCCTGCACCAAGGCTTATTTGCAGCAGTTCTTGATGCCATTGCTGTCTCTGGTTTCCTGGTGGTATGCAGTGAATTTACAGCATCTATTCTCTTCTGGGATTAGGGTCTTATTCAATGAGAAATACTGGTTAACCCACGTAAAACATACTTCTTTCCCAATCTATGCTTGAAACATTTTATGTAGTCCTAGAATAGTTCAGACACTTCTGGACAAAAATTGTAGATAAACGAGACTTTCTAGGACTAGAGAGACAGTCCATCAGTTAAAAGCCTGTGTATTGCTCTTGTAGAGGACCCAGATTTGATTCCTAGCATCTCTGTCAGGTGGCTTACAACTGCCTACAACTCCAGCTCCAGGGAGACCTGATGCCTCTGGCCTCTGTGTGCTCTGGCACTCATAAGTACATATCTATAGACAGACAGCATACATATACACATAATTAAAAAATAATAAAAAACCTTTTAAAATTCATTACCATTGCTACCTTTTGGGATTGAGAGTCAAATAAACATGACATTAGGATACATCTGATTAGTACAATGTAGGAGATAGGAGGTCATGAGACTAGACAAGGTAATGACACCAAAACATCCATTAAGAGTTTAATTTGCACCAGACATTTTTCAGAGCTTTACGTATTTAGTGCCATTTTTTTTTTCTCATGCCATCCTGGATGGTAGTTCTTCATCTGAATTAAAACAAGGAAGCCAAGCCATGGAGATTTTCAATCATGTTTTCAAACTCACACAGTGTAGGAAGTAGTTGCTCTTCTCCCGCTGAGATAAACCACCATGACAAAAGCAACTTACTGAATATAGAGTTTATGCTGGCGTATGGTTCTGGAGAGGTAGCGTCTGTGGAGGTGGGAACAGCATAGAACAGGTGGCAGGCATGGTGTCTGAAACAGGGACTGGAGACCCTGCAAGGTCAAAAAGATGCGAAATGGCTTGACACATCAGAGTTAGTGAATGGGATCCGAAGCCAGCTTGGTAGCATTTTAAAAGGTGCCCGCTATTCACACCCCTTGTCTATGAAGTTTCATTCCATGCATTTCCTTACCTCCAAGCTATTTTCCTTTAAGCTAGATGTGTGTTCCTAAATATCACATCTTTAGTGTATATTGTAATTAAGAATTATGAAACACTTAAAAATCTCAGCATGAAGTCTGTATTCCTTCGCTTGATTTACAAGAGATTAAAAAATTTGAAACTTTATCATTTAAGCACTTTTTTTTAAACTATTTCTCAGGTTGATGGTTTTATCTGCATTCTGCCAGTCTCTGTGCTGTCAATCCCTTCCTCTCCCTCAGTGGAAATTTGCCATAATTTTAGGTGGGGGATGGGGCTATTGCAGCTTTGAGGTCATATTTTTAAATTTTTCTCTGATAGTTCCCATCTTCCTCCACTTTACGTCTTGGTATTTGCTTATTTGAATCTATGTGCTACTTATATTGTGAGTTATGTTTATTCTCTCTGTCTCTCAAATATTATGTAAACATGTGTGTATAACTTTCTTCCAATTTAATTATACCATTGACTCTAAATATATCTGTCTATCTTCTATATCTATGCACTCAGGTATCTCTCTCCCATGTATCTCTCTTTTATACCCATCTATTATATATATATATATATATATATATATATATATATATATATATATATTCCCATATGTAAAAGCAAAGAGCCTTTATTTTCAAGCTCAGAGCTTGGACTCCCTGTCTGACATAGTGGTGAGAACAGAGAGCCCTATTATGTATATTTTGCCACCCATAGATCCATGCATCTTTTATAGCCATCTATTTTCTCAATATATCTATCATCTATTCATCTATTATCAATCTTTCTATCATCTATCTATCTATCTATCTATCTATCTATCTATCTATCTATCTATCAGTCATCTATTTGTCTATCTATCATCTATGTATGTATGTATGTATGTATGTATCTATCTCTATCTATCTATCTATGTATCTATGTATCTATCTATCTATCTATCTATCTATCTATCTATCTATTGTCATCATCATCTATCTATCTTTCTAAATAGCATAGCTGGATTGGAATAAAATTCTAATTTTTATTTTATTTACAAAATTTAGCACAGTACTCTATGTTAAACATTTTTATTAAATATGTATTTATTGGTGCTTTAGGTCTGGTAGTTTAAAATGCAATATTATGTCAAATCATAAGGAAAAAATCACATCCTCATCTTTAAGTGGTCCCATCTGGCTGGAAATTTATGTCAGTCTGGAGTCTTGTTAAAAACTGATCTGAAGGAAACAGAAAAAATTTCTCTTTTCTTACTGTATTCTCAGAAGACCAATACAGTATTTTAAAGCCAAACGCTTATGAATTTCTCCTTAATCATCATTGCTATGGACTCAAAGAAAAATCAAGGCAGCTGCTCATTGTCATGGAAGCTTATAGGTCATAAATCTGGCAAGTTGAGATGGTAGTCAAGTGAAGTTTTATAGGGCAGGTATGGAAATTTCCTTCAACTTCAGAGTGTAGAACATGGTATAATTTCCCTGGTTATTATGAAGTATGAGCTGATTGAATTAAATGACTCTTAGTATAAACTATTTGACATAATTTAAAAGAAGTGGAGGAGGGTTCATGTACCATTTGTAGAAAAGTAATTGATTTCATAGTGTAAACCAAAGACTTAAAAAATTGATGTTTGAAGGATTTATGTCTGTAGGCCCGCTTCTTAAATAGTGGTGTGCCTTTAAAGACACAACTGGGTCAATCATTAGCATGAACAGTTATGGATCTCTTTTTGCTTGTGACTTTCTTTTGATCATTTATCTTTCTCACTTTGAGAAGGAACAATGCAAATCTTGCTGAGAAAATCCTTAGCCTCAGCCTATAGAATTTATCCCATTAAACACCAAATATACCACAATTATACCTTTTTTTATATAAACTATCCTTTGGGCTATATATTAATTTGTTAAAAAGAAAACTCAACAAGGCATATCAATTAGTAATTGGATAGTGATATTGGTTCCTTTCCCCTGACTGAAGTTTTTATCTTCTAAAGGAAAAAGGGAAAAGGCATTGTATGGGAAAGGGATGAGGAAGTCTAGTGAAGAAAAAGCAAGGAGAGATTGTCTTGAGAATCATGAAGGAAAGGTGGAAGTACCAACTCTCCACAATTCTGTTAACTTCTTGCCCAGATTAGGCACAAGAAAAGGCACAGATTTTGCTCTTACTTTGTAATTTTCTTCTAGCTAGAAGCTCTAATATTTAAGTCAGAGCAGATGGCAATAAGGTGGGATCAAAGCACAAATAGGGGCCACACTGATTTGCATTTTAGAACCTACAGCACCAGACAGGTAAACTGCATGGCTTAGTGATTCTTTTAATAACCCAGCAGTGGGACCAAGCATTGTTGTGAGGGAACAGCTGGACTTGCATCATTCATTGGAAGGTTTGCTACACCCACTGAGCTCTTGCTGTACCTCAGGGGATGTGCTGGAAAGATCCACTGCTGAATAGGACACACATAGAATATGACTATTAGCTAAAGTTTGAACTAAAGAGCAAGAACTACTCACCTTTATATCTAAAATTAAGAGGAACATGTTTGTTCTAATTCATTTATTTTGTCTGTGTTACTGTAGTGATGTAGGCAACAATACTCTAATATCTGGGTGAGGCATTAGAGCTATCTAATAGTACAACTACCACAAAATGTATGTGGAAACTTGGGGATTTATAATGTACACTTTCTTGTGTTCTCTCTCAACCTCCACTAGTCTCCATTTGCTCATGTGGAAGATAAAGAATAGTGGTGACTCTTGTGTACTGATGGACATAGATAGACAGCCGAGGACTGTGCCTGCCAATTGTGAAGCTCGGCATTTGATAAATGCCGAGTCTGAGCCTTAGAGAGGATAGATGAGCTGTTTGTGGTTGAATATATAACCAATGGGAGAAGTCAGACTTTTCACTCTAAAGTCTATAACTTTTACCACTATATGTCAGTTGTTGCTCTCTAGTTGAACCATCAATCAATGGGGAGTAAGAAATAGTCACCATAATTTCTCTAGATGTGCTTTGCCAGGAAAGCTGGTCATGTTTGACTCCTTTAGCAGCATATATAACAATTGTACAGGAAAAGAATACAGAAGATAATACTACAATTCACCCACAAACTGACTATTCAGAAATAATCAATTTCGTGCACATTCTTGTAGTCATTATTTAGTACAGTGCATTATGTTTCCTGCCTATTCTTATTTCCTTAAACCCTCATTATGGGAAGTTGGTTTTTACTTTCTTCCTCAAAGCATTAGAACAGGAAGATGCCTTTGAAACTGTGTAGTCAACAGCTAGAATAGAATTGGTACGACAATGGCATGGCTGGAGAAAGGCATTTGTAGACCACAGCAAAACTCTAAGGAAGGTAAGACAATTAGCAACATACTTTATGTAAGTAATTCTTTGCTTCCAGAATGACCATTGTTTAATTTAACCACAGGACTGCAATTGAAATTTGGCCTGAATTTGAATTTAGATAAGACTTTGATGCATTACATCAGTGTTTGGGTCCCAAATAGAGAGCCTGTTCTGGGCCTAATATTTAGTAGGTTGTATGAATCAATGAAAAAAAATGAATGAATGAATGAAAAAAAATCAATGAGAAAAAGTTGTACAACTCACACACACACTGTGAATGTACAAATGTAATTCACTAATCTAAGTCCATTATCCTCACCTTCAGGCACAGCATCATCATCATCAGGGAAACTTTGCTGAATGTGTATCTCATGGATATTTGTACTTCTCTGGGGCAAAAAGGAAAAAGCACAGAAATACCAGGCAGTTGGATCTAAAGAGATCTATATTATGGAGGTCTGAGCATGTGTGGGTCTATGACTGATTAAAAGGAGGGAGGGATGTATGGTTTTGCCACTTATGAGAATAGTAATAATATATATTGATAAATAAGATGGAAATTATTAATAAATACTACATCTCAACAGTTTTCCCCGTGTTTGTTGATAGCAATTTTATATTTGTTGGAATCCAATTATAGGTGTAGGTGAGTTAGTGAACACTGTCAATTTATTTTAATACATAAAACACCATTTATCACATAGGTGGTTTTGTTTGTTTACTTATTTATTTGAGACAAGGTCTTTTTGTGTAGTGCAGGCTGCTCCCACGCTTGTGGAGCTCCTCCAGTCTCAGCTTCTGAGTGCTGGAGTTATAGGCTTGTACTACTCTTCCCAGCTTGGCAATGCTTTCTTTTAAAATACATATTAATGGTATACTAACATAGGGCATTGATAAATAACACTTACTGAGCACTTGCAGTTTTCCACTTGTTACTTTATGCACTTTACATATATTTCCATATTTAATCCTCAGCTCCAGGTGATGAAGGCTATTGCGATCACTTCCAATTCGCACAAGATGTAGAATGCCCCACTCCATTTTGCTTAGCTAGTGTGTAAAGGACCTAGGTCTTTAACTTAGACTGTCTGATTCCTGAGTCTGTCTGTGCACATTCAAGCATGTTGTTGCACTAACTTAAGAAGCCTTGCAATGGATGGATGGACATTGGGGAGAATGTACTTAGGCATTGCGCAGTTCAAGAGTGCAAGTCCCAAAGAAGTCCATAACTTGTCCAGCGTTTAGTCCAACATCATATAATCATTTTGTTACAGGGTTTCAAATATGACAGTGTACTTTGTGTACATGGGGAATTAATTGGAGAGAATTTATTGTGACATTCACTTGATGGTAGCATACATTTATATTATTGCAGTCATTCATAAATCAGTCTTGAAAGGCTAAAAAACTAGATCAGTATACACACATTTTCAAGCTTTCTTCCATAGTGCAAGGCATGTGAGTAACTGTGGACAGAATCATCATTCTTTCTTGGTCTGGATAAGTGACAGTTTGCTTGGAGAAATACATAGCCTCAGTTCATTGATTGCCCAAGTTTCTGCAGATGAGGAATGATAACACAAAGAAAAATGGAGTGGTGACTCCACCCTAGGGGGATTAAGAAAAAGATGTAGGAAATTGAACAGGCTGTCTTATTTCTTCTTTTACTCTGCCTAGACAATGCCCTCTGTCTCTTGCCATTTTAGAAGAAAATCTTGCCATAGTATTTCTAGGAAAGAGAACCTACATTTCTCCTTTTCATCATTAATGAAGTAATAAGGGACACGAGATGGGCATACCTAGTAACATTTTATCCTTCTAAGTAGAAAATACCTTTAGAGTAACTGGTGCATGCACATCAAAGAGTATTGAGCTAACCTGAAATGTCATATTTCATAGAGAGTTCAACAGGGCAATTTATCACAATTGACCCCATCAAAGAAGGACCAATCATCCATAGTAGACCTGGGGTTGAGAAATGCCCTCACATTTGGTCATAAAATTTATCATGTCACGAGCTGTATAGCCAACAGTCCTCTCTTGAAGTATGGTGGTGCTGCTGGGATATTTATCTTTGCTGGATTGACATATTAGCCCTGCATCTCCTCTTACTCCACGCTCATCCTCCTGTGTAATCTTTTAGTATTGGGGCAGCCTACATGGAAACACAACTAGTGATGCTGATAAAGAACCATGGGGGGAGAGAATAAATGCCTCTTTGTATGCATATCTATGAGGGTGTTTTATAGAAAGGATAAAGATTCTATCCGGTGGCTTTCATTTTTTTCCAGGTCATTATTTTGAACAAAGGCATGTAGTAGAAGGAGAATTAGGTTCTTGGCAAATCAACACTAGAAAAATCTATTTAGATCTTTTTTTCCTTTTCTGGTTTTGTAGAAAAGAACCAAAGGGGATAGGTATAGTGGTAGTGCTTCTTCATCTCTGACTCCTTTGGGCATGATGATGAAGTGACAAAGATTTTCATTTAATAAATATGAAATTATTTATGCAGAAAAAGTTTTGAAATTCAGTCCTGAGCTTCTCCCTCAAAGTCAAGGTGGTTAAGAGGAGAAACTGTCTGTTTACCCCAGAGCACAGATTGTATTGGGACAAAGAATCAAGAGAAGACTCAAGGTTGAGGATGATGTGTTTTGAGTTTGATCTCTGTCTTCATGATTTGTACAGATTGATCTTGGCCAAGACCTGAAATGTCTGAGAGCTGAAAAATCTATGAAACATCCAAATAAATAAAAGTTGCTCTTCCTTGAAATTAGTGTGATAGTTAAATAAAATAAATGTGAACAATACAATAAAATTGTTTTTCTTTTTCTTTTGGTAAAAACAATAAAAAGAAGGGCTAAATTTAGGATAGGAATTTTTTTAAAATTTTATACATTTAAAATTCTAGTGACCTCAGGGAAATACTTTAGTTGTTCTGAGCTTGGGGCTTTCATATATTAAAATAATGCGAATAATTGTTATTGACATTTAATAAGATGTATTTGACATTTCTTGGAAATTCTAAAAGTATTATATAAATGCTTATTAATTTATTCTTTTATTACAGAAAGCATTTTCATGCTGTTAATAACCTTATATTTGATTGTTTGATCCAAGGTGATTTGATTACAAGGGGACTCATTTTTGTAGTCAATCTTCAAAGGAAACATGGCTCATTGAGTAATTTGAATTTTATATAATATTAAGGTAGATGGCATTTGTAAACAAAACAAAACAAAAACAAAAACACTGGTATCTTTTCTACTATGACTTAACACCAATTCATCCTCATAGTCCTGAAAGAGAGGACACTGACCAGTGTCTTCAGCATTATTTTAATAAACACAAGGACAAGTTTCTTTGGGTTGAAAATGAATATTTATTTCAAAACATCTAAAATTATAGACTTCCAATTATTTTTAAAGCACTTTCTTGTCCATTCTCTGTATTTCCACATCTCCTTTTAAAATTACAATTGTTTCACCAACACGAAGTTATCACCATCTTCTCTTTTCTAATAGAAAAGGGATTATTTTATAGGACCAAGGAAAGGATGCTGCCTCATGTTGCCTCTTCCATCAAAGACCCTAGTCATAGCCAATAAGTTCCTTAGCATGGACATTTATTGATTTTACTTTCCCTATGAATTATACTTCTCCATTTCTTCTATATAATGAGATCTTTGAAAACAGAAATTATATCCCATTCAATTTTGTGTTTCCCATAAAAATAAATGAGTAGTAGTTGATAAAATTTAACTGAATAAAAATCTGTTGCCTTTAAAGACAATACGTTACATGTAAAAAAAAAAAACTCATCAAAATAGAAACTATTTTGTTTGTTTTGTTTTGATTCCAATTTTCTTCCAGGAAATGACTTCTGGATAGAGACCTATTTTCAAGAAAATTTATAGTCAACTAAAGCAGCTTGGGAACTGTGTTCTTGTAGGGAAATTGCTACTCTTTGAACATAGTTCAAAACTCTTGAAGGTAGTTGGACTTAGCAGTGGGTCTCAAAGCATATTTACCTTGGTACTTTCCTTTCTTTTCAACTCATTTTAACATTTTCATTGGCATAAAGAAGGAAACTAGAATAGGAACAAAATGTAAAAAGAATGTGAATCAACTTATTCACTTCACAGAAGAGGAAACTGAGTTCACAGTCTTTCATTCACTTGTCAAAACTTGTACTACCAGCTCATGGCGAACCAGGAATAAAATTTAGATTCTGTACTTAATCTGGAGTATGGTCTTCAGGTCAGCACTTGTAACATGAATCTTAAAAGGTCTTATAATAAGAAACTCAGAGCCAGATATTGGGGAGAAAGCTGAAAGATCAGAGAAGCAGAACAGCCAGTCTGCTTACCTCTATGAAATCCTCAGCCTCAAGAGAGCAAGTTCCTGTTTCCTTACGCCTTATATGCCTTTCTGTGTCCTGCCATATTACTTCCTGGGATTAAAGGCACGTGTCACTACTGCCTAGTTCTGTTTCTCTCATGTAGCCCAGTGTGGCCTTAAACTCACAGAGATCCATGTGGATCTCTGCCTCCAGAGTGATAGGATCAAAGGTGTGTGCCACCACTGCCTGACCTCTATGTCTAATTTAGTGTCTGGCTCTGTCCTCTGATCTCTGAGTAAGCTTTATTGGGGTATACAATATATCACCACAAGCACTGCCTTTCTTTTTTCATGTGTTTGTGTTCTTGTGTGGGAGTGTACATGTGTGTGGGTGGAAGTGTGCAAGAACACATAGAAAACAGAGATCAACATTAGATATCTTTATCAATTGTGTTCTATCTTATTTTTGAGACAGGGTCCTCACTGAACTTGGAGGTTGCTGATTCAGCTAGATTGGTTGGTCAGCATGCCCCAGGCAGGGATACTCTTGTTTCTTCCAGGACTGCACTTGGATTTTAGACACTTGTTCCACTCCCACCTTTGGGTATGAATTCTAGGATTTCAAAATCAGCCCTTTATGCTTCTTTAACAAATGCTTTACTGACTTATCCATCTACTCAGCCTGGTTCCTTCCTGTTCTTTATATCACTTTAAATGGTATACTGTTGCACAAACTCTGGGGAGTAATTCTAATAAATACTTAGTTTCTTCTGTGGGACTTGGACTCAGCTCTGGCTTCTCAAGATAGAAAACCTTTACAAGCCCCAATGCCAGAGCTTAACCAACTTGCTTTTCTTCATGAGTGTAAGTTTTCCTTAGAGAATTTTTTTGGTGGGGAGAGGATCCCCACCCCCACATCCCAACCAACATAAATTGAGAAAGATGATTAAGCTAAAATGTGAGAAAAATTGTAGTTGTAAAGTCCTCTATCCTTAGATATTCAGACATTCATATGCCTTACTGTACGGAATATGTGGTGTGGGAGTCAGAAGTTGTGTTAGGTCATATCTTTGTTATAAAGGAAATTTGTGATTTAGCTCACTAGGCAGAAACCATAAGCTAATGCTGAAAATAATTAGCCTGTGTTATTTATTTATTTACTGTTGCTGATTTTGCCCTGTGACTTTACCTCGACCACTGTACAGAAATGGCTCATTAAGTGGCTGCTAGAGATTCACACTGGGATAATCAATGGTCGCTTTTTAGCCAGCCCTCTTTCTTTCTCTCCTTGCTTTCTTTCTTCCCTCCATCCCCTCCCTCCCTCCCTTTTTTCTTTCCTTGTATCATCCCATCTTTAAAACATCTCAAATATCTCTCATGGATCACTCATCATCTTGACTTCATAGCTGGATAACGTCTTATTCCTTATAAATTCCTTATTATATCTTATTCTTCAGCCTGACAAATTCTTCCCGTTCTCCATGGCATAAGTGCCATCCATTTTTTTTTCCCTGATACCCTTGTTTTAAAAGTCTATGGCTTACATAATCAGAGAAGTTGGATTTAATGTAAGTTCAGTGCCATCTCCTTCACGAATTCATCTTTCTTGACATGTTGATCAATGGAACAGAATAGAAGATTCAGGCATAAATCTACGCAGCCACTGCCACCTGATTTTTGACACAGATGACAAAAGAAGGCAGCTGCTTCTTGAATAGATGGTATTAAGGAAATTGGATATCCACTTGTAGAAGAACAGAACTAGATCCTTGTCTTTCACCTTGCACAAAAGTTAGCTTCAAATGAATCAGAGACTTTAGTGACAGACATGAAACTCCAAAATTGCTAGAGAAAAAAAAAACAACAGAGAAAACATATCAAGATACAGGGATAGCAGAGGACTTTCTGAATAGGATGCCAGTCTTTCATAAAAATAAGGCCAATGGTTCTTTGTTCTTTACTAAATTCAGTTTTACAGGAATTCAGGTGTCCTTTAGGTATTAGTAGAATTAGACTGTTGTTTCACGCTGTCCCACATAGATTAAAAGCTAGCTCTGGAGTTGAGCTATGATTCCCCTCCTCTAGACCTAAGCATGCTTGTATAAAGGTTTCCTTCAAATTCTCTGTCCCATATCAGGCAATCCACCTGACCGTGTGACAGAGGAAGAAAAGTAAAACAAAATAAAGGGACAGACTATTATTCCTAATGGGACTGTTGCGATTCATCTCAGACTCTTTGGGTTTTGGTTAAATTCTCTAAAGCTTTTGTTAAGGTGTGTGTGTGTGTGTGTGTGTGTGTGTGTGTGTGTGTGTGTGTGTGTGTGTTTGTGTGTGTGCGTGTGTGCATCAAGATTTGTAAGACTATTATATAAATTTTCTTTTTTTGCCCTTTTCTATTTTAATAAAAAGAAAAAAGGAAAAAAGTTGTAACTAATATAAGAAAAACTATATACAAAAGTACAATAACTATATACCACGTATACAAGCAATAAATACCTAAACAATGTCTAGTCCATTTGTATTTGACAAATTCAGAGAAAATAATTCCATTATCTATTCTATTTTGGTAAGTCCAAAATGTACCTGATTCACTTTCTATCCTAACTTATATTACTAACAGAACTATCTTATAACGTCTTTCAAATTTACACACTTACACCTCTTTAGTGAGTTTCTTTTCTGAAATTCTTAACAAAGAAAACTATAACTATAACTATCTAATCTTCAACTATAACTAACTAATCTTCAACTCCCTCAGAGACCCAAGAAGGAAATAATATTACCTACTAAAATATAAAAACAGGAAGTGCATGCAAGCAGCTTCCAAAAAAACTGTGAGTTGACAGAAACAGCCAGCTGCCTGGACAGTCACCTGAGGTTTCTCCACAGTGTTGGGGCATCATCTTCAGCCTATAGGCTTAGAGATTCATGAGCAGTAACGTAAAAGACCAGACATTTACACCATGGGGATTGCAGAATATTTGTTTAACTATGCAAAGATGTGTTGCATTTATTTAACTGTGTAAAGATATGCTATATTTGTTTATGTTGTACAATATTTGTTTACCTATGTAAAGATGTGTTGTATTTGTTTAATTATATGAAGATATGTTACCTGCCTAAGGTACCTGATTGGTCTAATAAAAAGCTGAATGGCCAGTAGTGAGGGAGGAGGTATAGGTGGGACTTCTAAGCAGGAAGAATAAACAGGAGGAGGAATTTAGGTTCAGGGGATGAAAGAAAAGGAGACACCAGAGAGATGCCAGGGGCCAGACAGACAGACACGGAGGAAGCAGGAAAAGTAGGACATACAGAATGAAAGAAAGGTTAAAAGACCCAAGGCAAATATAGATGAATAGAAACAGGTTAAATTAAGTTAAAAGAGTCAGTGGGACAAGCCTAAGCTAAGGCCAAGCATTCATAATTAATTAAAAACTAAGGCCAATGATCAGCCAATAGGACCTCATGAAATTAAAAAGCTTCCATTCGACAAAGGAAATTTCTAACCAAGTAAAGAGACAGAAAACGTATTTTTAGTACTGAGAAGCTGGACAGACAATACATAACATTACACAAACCTTCCAGATGTATTTTTCATGCAATAAATTATTGGTTTCAACAAGAATTACAACATAGATGGGAAAGTGAGCCTGCACAGAATCTCTCCTGTATAAGAAGCTCAGCAAAGCACTCTTGATCATGTTCTCTTTATTACCACAGATAGTGCTGGCGGGAGCCAAGTCCTGTCTACTTCTGCACCATTGAGAACTTGGAACCCTTCCTTTTCTCAATAAGGGGCTGAGTTCTGCACTGACGTTTCCCCGCACGGTTCCTCCGGGGCCTTCATGCTAACTGCGGTCCTTCAATGTAGCACTGACATTTCCCCGCACGGTTCCTCCGGGCCTTCATGCTAACTGCGGTCCTTCAGTGTAGCACTGACGTTTCCCTGCACGGTTCCTCCGGGCCTTCATGCTAACTGCGGTCCTTCAGCTTAGCACTGACGTTTTCTGGGACATCTAGTTCAGGTCACAGGAGTCTTCACTCTCACGGTAGATTGAAGAAGAAAGAGTGTCTCAGTCCTTGTTTCTCTTGGACACTGCTTGCTGGGCTTCCTTTGGAGGATATGCTTGCTTTTTTTGGCTCTAGAAAGCTTCCCTCTCCTGCTTTGTCTCCATCCTCTGGATGAAGCATTGTCATTCATTCTGACTTTTTCCCAAATGAGTTTTTTTTTTTTTGGTTTTATTTCCTTAAGCTACACATAGACACAGACAGACAGACAGACAGACAGAGAGATACACACCCCTATAGAATTGTTTTTTAAGACCCCAAGTTCAGTTCCCAGAACTCATATCCAACTTTTCACAACTATCTGTAACTTCAGCTCCCAGGGGTCTGAATCTTCCAGCCTTTGTGGGCACTGCCCTCACGTACTCCCCACATATACATAATTGAAAAATAAAAATTCAATTCTGAAAAGAGGAACTTGCAAAGCTATTTCAAACTCAGTTAACTGACACATACCTTTTGCTCCTCGCATTTCCATTGTTTGCTAGTGTTCAGGCAACAGAATCCAGCACCTGAGTTGCTCCTTCCCTCCTGGCTCCTACTCTAAGTAGTACTCATAGAGGCACAATGATAGGGGTACTGCAGCCAGGAGATCTACAAGAACTCACTGCTAAGGACTTGTTTGTGTTGCATTAGCCTGCAGTGCTGATGTCATCCAAGTGACTAGATCCTGAGCAGTGTAGACTCAGTGACTTCTTGCCTTCCTACAGGAAGGAAACAGGAAGGGAAAAAGCCCTAATACCATGTATTACAGAGACAAGACTGATCATCGGACCAGAGAGACAAAACTAAACTTTGGGATGACTGGCTTTTACATTTTGCCCTCTCTACATAATCTGCTGGCTAAAGGTGAGATAGAAGACCGGTCTTTAGGGCGCTAATGCACTGTCTTCTCAGATTACTGCATCTCTGAATAAACAGTATAAAGATTCAATTTGTATTAGTCAGCTATCTGGGCATCTTTCTTACTGTATTTTTTTCTTCTTGTTTCTCAGTCTTCATTCATTTGACCTTCACTACGAACTTCTTCCTAAATATTTTTCCAAGCCATTCACACAACCATTCTACCCCCCCCCCCCCAGTTTGGACACTGTTGTTTCTCACCTTGCTTTCAACAGCTTCTTCATTTATGTCTTAGTCTCAGGTCCTGCTCTCTTTATAACTCTAGAGTTGAGAAGAAGTGAACTTTCTAGGAACAGTTAGAAATGTAATAAATCTGTCAAAAGTGCTAAGTCTCAATCTACTATTTTCTGACATGTCTCAAGAAAGTAACAACCACAATAATAAAATTCGTGTAAAACATACAAAGGAAAAGTACAAACATTTCCAAATGTCAGCTCATAATGACACTTCCATTACATCATCCTGTGGAGAAGAGACAATGGTCAAATCCAAGTTATCAGTATGTCAAATACAAATGTAAGTGTTTGTGTTTTGCAATTTTACCCTGCCGTTCCAGAGAGACCCTCTCTAACCTTCCGTTCATGATACATCTTCCATTCCACACCCATCAGCAACTCCCTAGTGTCCCAGGAGTAGTTCTAAATGTTTTACTTTGGCTTATAAAGAGTTTGGTCCCCATTTGCTTCTGTCCTCACAAACACTTCATCCCCTAACCTACCTAGCACCTCTCAGAGTCTGAAGTTTACCATGCGCCTTCTACATTTGTTCTTCCTTCAGAATTTGATAGGCTAAAGCAGAGTTGTGTTGGCATGTGCTTGTCAATTGCCTTTAGCAGTAAGGCAAAGGAATAGCCTTATGTAGTGGGTAGCTGTTCCAGCTTTGACCTGGAAGAACCACCCCCATTGAGGCTTTGGTAACTGTCAGGCCTACAAGGCGGAGCTGAGAGAGGACCTCTGAAGACCCGAGATCCAGATGGGTCAGCTATCTTGGTTCCTGGATCCTGGACGCTGGAGGTAGACCAAGCGGAGTTCCCCAGAGAACACCTTCTGGGCTACGCTTCACCTTTCCCAGACCCTTTAACCTATCCCTTCACTTGTAATTTACCCCACAAAATAAACCTCCCTTTTTACTACGTGGAGTTGCCTTAATACTTAAACTAATAGCCTTGCTTAGCAGATTCATAATACATGGTATAAATACTTTGACTCTGGCTATTACAGAGCTACCAGTGCAAAACTGACTGGAACTGGAAAGAAACTGGGCCCTAGAGAAATGAGAGCCCTCATCCCTAGGTTAAGTCCCAAAAGTCCTTCAGGTCTGACTCAGACAGTCCCCTTCCCTCAGGACTCTTTGTGACCATGACTTTGTGCCTCCATTCCTACTAGTCCCTCACTGTGCACCTTTCATGTAGAACTGTAATTTCTTGCGAATATCTTTGCATATCTTTACATTATTATAAAACTGTGTGCTCCTTAGAGTTGAGGCTGTTTACCATCTACTACTATCTCAGAACTTTTCAGAAGGCTCAGCAAACAGTTATTTATTGAGTACATGAGTGAACAATTAAAACTCAACCATAATAACTGACGAGTCCTTATTGTGCTAATCAATCTGTGTCATGTTCTTCATTTGGGTTTCCCTCTGAACTCACTGGCAATGCTCTCTGATCACTGTGGTGGTTTGGCTTAGAAAGACCAGCATGCAGCTAGCCAGAAGTCCACAATCAGGCCGTGGGTGCAGCTCAGGGCTTGAGTGCTTGACTAGTGGGCACAAGATTCTGAGTTCAACTCTCTATCACTGGGGGAAAAAAGTTCATAGTCACAATGTGGCAGAGTTCATGTGATTCGTGTAACATTGTTATTATCCTCTATGTATCTTATTCATTTTCAATTCAGCTTGATTAAAATTGCATTTGTTGTCTTGTTGGCATCTGTGGGGAAGATTCGAGATCCAAGCCACGCTAGGGCTATTGTCAAGGGATCCTCGCTGATGAATGCAGAGTCAATGGCAAATAATGGAGCAGTATAGGCCTAAGATATCAATGTACTTTTAGCCAGTAATTCTAGCTCTCTGGAAATAATCAGAAATATGGACAACAGTTTTGGACCAAAATATTTTTGTTTTCTAATGGTTCAAAAGATAACTTTTTACTTAGAGCAGTTTTAGATAACTTTTTATTTAGAGCAGTTTTATAGAACACTTACAAATATAAGACAGAAGTTTCATAGAGACTACATTTGTTTTCCTTTCTTATGAACATTTTTATATCATTGCACTATATTTGTCACAAAAAGCAATATTGATACATTAATATTAACTAATAGGCAAAGCTTATCCAGATTTCCTTATTTTTCAATCTAATGGTCTTTTACTGTCCAAGATCCCATCCACAGTGCCAAATTTAGTTGCCATGTTTTTAGGCTCATTGGTACTGTAAGTTTCTCAGACTTTCCATGATTTGTGTGCCCTTGACCACTATGAGGCCCTTTGCTCATGTTTCTTAGAATGCCTTGGAGAAGAAAAATCACAGAGGTAAAGTACTGTTCTCAGTCCATGATGTCAAGGCCACACTTATCAACATGATGTCTGTCATGTTGGTGCTAAGCTAGACCATGTGGTTGAGATAATGTTTGTAAACATTATAGCTTGGATGGAAAGTTATCCTGGCAGCTGGGAGTCAAGGAATACCACAAAGTCATATGTCACAATAAACCTTACACAAGAGATTTGTTGAGAGGGAAAACAAACAAACAAATACACAAACAAACAAATAACCAGAAGGATGACTGCCTCCGCTCAGGCAAGAAACAGCAGCAAACTGAATAGGATACAGGGCTTATATAGAGTTTCTTGGAAAGGGTGTGGAACTTTTCAGGGTGGTGCTTTCTTGTGTAGAGACTGGTGGGATTTTATATCCAGAGATTGGGATTTTTACTCTGTAGGGTGGGGGCAGGGTCCAGCAATTAGGACAGTTAGAGTATTATGTGGATGGACCTCCTCCTTGGGGAGGGGGGCCTGTGGCTCAAGGGGCTTACAATGTTTGTCATATTTTTTTACTCTCATCTTACCTCCAGATCACCTTAAACAATTAACCTTTTTAATAATTAAAAAATGATTACAGAAGCCCACCTGGGTCCTCATGGCCCTGGCTGGCTGAAGACATCCACCAGCCTGCCTGGTGCCTAGCTGTACAGGGCAGGTAGGCACCATTATGATGAGCTAATATATGGTGGAGAAATGGGAGAGAAAGAGAAGCAGACCAATTCATGTGCTGTAGAAAAAGGCAGAACTGAAGGTGGTGAGGAACAGGCTGATGAGGGTGGCCTGCTTGCCACTTGGGGCCTGAAAAACCCAGCCTTGCTACACCAGGCTGCTGCTAATAGCCATGTCTAAGTCCATGGTCCTACCCAAGTTGGGGTCTGTGTTAACATCTGTGGCTCATGTTGCCACTTAAGGCCACAGGGATGCCTGGGGTCTGGGCCACAACCTGTGGCCATGTTAGTGTCTGAATAATAAAATAAATAAATATATATTTATTTATTTTTATACTTTGTGTTATAAGATAGCAGTATCATATTATTGCCTAAATTTTTCTAGCTTTTGTTTTTAGTTGATTTCTATTGTTTTTTTTTAATGCTAATCACTGTGGAGCTTTTATACTTCCTACCTCATTTCTAGAATCAGCAATTTCTGCAAGGAGCCCTTACTAGTTTTACTGCATTAGAAACAAATATTTAGATAGTAGGTCTGCTTGTTGCTGTTGAGTTTCAGGGCTTGCAGGTATTTCCCCTGACACAATAAGGGCATATATGTGCATATACTAACTCCTATTCATGTACACTATCAATACATCTCTCTATAAATGTTTGCATCTAAATAAAGCTGAACATGAGTTAATTTCAGTGTCTCCAATTCTAATGCAAGATCTCATTGGCCATTTAACTCAACCCTTAGATTATCTATAACATTTTCAATGGTAAGAACCCTGCTTCTTATTTACTTTGCCTTCAATTTACTTAGCTTTTCAGCTCCAGTGTGTATATGTACTGGCTTTATAATTTTTCATGCATACTTTCATGGAAACATGTATTCCCATGCTTATGTACATTCTTTTGTCTTTAGTCTTATTTACTTCAGTTACTTCTAAAGTTATTGAATTTGAAATCTTTCCTCCATTTCCTTATTAATATGCATTATGACTTTAAGATTTATATATGCCTTTGCAGTGGACTTGATAGCTCATTCTATTCATTGCTGGAGACTATCACATTGTTTGAATGTACCAGTGATTATCCATTCAATTACTGAAGGATATCTTTGTTGTTTCCAGATTTTAGTGATTATGAGCTATCAGTGGGATTTAAAAAATAATCATGAATCTGTGGATATGAAAACATACAACACTGAGTAAACTTGAGTACACAATACCACATTTATAATATAATATAATGTAATATAAATATAGTGTAATATATATGTTAAAAGAGATTTTAATGGCATTGGAAAAAGTAAAATACATTTAGGACATAAAGATTATACTTAGTATTCAGTTGTATGAAGCATGAATATTAATTTATTTCTGGGATGAATACAAAACAGTACTAATGGAGGTTTATCTCTGAGGATTGGTGATGATTATTCTATAAATAGTAAGTATTTAATTTTTCCCATGGACAATTTGCTGGTTTTATAATTAGGAAAAAAAATAAACCCAAACAGTTTCTAAATCACGACTTGGGCTATAAATTCTGGACAGGATTTCAAATGTAAATATGTAGGGAATTTTGGAAAATTTCTTGTCTTTCCATTATGTTTCAAGAACAGTTCTTCTGTACTCCAAGTTCATTTTTATTCTTCTGGCCTTCTAAAGCCTCTCAGGGTTTTCAATACAGCTTTGTTTTCCCATCACACCTTTCTCTCTAGCTCTCATTAAAACAGTGACAAATATTACCAACAAGAGCTTCTCATTTTCTCTAACAGCAATATAACATTTGTGCCATAGGGCAATTAGGTTCTTCAAATTTTAAACTTTCTTGAAAACCATGATTTTAGGCAAGATTATTCAAGTTCACCAAGTGCTGGATGTCAGAGCACCCAATCTATCACCTAAATATTTTTGATGACTTTTTTTGAAGTTATGGATACAGAACACAATGGCTACTGTATCACTTATGTAAAAGAAATAGGATCAAAAAATTAAACTGAATGCATGTAAACCTGCCAAAGTATTTTGGAAAACACAACTGCATGGTCAGCTCAGCCAGCTGTCTTTCTTTCAAGACAAAACTAATTAACAAACCCATTGTATGTTTGCTGATGAAAAGTTATAAGAATAACACAAAATATATTTTGTAGGGCATATTAAGCTTCTGTGTATGCTTTAAGTAAGTTTGGTATAGCATTTATTTCTATGAATCACTGGCAGAACTATTTAGACAAATCTTATGTCTTTTGTCATCTTTTAACTTCATTATATTTTTGACAATCATGGAAGCTTTAATTTTAAGATTTCTTTACTATTAGTGCTAAGGACACTGAGAGAAAAGTGTGCATTAATTTCATCCTGCACCACTGACCACATTGAAAGTTCTGTAGTTGCTGAAAACAGATACAACCAGCTGGCTGTCAGCACCTGAGATCTGTTCTCGGAAGATTTCATTTTGAAAGAAACACCTTTGAAATAGACAGAGAAGCTCATGGCAGGAGAGTATAAAGTGCTTCCTGCCAATTTCTGATTCAGTAGTGGTTTCCTACAAAGCCTGATTCTTCTGTAAATAATGCTTTCAAGCCACTGGAGGGTGGTCAACTTTTCAGAGATTTAAATTTTGGGAGGTGAACAATCCTGTAAGACTGTCTACTTAGGCCGTCCACTGTCTAGGAGGAACACAGACATCTCTCTATAAAGCTATGCAGTGAGTGCTATTGTAGAGATTAGAAATCTGGCACTGTGGTACTCAGAGGAAACAGGCACTCCCATGTCTCTCAGCCTTTTCTTCCTTATCCTTCCCCTCCTCCTCTTCCTTCTCCTTTTTCAGCTCTATGGAAAAATAAATGGATTTTGTTTCTTCAAAATTCCCAACAGAACTTTTAGGAATAAATCATCACCAATAATTTAGCATGCTCTAAAAGTAGGGTACGATCATAGTTTTTGAAAAAGTAAAGGCACCGGGAAGAATCTGATGGGATCATTCTTAACTATTTTTGTTAATTCTTCTATCATTTGTAATTGCTAGAGATGACCTTGGGATGACATAAGCAATCTAAATGCTGCTTAATATTTGAGTAATTTTATAACAGAGTGTTGAGTTCATGATATTACTTTCAAGGAGAGACATCTAATTATTTTCTGGAGCACAGATCTAAATTTGTGAGAGTAAAAGAGAAGAACCTAAAGTAAGACAATGGATTTGTGCTTTGTAGAATAGCTCCTCAGTACAAGGCACGCCCTTTCCTTCATTGAGCATCGATCGATACTTAGGAATTTAGAAGCAAAGAATCATGAAAAACCAGTGACTGTTCATTATAATACGTGCTGTGTGACTGTACTTGAAGTAAATGACTGGTATATTAGCCTTCAGATATGTTTTATTAGTCTTAGAAAGGACAGGGCTCGTATTAGTAGGTAGATACTGTGTTGATTAATTTTTGTCAACTTGACACACACTAAAGACACCTGGGAAAAGGGGACCTAAATTGAGGAAATGCCTGTATCACGTAGGCCTATAGGCAACTTTGGTAATGTTTTTAATGCTAATCGATGGAGGAAGGCCTAGCTTACTGTGGGAAGTTCCATCCCAAGGCAGGTATTTCTGAGTTGTGTAAGAAAGTTAGCTGAAGGTGGGCCCAGAGCAAGTGAGTAAGCAGCATTCCTCTGTGGTCTCTAATTTAGTTCCTGCTTCTAGGTTCCAACCTTCGGTGTCTGTCTTTGTTTTCCCTAACAATAGACTGTGATATGGAAGTGTGGGTTAAATAAACCCTTTCCTCCTTCAAAGTGCTTTGGTAAGTATTTTATCACACCAATAAAGAAACAAGCTATAGGCCAAGAGATCCACATGCAGGCCCAGGGTGGACCAGGGTGTTGTGGCAATGTGGTGGTGAGGGCGAGGGAAAGATGCCCTCCCCACCTTGCCCTTGCCACCTGTAGTGGACAGGGAGATGGCCCTCCTCCTTATCAGCTGCAGCATTCTGGAAAGTGAACCCTGAACCTTGCTTAGGCAGCACAATAGAACAGACCCTCTTGATGTGAGTGTGGGTGAACCATCCTGAGACCATGAGTATGGGAGATCTGGTCATGCTCCTCATCTGCCATAGGATGGTGTGAGTAGGGGAGAGATGCCTGGTTTCTCCCCTCCTCTGCCCTTTGCTGCCTGTGGTGGGTGGGAGAGCTGGCCCTGATGTCATAAGAGCAGGAGAGCTGTCCTTGCCGCTCACCAGCTGCAGCAGCACTTGGGAGAGTGGACCCTACACTTTGCCTGGACAACACAGTAGAGCTGGCCCTGAAGGAATAGGTGTGGGAGATCTGACCCTGAGGATTTGAAAGCAGGAGAACTGGCCCTGCCCCTTGCTCATCACTGCAGGGGTGGACTAGCAAAGGAAATCCTGGAGAGCCCACCCTGGTGGTGAAGGCAGGGGAGAGCTGGCAGGCTGACCAACCCTGTATCTACCCAGGCCCAGAACCAGGGTTATGAGTTAGCCTACCCCAACATCCACCCCATCTACGATCTATGGGAACACATGAAGGGGCCAGTTCTGCAGACCCAAAGCTGCAGGATCTCCATAACATGGGGAATAAGATATCCAAGAGCAGTCCCAAAGAGTGTCCAGCATCAATAGTGTAACAGAAACCAGACGCTTCAAGCCAGACCAATGACTCTTTGCAATGAACACTTGCACATAAAAATATGAATAAAAGGGTATACTGCCTGACTCACTATGTCACACTATAGCTTCCATGATGAGATTTTTTTTCCTTTTTTTTGTTTTTTCTTTTTTTTTGTCCTCTTAAATTTCATTCTATTTATTTTTTTTGGAGGGGGGAGGTTACAAGGGCAGAAGGCAGATATGAAGGGACTGGAAATGAATGGGATAGAGATGCATGATATGAAAGACACAAAGAATAAATGAAAAGAAAGTTAAAAAAGAAACAAACTAGAACAGATACGATTCAGTAGTATTAATAAGTAGATGCCTATGTACAAAAGATGAGCATATCTGGGCGTATTTTGGGCACAACCAATTGTCTTTGAATTCGTATGTGACTAACTATTGATAAATTTGATAAATATCATGATTTTTCTCTAAACAATAAGTTCTATCATTATTTCAGCTGTGCTTTTAGTGTGAGACCTCAAATTTTCAGGGCTCTACTTTCTAACATAAAGCAAGGGCCACTGTTTAGATCCTCTTTGATGTTCTTGTAGTAACAATACTGGAGCTATAAAAGCACAAAGGAGAGGTTTTTTTAATTTATTTGTTGGATTCATTTGATTTATGTGTTCATTGATGCCTTCATCAATTTTCTATTATGTGAATTTAAGCATTGAAACATACAGAATAATATTGAAAAGTATGGTTCAGTTTTAGTAAATTATAGCTTTCTAAAAATATCATCCCCTATTTGTTCTTTGACAATTTCACACACATGAGCAATGCGTCTTGCTCATATCTATCCCCAACTCCCTGCTTCAAACTGCTGCAGATATCCCTCAACATGTGCTCTTCTAGCCTTCATCCCATCCCTCTTTTGGGGAACTCACTGAATCCAAATGGTACTGCCTGCTGGGATGTTTCCTTCTGAAATGTTGACTAGTCTTGTTGGCTTGATCTCGTGTAGGTCTTGTGCAGGTAAACACAGCTGCAGTAAGCTCATGAGTACAATTGCCATGTTATATCCAGGAAACATAGAACTGCTCCCAACTCTGGCTTCTGTATTCTCTCTATTTCTTCTTCATTTATAATCTCTGAGCCTCTAGGGTAGCAATCTAGATGTTCCATTTAGGACTGAGGACTGAGAAACCACTCATTCCCAACATTTTGACCAATTATGAGTCTTTGAATTAATTGCTGCCCATTGCAAAAAGAAGCTTCTCTGGCGAAGGTTGAGTGCAGCACTAATATGTGGGCATTAACAGATATATTTAGAAAGCAATTTGACTATATGTCCCCTGGAGACATGGGATTTTAACCAGGTTTACAGTCTTAAGCATGACTTTGCTTCTGTGAAGCAGGCGTCAACTGAAGTCAGGAAGTGTTTGGTTGCCTCTATAACCGTCATACACGGCAGGTTAGTATTGTAGCAATAAAGGTCCACTTCTGGGTAATACCCTTGATGACTTTTCTATCCCACTATGAAAGCTAGCTAGTGGTATGAGGGAGTTTTTTAGGTCATTTCTGTCTACAGAAAGAAATTGCAGCTTTCATCTTAAAGCAATAAGAGATAGTTTATTGTGGAGCCATTTTGACTGATCATGGCCCAGAAACACAGATTTAAGATACTCCGTTTCATTTTCCAACATGGAGACCATTTCATGAAGTTTTATAATTTTATAGAACAACAACAACAAAAATCATAGACCAAGGAAGTTTAAAATGTTTTGGTGAGTGTATTAGAGAGGCAATAAGGTGGTAGAAGCCTTTCTACAGGCCTAAGATGCTGTTTGATGGCATTGTTACCTAAGTCAATCAGTCTTTAGCACAACTTCTTTGCACTTTTCATTTGCAATTCCATCCTGATTCCTCTATGCCCTACAATCAAAGTATGTTGTGGCTTCAGGAATAAGATCTTGCCATCCAATTATAGTGGGCAATAAAGAGCAATGGCAATAACTGTGTTGTTTCTGGGTGGGTCTCTAGGGCCAATCATAGTATTTTGTCACATTTGATTTATATTTACAAAAAGCCATAGCACTAAGTAAACACCATTTGTATTCATGTCATATTTGGAATTTGCACTTTGTTGCTAGGTACTTTCAGACTTTGAACTTGCCTTGCATAAGTTTTTGTGACGGACTTACCTCTCTAGCTTCACCGTGTTTTTCACCTCTGCTCCTTTCTAACTCTTGACACACAGTCCTCCACCCATATTGTGCTTGCTTCTGTGCTCCCAAATCCTCTTTCAACCAGTGCCATTTCCATCTTCCTGCTCTCTTGAGTCATTCCAACCCAGAGCCTAGTCTGTCCTCTCAAAATTTCCTCTGACCTCTGGGTCATATGCTTTCTCAAGGATTTTTCCTTCCATAGTGCATTTTTTCTCATTTCCACCTCAAACACTGGTTCAGATTGTGAGGATGATAAACATAGCAGATGACAGCCGATACAGAAAAATAACTAGATTTCTTGATATTTACAAGCATTTTTTGCCTTAAATAAGTTTAATTTTTTAATAAGTTGAAGACTACTGATTCATTGAAAGTTGTACAGAGTATTAAATTATTGCATAATTTTTATAGAACCATTATTATGTGCCATACTTCCTGCAATATCAGCCTTTTATGTACCTGTCATATATGCCTATTTCATGTATATATGTGTTATGTGAATATAAAAAATTGTGAGATAAAAAAATTGAAGACTTATAAACATATTGAGTGTCTCTCTGTCTTTTTTCTCTGTCCCATGGTACCACAGTACTGTATTCTCTATCTCTACAATAAATTTTGCTGTTTAATTTCACAGTTGTCTGAGTATATGTTATAAGACAAATTAGAATATGCTTTTGAGTATATAATATCTGAAACATTTATTAATACTTCATATAATGTTGTAGGGAGCTCACCAAAGATGAACACTCAGACAAAATTTGTAGCCAGTTGAAAAATCTTTGTTTTAGCTGGCTGGGGCTACACTCAGGCATTTGGGACCTAAGTGTAGTGAAGAATGCCTAGAGTAAGGGACTTAAAAACAAAACAACAAAAAAAACCCCACAAAACAAAAAAAAAACCCCACCTCCTGGTCAGGAGGTTTTACACAAGCAAGCAGTTTAATAGAAGCTAAGTCAGCTAAGGCATCTTGTCCTCAGGTTCCTAGAATAGATTTGGGTAATTAATTTTCCACAGGGCTTCCTATCAACAAAATCAAAAATAAGTTAAACCTAAATGATGTCAGCTAGAATACAAGACAGAGAAACCTCTGTACTTGTTTGCTCTGTTACACAATACTCAATCAGCACATAATTATATTAATTACATAATTCAATTAATTACTGATTTACAATCACATTTTAAAGAGATAACTAAAGTGAAATAAAACATAATGCTTGAAAACAAATGGTCATGCACTTCGAAAAAGTTAGAAAGAGACTTTCTTTAACTGACCTATAAGAAAGATTCTCTGTAAAACTTTATACTTGTTCATTCTCTCCCCAAATATTTCTTGAGAAGCCTGAGGTTTTAGTTTTGACTTTACAGCTATAAAGAATCCAAACATGAAGTCTAGCTCAGACATAGAGATGAAGAAAATAAATTAATTATTTAGACAAAGAACAAGTCAAGGAAGAGGGCGCTTGTTCATATTCAATAATGAGGCAATCCTCTCCACACTAGGAAGATACACTTGACATGAGAATCGACATTTAAGTGTATGAGGTGTCTTCAGAAAAGGGAGTCACTGTTTTTTTCTGTTACTGTTTACAGAGGAAGGGAAATGCAAACCTAATTGAAATAGATAATGCACAGGCCAGAGTTGTTTAGGCAAAGTAAAAGATGGTGGGGAAAAGACTCTGAAAATTAATTCTGGCATTCTATGATTTAATGCTTGCACGTCCTAATAATCTATACAGACTTTTTAAAAGTGATTTTGAAGTGTGTGTGTGTGTGTTCATATGAGCATGCTTTTAACCACCAAGCCATCACTCCATTCCCATCAACATTTCTTTTTACAGTGAAAAAGTGCTTGACTGAACAACAGTAAATAAGGAAAGATGTTTTTTAGTTCACTTTTAGAGTTCTCAGTTTCCATGGTACCATATGTTTGAGCAGGGCAACACAGTAGTATCAGAGGCATGGATCTGAATCAGAAGGGCATCCAATAAAGTCTGGCTTCTTGTGTCCCAGGACAAAAATCAGAAACAAAAACCTGGACAAAGGACATTGTATACAGTTTTACTATGTTGGTTAAAACCTTCCCTTTTTTACTTAGACAAAAAGGGGGAAATGTTATGTGATATTTTGGTCACATTCTGACAAAGTTTGCTTTAAGTCAGAGGGTGGAGCTAGCCACTAGCTGACCAAAATTAACCATAGAGGTTCTGGAGGACAAGACAGATAGAAGACAGGAAGTAGTAAGGTGAGGTGGAGAGAGGATCTCAGTCCTTATGGTTGAGGAACAAAAGAGAGAGGAGGTCACTGGTGGCTTCTCCACATCTCTGATCATTCAGGTTCCTACCCCCACTTCAAAATAGTAAGTGAATAAAATAGTGAAAATATAAAATCCAATGGAATGCTCCACAACTTCTGTTTCAAATAGCTACTCTTGTTAAAAAGTATAGAAGTTTATTGAAAAGAAAAAAGCAAATAGAAACAGGAGCTTATTAAGAAAGAAAAAGCACTATTAAAAATGGGAGTAGGCTAATGAGCTGGGGGACAAGTATGCACCCAAAAGCACCAGGCTGTGATTCATGACTTTATTGATTATCCACCTCATGCCCAATGTTCCCGTATTTGTAGGGTAAGGTCTTTTCTCTGGCATTTTCTGTTGCATGGAGCCCAGGTGAGAGGAGGGCTTCTAATCCTCTACTGACTAGATTCTTTCCATATGTCAGTCTTGCTGTTCCTTCTCTATTTCCTGTCCTTCTGCTACAACGGCAGGGGCATGTGGTAGGAGAGTGTCCTCACCTCTTGAAGACATAGAGTGGAGTAAGAAGTGGCCAGAGGTGACCAGAGACTTGCCATAATCTTAAAGGAAATGCCCCCAGTGACCAACTTCTTCCAGGTAGGTCCTCCTCCCATTTAAATGCTTCTCAAATTAATACCAACAGTTAGAGGCCAAGAATTCAACACATGATCCTACAGAGGACATTTCATATTCAAGTCATAATAATTTTTATGCAAGAAAAGTGTCACATGGATGTTACTATCCTTGTTTCTAAGGTGTATTGTCACAGATAAGACTTTTGACTGTTGAAAGTTTCACTTGTACATTTTTAGGAATTCACATCAGTGCTGTCACTAATAATGTGAATTTTGCCACATCCTTCAAGTTAATCAATGTTTAGAACATTCTTTATGATAAAAGACATTTTAATCATGATATTTGATAAGATATGTTTATAGAATGTATTTTGACTTCTGCTAGTATTTAATGTAATTAAATGTGTGTGTGTGTGTGTGTGTGTGTGTGTGTGTGTGTATAATACCTTTGAAAGTCTTGTGCCCAAGCAACAGATCCATTGAAGAATAGCCATTAGATCCCTTACTTTCTGCTTTTACAGCTCTAGTATTAGATATTTACTGACTCTTAAGTTTGTCTATTTTTTTACATTGGGCAACTCAAAACTCAAGTGCTGGGGAGAATTTGTAGGTCACTATAAATTCTGGGCTTTTGTAAATGCTCCTCATTTTGTTTCTGGGGAAGACAGAAAAAGTGTGTTTCTTCATGGAATTTTAAATATGTGAGTATAATTTATTTTCTATATCATCCTGTTCTAGCTGGACATTATGTCTGTCCCTTTGACTCTGATAGGAATTGGTCTGACTCTTAGTGAGGATGTCATCCTTCCAAAGCCTAGACACTTGCCACTTGACTTCACAGGTTTCCTTTTCTAATGACTGGAATTCTCTAGTGCCTTCCAATTATCATGCACAGCCCTCAAGCATGTGTTCATTTCTTTCCAAAAGAAAATGTAAATGTTTTTGACCTGCAGAGAGTTCAGATTTTCTTGGGTTTTATTTCACCAGCGATAAGTTCTTCCTTGATACATTTTCTTTTCATCAATGTTCTGTTCCTTTAATGTGTTCATAAAGTCTACCAACTTGAGATGACTGGCAGAGATGTGCTATTGAGAGGCACTCTAAAAAGGTATAGGCAGTATTTTCTGGTGTGTGTGTGTGTGTGTGTGTGTGTGTGTGTGTGTGTGTGCATTTCTACTGTCTTCCAGTGAGTAAAATTTTATTAGATGGTTAGCTGTAGAAGGGATTTGAAGGAAACTTAGTAAACTTGTTGTCAGCCAGCATAAATATATTTCATCCAAACAACATCAATCTATTGTGGGTGGATTAAAATATTGATTTCCAAATAGAACATGGGAGATGCCCTGAGAGTTCTTTAGAATTACTGGTGCCATCCCATGGTTGTTGGGCCACGGTGAATGTGTGGGCACTGGACAACATCCAGTTTAACTGAGACTACACCACATTTATGTTTTTATCTTCTGCTTTTTAAATTCAGCTTCTTCATAAGATTTATAGAAAGGATGCTAAATTTATTTTGAAGGCCACTGGATCTTTTGAACATTTTTGGTTGCTGTCTTGATATTTTTTCTTTGCAGCTGGTGGAATATTTGCTTTAAGCCTCTTGCTAGAGCTGGGGTCCTTTGTGACATTGGGGTTTTGTGTGTAACAATTAATAAAGATGCCACCTGCAAGGGCTAATGACACTAAATGAAGATGTAAGGTTTAGGAATAGGTGAACTAAGGAACTGCTCAGTCCCCGCTGTCATGCAAATGTCCTTGATAATGAACAAAGGGGAATGAAATTACAGTTCATGGGCTGTATAGAAACAGAATTACTCCTATCAAGAATACTTTCTAAGGTTCCCCAAGGCTGTGAAGCCCTTTAAATCAGCAAGCCCCTTTTATTTTCAACGACAAAATGGAAATGGAAAAAAAAAATATGCAGCTCCTTTTCTCTTGTTCCCTTTCAAGAAATCCAAAGTATAACTATTGTTGAGCCACCTCAGCCTCCACCAAACAGGGAAATGCCATCCCTTTGTAGCCTCAATGCAGGAGACTTATGATGGAGGAAAAAGAGTAGAGGAAATGGATCATAACAGCATTGGCTTTAATATTTTCTTCATTTTTACAATGTTCTGCCTTGCTTGACATGTTTACTTTACAAACACTTAGATTCCTGGCTCAGAGTTGCTCTCTGAACACCATGGTGCATAATTAATGTCAAGGTAGAGGCGATTATGCTGCAAATGTTGCTCCCTGGGCTCTGAAAAGCATTTTAAAAGCCAATTTAGGTCACACATGGTTCAGCCTCTAAGAAATCTTTCTTAATTGTTCAGCTAAAGAGAATGCATCCGGGCGTTTATTAACAGGCATTCCAATGGGCTGTGAATCCTAGGGTGTGTGAATGTGCCAAGGAGAGAGCAGAGAATCTCATAGAGCGCTGTGGGGAGGGTGATTGTGAGGGACCCCAAGAAGGTAATTTTTTAAAAAAAAGCCTCATAGAACTCTAAGAAAATCAACAGAGCAAAGAACACAATTCCATTAAACATTGTATGACAAATTGTGGATTGTTTTACCAAAAAAAACTGCCCCGATTTTCTTCATTTCAGTAGCTTTCGAGATTTGGATTGCGTAGACCATGTCAGGCTAGGAATCCTATACGAGATCTATTTTTAAATGGACCATTTCTTTTGTGTTTTGGGGTCAACGTTGTTCTTTCGGAGTCCTCTGCTGGCTAAAGGGGTCCGCGCGACAAAGCCAGCAACACTGTCTAATGAAGTCAATACGATGGAAAGAACTCAGCCTTCCTGTGGCATGGAGAGCTCTTAAGGTAGGCTCTAGAACGCGTGCTGTCCGAAGGGTGGCCATCAATGTTCCTGGCAGGGAAGGAAGAAAATGGAGGTTTCTAAAGGTTTATCATCTGCCCAGAGGGTTACATCAGCGGTCCTTAGATTAGGATAGTACTAGATGGCTCCTCTTCTCTTTCACTGTTTACTCAACTTCCAAACTTCATTGTATAGTGCACACAGTTTGCCAGACATTTCTTTGAAATGATGAGTAAACAAAATAAATGCTCCTTATACAGAAACACTCCCGTGCCAACTCATTTAACAAAGAAACAGAATGTAAGACTGGGATTTCGCCTCAAGGGAATGTGATGAGGGATTCTCCCAGGTGGAACCTGTAAAGAAGACAGGGGAGCTGGAGAGAGAGGAGGAGAAAGTCCTGCTTTAGTTCCATTTGTTCAGAAAGGCTTGGAACACGGCACCACATACTTGTCCTACCTTCATGCTAGGGAGCATTTGTTTTACTTTTAAATTTTAAAATTAATCTTTAAAAGTCAGTGTACAAAATAATGGGTCTAATTATGGCATTTTTGGAAGCATTTCATATTCTATTATTGTCATAAGGGTCACAGAGAAATGTTTGTAGTTTCTTAGTGCCATTGGTAAAAATAATTTAAAAACACTGAAGACACTGGACACATAGAACTGGATCTGACCTGAAAGCCTCTTTCCTGAAGCATAGCTTTTATGTTTCAAATAATGCTGTGCAGCTTGCCAAGGGAGGGAAGCGATTAAATTGGTTTACCTGGCCAAGTGTGGTGGCGCACGACTTTAATCCCAGCACTTGAGGCAGAGGCAGGCAGAACTCTGTGAGTTCAAGGCTATCCTGCTCTACATAGTGAGTTCCAGGACTGCCAGCGCTACTCATCAGGACTCTGTCTCAAAAACCAAACCAAACCAAACCAAACCAAACCAAACCAAACCAAACCAAACCAAAAAGCAGTCTTACCCAAATGACCTGTGCATAAAGGGTAAGAAGTGGTATACACATGTCGGCGGTAAACAACAGCTGTCTAATTAGACTTAAGACCCACTCAACAGGAGAGAAATAATGCCTGCTTCTGGAAACTTAGCCAGCTTCCCAGGGTTTGTGGGGTCATGGACCTTGGAAAAGAATCTACTATTGCCATCTTTCTTGCCCAGCATAATTTTACTACACTCTAAATCTTATCAATATACCTACACATACGTGTAGCTATGACCACTCATTAGAGGAGCTTCTCTCTACAGCCAAGAGACCATCACAGAAAACCACAACTGGACACGATGCAGAGATCAGTGGGTCATGGGGAGTCCAACCCTGATGGATACATCTACATCACAGCTCCTGAATCTATGGCTCAGGGAACATCATGGAAGAGGATACAGAAAGATTGCCAGAGCCAGAGAACCAGGAAGTCTGCTGTGAAACAGGCTCTTTTAGAAATGGCTGTGTAAACAAGACTAGAACAAAAGCCATACCAATAGACATGTTAACTGTGGAAGGGGAAAAGTTTCACAGGATCCCACCTCTAGCCAAAGAACTACAGGCAATGATTGACTGCTGGGAGAAGAAGAATTAGCCTCTCCTAGAGATGAGCTCCTGTATTGGTTGTCTAATGTAGAGTGGTCAGTCTTGAATCCACATATACATAAACAATAAAAATGGAGTCAGGAAGTCTTATTTATGTATCTTTGTGTCCCCCCCCACTCACATACCTAACAAACATAATTAAATAAAAAGAAGCTTTCAACTTGAGAATGGGGCATAGAAAGGGTTCAAGAGAAGGTAACTGGGAAGACCTGGAGAGATGAAAGAGAAAGTGAAAGTGATATGATTTTTTATTTCAATTACAATATTAAAAATAAAATTTAATTTAAAATAATTTTTAGGGCTGGAGAGATGGTTCAGTGGTTGAGAGCATCTGGCTGCTCTTCCCGAGGTCCTTAGTACAATCCCCAGCAACCACATGGTGGCTCACAACTTCTATAATGAAATCTGGTGCTTTTTCCTGGACTGCATACACATAATAAATAAATAAATCTTTAAAAAAATAATTTTTATTCCCTTTGGGCCAGATAGACTGCGTTGCAACTACTCAGCCCTGCTGTTGTAGAAGTAAAGAAACTGCATGATAGCTAGATAGACAGCTTAAAAATGAATGGGACAAGCCTGTGTTCCAATAAAACTTTATTTACAAAATCAAAAATTAGAGGCTAGAGTTAGCCTGTGGGTTGTGGCTCAATGACCATGATAAACAGAATAAAGCAAAAATCAAAGTCAGTATTTGTAATTATATCTATACTTTACTAAAATAGTCATAAATTTCCATTTCTGAATAAAAAACATATAATGAATATATTTTCCGATTCTGATAAGATGATGGATTTTGCAATTACAATGACCATGATTCTCCTTTTCCACTCTAGGCCGTTTTGATACATAAACAACAGAGAGTATCCAGTGCACTTGTAACATGCTGCTGGGCACTTAGTGAGGCTTCGTAAGGAATACTTCGTTATCATTGTTCTTCTGCATGGAGGAAACTTGGCATTATTGTAATTTTCACTTAGTTTCTAATTTACTTCTAAGACGATATGAATTGGATAATTAAGTTTTGGAGAATAAACTTGGCTGAAAAGGAAAGTTTTCTTACACTAAGTTGGCCCAAGATCAAGACACATACTTTCTAATTTCCAAACTTCTCTGGTCGTCATGAGGGGGGGAGAGAGAGAGAGAGAGAGAGAGAGAGAGAGAGAGAGAGAGAGAGAGAGAGAGAGAGAGAGAGGAGAGACAGACAGAGAGAGACAGAGACAGAGAGAGACAGAGACAGACACACAGAGACACATAGAAGGAGTATTTGTAAATTATGTTCATCTGACTCATAAATGGGACCCTCTTTGCTGTAACAGAGTTACTGGAGGAGGAAAGTGAGAAAGACCTGAGATGACACTTTAGCCTGGCCACGCCTGAGATAAGTCCTTGCCTCAGTCTCTCATTGAATGCTCGAGTGAGCTTCTGATCTATTCAGTGCAAGTCAAACCATTTTCACCTGCCTCATTTCCCTTCCAGTGGAGGGAGGAGGCACGCCGTGGATGGGAGCTTGATTTAAAACAGAGCTGTCTTGCCCTGTTCCTTAGGCAGGAAAAAAAAATGTGAGCACAAATTTTTCTTGTCCCTAAGGAGGCTGTGGAGTTGGCCCCCAATCCAGAGAAGAAGCTGGAAGGCCCAGCACTGCTGATGCTGATTCATTGAGGAAGTATACTCGGCAGAGGCAAGCCATTCATCATTTCTCACTTGCTGGCCTTTCTCTTCCCAGACGACTCCATAATGTCCAAGTTGGACATACTAGTCTGCATCAGCCCAGGGGAAACAAATAGCACCCCTTAAGTAGACGGAATGGATTGGGCCATCCATGGGAATCCATTTTATAGAATCATTTGGCTTACTGAATGGCCTCATGTTACAGATAAATAAAATCCTACCGCAAAGGAGCCAAATCTGCTTTCCAGCTATTTTTCCAGAAGTGCAGTTCTTTGTTGCCAGAAAAGGTTTAGCTCTGTGATAATGAGGAGCACTGGACTCTGAGATCATAGGACTGGGAGTAGCCTCTGCTTTATAAGCAAAATGACCATTGTCTATAAGGGCTGAAGACACCTTATTCTCAAGCCCTTTTCTCCTTCATGCATGCCTGCAGCCACTCTAGCTTCCTCTTTGTCCATACCCTAGACTTACTCTTGCTACTCTCTTGCTTGTAACACATTCATTAAAACCAGTCTGGCCCTTAGGGGGTCATTGGTTCAGTTCAAATGTTGCTTATTTGGAAGGTTCTTTGCCGAGGATTCCTAAAGAAGTATCTGCTTCACTCGGGTGCGTTATCCTGAATCTTTCCTTTTTGTAAGACCATCTTGGTTTCTCGTTTGCTTAGTTGATTATTCATTCCTTTTTTTCCTTCTAAGATGAAAGTTTCCTAAGAGCACTGTCCTTTTCTGTGTCCTTCACCTTTGGGGCAGTCCCTGCTACACAATACTGCTTAAATAGCATTTGCTAAAAGAATATAGTGAAAGACAGGTACTCAGGATCAAGATCAAAACTAATGTTGTAAGAATTGGAAAACTTTGTGTTCTTTCTTGGTCTTAGTTTTCTCAAAATGAGTAACTTGGAATATTACATAAGATATATATCTTATGTTGTGATTCTATGAAGATTTTTAATTTTTTCATTAACTTCAAATTTTGTTGCCTATACAAAAAAAAGGCTATCACTGGGATCAGGAGAGAATGTTCTGCTCCCTTTTTAGGTGGATGTTTCTGTCTCCATAGAAGCTCTCAAATAAACACACTGAAGCTTATATTAATTACAAATGCTCAGCCAGTAGCTCAGGCTTATTACTAATTAGCTCTTACAACTTAAATTAACTCATTTCTATTAATGAGTTATTGCCACATGTATGTATTGCCAACATGACTAGTGGCTTTACCTGTCCTCCAGCATGTCTTGTTCCCTCTGTGTCTTCTGGTGATTCCACTGACTCTGCCCTTCTTCTTCCCAGCATTCTATTTGGCTGTCCCACTTATATATACTTCCTGTCTGGCTACCAGCCAGTCAGTTCTTTATTAACCAATGAGAGTAATATATATTCACAGTGTACAGAAGGATTATTTCATAGCATTCCTTCTCTGTGATGATGTCTTTATAAAACCAAAATTACAAATTCCTTCAATTTTATTATTTTGACATTACAAAAGAGTGTTCCAAACTTATTTATTTAAATGGAAAGCTGGAAGTAAAACTGGGCCTTAATATCCTGGGATATGAAATCAAAGGATGAATTTTTTTTCAATTTTTAACAGATTACCTTCTAAAGAGAAATAAATGACCTTTGGTGAAGGTTAGTAGAATATGTTCAGTAGAGTTTATATCAATAACAGTTAAGAAATGAGTGGCTCTGGCTTTAATTTGGGGAATTTTGAAGATGACCAAAAATTCCTCATTATGTGATTTTCTAACCCACACCACCGACTCCATCATTTTCCTGGAAGAGCATACATTTATCAGCAGGATGTCCAGCTCCTCTTCTACAGTTTTCCAGTTGCTCATTTGTGCTGTGATCACATGCTGTCTGTGGTAGTTGATACTATTCAGTTGAGCTCTTTCATCCACATTCTTCATTCCATGCACATAACAGTTAGTGTAATTTTAGAAATCCCCCCAATTTTTTTATCAATACATTTCATTGTTTGCTTACAGATATTTTTGCAGCACCTGGTATGCTCTGTACTTGGCGGATGTAAATAAAAGAATAATAATAAGGCCCGAACCTTGACTTATGCTTTTTTACTACATGTAATAAACTATCATTTCTTAGCTAATATTTTATTAAGCATTAGCTGGATATTTTACCCTTAGTTATGCCATATATTTCTCAAACCATTGTGTTTTAAAGGTGTTATTGGCCACATCAGCAGGTAAGAAAATTGAGGACAAAAGTCCTTGTAATTTCATTAATATTGAATTATGTAAGAGCTCTAACTTCTGATTATAAATTCAGCATCTACTAGACTACAGAAAAACATTAGATAAACAATGTTAAGATGTCAAAAGAACAAGGGCAGTTATTTTAAATACATTAGGGGAAGAAAACATAGTTATTATATTTCTGCTTTGAGGCAGTGAATACGTTAGGATACTCTAGAGAAACAGCCATGTGAGTTTCAATGAAAGATTGTCTAGATTGGCTTGTGGGCATGTTTGTGAGGGATTATCTTTAGTATGTTAATTGAGATGGGAAGACCTTCCCACAGTGGGTGGCACTATCCTCTAAGCAGAGGATTGTGTACAGTATCAAGCTGAGTATTAATAAGCATGCATCTATTAGTTCATTGCTGTTTTTGATTATTTATGCAATATTATTAGGTGCTTCAAGTTCCCACTGACTTGGTTTCTCCACAATTTTGGGCTGCTACCTGGAATTACACACCAAATAAATGCTTTCTCCCTTAAGTTGTTTGGGTTAGGATTTTTTTTTTTATCATGGCATCAGGAAATGGAACCCAGACATCACCCATCTTTAGCTATCCATCCTATATATTTGAAAGTTAGAGAGACATTAGAACAAATTAGGTCACACAGTTCCAGGGTTGGAGAAGTTCCACAGCCTACAAATGACAAACTAGTGACCCAGGAAAGCTCAATTAGACTCCTACTCTCAATTGTGACAGAATCGTTTTAAGTCCAAAGGGAGGATAAAGCTGATGTCCCAGCTCAAAGCAGTTAGAAGGACTTTCCTCTCACTTGTAAGAGGGCCATTCTTCCTGTTTCACTGAGTCACACTGACTGGAAGAGGCATACACACATGAAGGAGGTCAATCTGCTTTATCAATGTATGAGTTCAAATGTTAATTTCATCCCCAAACACTTCATAGATGCACCCAGAATAGCATTCGACCAAATATCTAGACATCTATGGCCCAATTGACACATAAAATTGTAATGGATTTGCCCTATCCTCTCTTGATGTTTTAGTAGCAATGGCAGTATTAGAATCCTTAGAACAAGATTTCTTTTCTAAAAATGAGGCAAATATTTGCTTTTGCTTGTTTCATGGTACCCAACATTTATTGTCCTTGATTGGAGAATTGATTACATTATAATTGATTACATTGAAGAAGATGATTGAGGTAGGAAGACTCACACTTAAATAGGCATCACTGTTCTCTAGGTTTGGGTCCTACACTGTGCAAAAAAGAGAGAAAGCTCTCTGAGTAGGAGTAGTCACTGCTCTCTGCTTCCGGATTGTGGGTGTGACATGGCTAGCAATTTCAAACTCTTGGTGTCCCGACTTTTCTGCCAAGATGAACTCTACCCTTAAATTCTGAATTGAAATAAACCCTCCCCTCTCTTATGATCCTTTTGTCAGGGTATTTTATCACAGCAACAGGGGAACAAAAAGATAAGACCCTTCAGACTAGGAATCTTGAGTGCTTCAAGGAGGGGAAATGACTCAGTGCAGGGATTTGAGAACAGTGGCTCTTCGAGTCTTCCTACTGTTTACCCATCCTCTGCCCTTCCTTCAACACCTGTGGTTTACGTCTCCTTTTTGCCTATGTTGGCTACATCTGTTTGTGTTGCTTGCAGTGAAAGTATCTTATTAGACCCTATAATTTTCCTCATCGCTTTGTATATAGTTCTAACAGGAAGAAGCCTCCATTGTTCTGTATTAGGTGCTGGGGTGGATTTCCCTCAAGATTTAGTGTGCATCTGAAGCTTGGACTGGCACTGAGAATTTTGTAGCAAAGCTACTGTTTGAGCTGCCTTTATTTTTATATTGTCAAATTTGTCAAGCCCAGGTCTAACACCATTGCTTTTTCTTAATCTTCAAATCTTCTTACGATCCTCAGTTTTCAAGTGGGATTCCTGGGGGCTATTCAACCTTCTCTATTGTCTGTTTTCACAGGGATTAAAGTGGCTGATTATGCCACACTTCACCACCTTGCTGGAGTTTTTGTAGAGTGAGAACTTATTACCAAGCCTCTCCAAACCCTGATGAAGGAGCTAAAACCAGATGAGATCAGGTGGCAAGATGGGGATATAACAATGTGGAGGAAGATGCAAGCATTTAATGTTTTCCCTTCACTGAGTTCAACACCCTGCCATAGGCTGTTACTTGCTCTTTTCCTTGTCTCTGAATTTTACAGCTCACAGAATGGTCTGGTGTGTCCCTCAGCCAGACTCCAGTACTGAAGTCCTCTATGATAAATTCTAAAACTGAGTCCAGTGAGGAACATGGACCAGGCAATAGCTATGGCATCTGTTTTAGGAAACCATGCCTCTCTTACCATTTTGGCTTTGTGTTGGCAAATGAAAACGTTCCCTTTTGACAGTTTTGTTTGGCCCCTTCAGAGTCTTACAAATCTTTGGATTGCCATCTGGGTTCTCTCAAGTGGGTCTTACCATCGCCTTTTCAGTTTTGAACTGTTCTGCCTCTGTTCCCTTTCCTCTTCAGCACATATTTTAGCAGTGTTCATACCCAGCACGCCCTCATCTTTCCTTCTCTTTTATGTGTATGGAGTGTTTTATGGACAAACCTCCAGCTATTGCAATCACATCAGCAAACATTTAAGGCTGCCTTTTATAACCCGACCACGCTTCGTTATTCCTCTCACATTTCATGCCTCACTGGCTGTTGTAAGTTCCCTTGCTGCATTTCAGCAGCCTGTTCAGACACTCCATGCCCACATCCACTGGGACATCACATATTGCTAAGGTCGGAATTTTCCTTTCTGTGAAATTGTGCAGTTATACTCTTTAAGATATATCATGTGCTTGGGGCACATGCTTAAAAAAATTCAAACAACTCGCCTCTCTAACTTAAAAATATTCACTTGAAAAATATTCATATATCTACAAGGGCAAATCACAGATTTTTTTGACCCATCTAGCAAGTGAATAAATACAGTGCTTAAGAGTCTATGCTTCTCCATTATATCTTCCCTACCCTTGGGTAATACATAATGGCATCTACCATGTATTTATCTTCATAGAAGGTGCATTTATGTTTTCATTTTCAGCAACTAAACTGGGCATTTCAAGTCAAGTACATGAAGTACTTTCATAGAAGTGTTTTCAACAACCTGATTTAAGTCAACATTCATTTTTACATCCCAAAGGCAGGAAAGTCTGCTTTTTTCCCTCAACTCTATTTATCTCCCTATTTACATAATTAAAGTGGTAAAGAACCATTTTGTTGGAATGGTTTTGGGAGGTCAATGAATATTGAAGTTTCTCATATACCTTTGGTCTCATGTGAATATTCACACCAAGGCTGTAATAACCTTACTCCTCCCCTACTTTCTGAGGCTAGCTCTTCTTCTCTAATTTCCTAAGCTGAAGTCAACTCTTCTCTTGATTATTTTCTTCTCTCATGCAACATGTGGATAGAGCTCAGTTTCTCTCTGTCTACAGAAATTCTGGATCTTGTCATAAAGCCCTCTTCTCTGAATTGTATCAGTGCTCCTGATTTCATACTCTCCTACTGCCCATGAATGGCTTATAGTAGATGTCTACACTGTTTTGGTGACATTGTAGGACGAGTGATTAATTTTCCCAAGAGTTAGAGTGACATTAGACCTTGGTCTCTAGTATAGCAGAGAAGGGGCAAGAACAGACACTGGAGGTAAGACTGAGCAGATCCATTTGTCAGAGTTTAAAAACTACGGTAGAACTTACAGTTTCAGATAAGATGAAAAGAAAAATCCTGACTCGAAACACAGGGACCTATGAACTATTGTAAAGCCTTATACCTTTCCTGATATCTCTTGTTCTGTTGTTTTTCAGTTCTCTGCATGATAATTTGAATTCCCAATTTTACACTTCATTAATTAGTCTGTATACTGATTCAATCACCATTATAAGATCACTTGATTTGGTAGACCTTTGGCATCTGTAGAAGCTGAACTCACTATGTGCACCACTACCACCATCCCACTCTTGTTTAATGATACTGTTTTATATTCTCTGTTAATACCTTTACTCTATCTTATGCATCTAACTGCCCCCTTCAGAATATGCACCCTGGGTGGGTGTTTTCTGTGGGTTAGGTAGTTGTTCATGGAGCTCGGTTTCCTTTTGGAAAAACAAAACAAAACATGAGATGTACATGGACAATGAAATAAAATTTGAAGGATACTATTCAAAGCAGTGCTATGGTCCCTCAAGTGTTCATGTACTGGGAGTACTGTCCTTAGTTTGCCATGTATGAGGCAGTATGGAACCTTTAACTGGTAGAATTCAGTGGTCAAATTAATTGGGAAATTTAAAAGGATTGCCTTCTGAAGGATTTGGTATAGTTCTTTTAGAATCATGAAAAGTTTTCTGTGAGGGTTGCTGTATAAAGTGAGTCTGTCCTCTACGTCATGCTGGCATTGGTCTTGTTGGAAGTGTGTCACTGGTGGTGGGCTTTGACGTTTCAAAAGGCCCAGTCTCTCTGTCTTTCTCTCTCTGTCTCTTTGTGTATGTCTCTCTCTGTCTTCAATTTGTGGATTGAATGTGAGCTCTCAGCTACTGCTCCAGCACCATGCCTGCCTGCCTGCTGTCATGCGCCCTGCCATGGGATGACCACGGACTCACCTTTTGAAACTGTAAGGCAAGACTCCAGTTGAATTCTTCCTTTAAAAGTTGCCTTGGTTTTATAATGTTTCACCATAGAAATAGAATACTTACTAAGACAAAAAGCTAGTTAACATGAAACCAAAACATTGACAAGCAGATCAGATCAGTTCAGACAGTTGTTAAACAATCATCTGTATTTCTAGGTGGTCTTAGGATATCTCACATGGAGATTCTGGCGTCCCCAATATTGAACAGAGATGACTTTCCACATTTTTACTCTCATTGTCACATACTAACTTTTTTTTTTCCTCTTCAAGGTTCAGAGTCCACATGGGAGGAATCCTCATATCAAATAGTCTGATTTATGGGGAGAATGATTTAATGGCTAAGAATATAAATCTTTGTGATGGACTGACAAAATCGTAACCTAGAGCCCCACAACTTTTGTACATTTGACCAAGTTACCTAGTCATCCAGACTTCATTTCTTTCATTGGTAAAGCCACACCAGCAATGGGAATTTTCCCATTCTATTATTATGTGAAGGTGAAATGAATTAACACATGTACAGAGAAAAGCATAGTAATTTACTAATATCACTATCATTATATATATATATATATATATATATATATATATATATATATATATAATTTTCTAACAGATGATGAGTGCCTAAAGGACTGGAAGCTAATTTTCTAGGATAGTTAGCAATGGCAGTCAGCAATGGACCCCATTTTCCTCTGTGTTGTTCTTCACACCTGCACAAAATGCTGGGGTAGCCGTGTTGTCTTCTTGGGAGAGGGCTATAATCGAAGAACAATTAGATGATCTTGTTCTGAAAAAGAGGTTTCAGATATTTGTGGACATTATAAGAAAAATCACTGTAAGCCTTGAGGTAGGCATGAAACCTTCTGATATCTGATTCCAGTGGGCTCTGCAGAGCTTTTCTCACCTCACCCTGGGGTAATAACTGTGAGTCAGTAGATTTCTACTTTGATTTCCTTTTATATTATCCTAGGACCTAAGGGAGTATAGGAACTCTGAAGGAAGCCCAGACATTGATAATAGTGTGTTCATAGGCTAAGTCTGAGCCAAATAATAAACATTTTGTGCTGACCAATATAGTTAACCTTTTGGAGACCATTTTTTTTTTTTGCGAGGGTGGGGGGCATTTTGAAAATAGCTAGCTAAAAGGACAGTTGACTAGCTAATCCTATGGCAAAGCTGATGACATAGATTCTTTACAGAGTCATGAGTCTTCCTTTTTCCTATCCTTTCTATGAGTAGATTTTCATCCTCAGGGTATACTCTTGATTTACATTTTTTATTACACCTGGGTTTGGGGGTTGTTTATATTATGTGTTCCAGAAAAGAATTGTGTAAGTCTATAAAAGAGGGGCTTTATTCTCAATACCACAAAAAATCAGGTATGGTAGTGCAAGCCTGAAACCCAAGCACTTAGGAGGTAGAGACAGAAAGATCAGGAGTTTAAGTCCAGCTATGGCTATATAAAGAGTTCAAGGCTACCCTGGTAGATATGAGAATGTCTCAGAAGAAAACCATTGGTACTTTTCTTCCCTTTATGCCTTGATTTCATTTTTTCTTTATCCTGAGAAATTTAGGAGGCTGCCAGCAGTCAGTTTTTCTCTGAATGACAGTGAGTCTGTCACCTGGAGGTTTGGGGTCTCCCCAGGTGGGTTTTTGAGGCATGGATATTCCTTAAAGACCTTGCAGAAGTTGACAAACCTGCTGCAGTTGGGCAGACAGAAAAAGCTTCCCGTTATTTCTGTGCTCCTGCCTCCAGGCAGAGCTGGAAAGCCTGCAGAGGCAGTATCCATGGCATATTTCTTCATCTTGCTCTCTGGCTGGAGGCCTGGATTTGCAGCTGTACCCGGAAGCAAGGTCAGTCAGTACCTCATGTTGCCCTGAATTTGAGAGGTTGAGCTCGTCTGTCCATCCAACTCCAAATTTAATTGTACTTTTTCCTCTAGGTTATTGCGGTCATGCCAAGTATTGTCACTATGTGCTACACTAATATGAAGAGAGAATTAAGTGCTGTAGATGGCCTCTGTCCTGCTGCTCATGCCAAAATGTGGGAGATGTCAAAGCACTCTTGAGACATTGTATTTCAAAAGTGAAGACTGTGATCTGGAGTTTCTATCATCTCAGCGTGGGAAATAGGTTTAGAGAGTGAAATATAATTGTGTAACCTATCAAAACCTTGAGCATAATCAGTTATATTGGGAGAGAGATGACTAGAGCCAAGCTCATCTGAAAGAGGCTGTCTACCTCATTTTTGAGAGAGCTTACTATAAAATTCTTCCCCTTGAACGATAATTCTCCCATCACGAATCTCCGTAATTTATTATATTTGCTCCATCTAATGATGGGTTTCTAATCACATGATTTGTTTTGGTTTGTATTCACAGGGATGAGGATGGTACTGAAAAATCAGAATTTGGAAGTCTTTGAGAACTCAAAGTGAATTGAGTGTATTAGATGTTTATAATGAAGAGGTTGGGAAATGGCTCAGTCAGCAAAATACTTTCTGTGAAGCAGGAAGACCTAAGTTCTGATGCCTGAATCCTGGGACTGGAGGCATGCATCTGTAACCTCAGTGATCAGAAGACAGGTAGAAGGTGTTGTAGGGTTCATTTGGGGAGGAAGGAGAAGGTAGAGGCAGGGGCATCCCTTGGGCTCACTGGTCAGCCTGCCTTGTTGATTTGGTGAACACCAGGTTCAGTGAGAGTCCTGGTCTTTAAAAATATGGTGGAGAGTGTCTCAGAAGACACCCAATATCAGCCTCTGGCCTCCATACTCATGTATGCACACACATACTGCACACATACACACACACTTATATTGAGATCTCCTGGGAAGAATTCCAAATAATTTATGTAGACACTCTCTCGTGAAGGGCACGGAGTGTAAAAGTTTTTGCTCCTTTTAAATGTGAACTACACAGAGTTCCTTTCTTTTTTCTTTTTTTTTTTCCTTTGGTTTTTCGAGACAGGGTTTCTCTGTGTAGCTTTGCGCCTTTCCTGGAACTCACTTGGTAGTCCAGGCTGGCCTCGAACTCACAGAGATCCGCCTGGCTGTACCTCCCGAGTGCTAGGATTAAAGGCGTGCGCCACCACTGCCCGGCCTGAGTTCCTTTCTTTCATTAAGTGTGCTACAGACACAGAGGGAGAGCAGCGGCTTTAAAGTAAAGAACTCCAACAAACACCACTTTAGCTAGTGGGTCAAAGTGAACATCATCACTCAGGAATCACTTGGCTGGCGGATATCTCTGATACAGAGTAATAGGAATGACATCTTTGTGAGCTCTCTCTTCAAACCTGTAACTCCAGTCTCATCATGAGAAAAACATCAGACAAATTCCAACACTAGGCCATCCTACAAAACACTGACCAGTACTGGTCAAGACTGCCACTCTTCATAAACAAAGCAAATATGGGAAACTGTCACAAAGTGGACTTGCGAGGCATGACAACTAAATGCAATGTGGCATTTTGAGTGATATGTTTAAACAAGACAAGTATATTAGGTAAGAACTAAGGAAATCTGAATAAAATATGTGGAATTTAGTACACACACACACACATTGCTCCTCTGACTTCACTTTTGGCTCATCTCTGTCCTCAGTAGGTAGTTGCCTGCTTTTTCTAGGGTTTATGTGATTTTATTGGGCTGCCTGATAATTCAGCGTAGTCTTTCATCCTAAAAACAACTAGTTAAGACTGGGAAGGCTGTTTAGTAAGTAAAGTGCTTGGTTTGCAAGCATGAAGACCCGAGTTTTAACCTCAGAACACACCCACCCACCCACAAATGTAAACAAACAAACGAAATCCCAGACATGCACTTGTAATCCCAGTGTTAGGGAGATGGAGTCAAGCCAGTCTCTGAGGCTCACTTGATAGCCAAACTAACCTATATGATAAGTTTCCAAGACATTGGAAGACCATGTCTGAATTAACAAGGTGGATAGCTCATGAGGATACTGCCAGAGGTCATCTGTTGGCACCTACATGCATGTGTAAACACATACAAGCATATTTGTTTTCTTAGCTAATTTTACCTGTCAACTTGACACAGCTTAGCGTCACCTGAGAAGTGAGCCATAGCTGAGAGACTACCCAGATCAAATTGGCCTATGAGCATGTTTGTGGGGGATTGTCTTGACAGTTAATTCATGTAGGAGGTCTCAGCCCACTGTGAGCAGTACCATTCCCTAGGCAGGTGGTTCTGTGATATATAAGAGAGCTAGCTGAGCATGAGCCTGGGAGCAAGCTACCAATGGTATCATAGCTTCTGCTTTAGTTTCTTCCTGTCCTGCCTTCTTTAAATGATAAAATGTGATGTGGAAGCCTAAGCTGAATAAATCCCTCCCTCCCTTGAGTTGTTTTTAGTCAGAGTGTTTGATCACAAAAACAGAAAGGAAACTAGAATACCTGCATACATACATGCACCAATCACCCCAGATCAACATACACACAGAGCAAACTAATTAGTAATTTTTCATGTATAAAGTCCCCTTTAGTGTATAATGCAACATATTTCCACAATTCAGATATTAGGACATGGGAATCTCTGAAGGGATGACATTTTGTCTACTATGACTTCTTTTAGGAAAGAACATTCTTGGCTATTTGATTCTAAAGGTTATCATTATGACTACTGTTACATGAATCCTAAGTGGTCTTATATTAAAAACCCAGAGCCAGATATCATGGTAAATGCTGAAAGATCAGAGGAAACAAGCCACAGTCACTCCTCACCTCACCAACTCCTCAGCTGAAAGTGGAAGATCCTGTCTCCATGAATCCTCAGACAGAATGCCCCTGAGTCCTCAGCCAAAAGGAAAGTGAACCCTGTCTCCTCCCAACTAATATGCCTTTTCTCCACCCAGCCATATCACTTCCTGTCTCAACCTTCCTAGTGTGTGCTTCCCAAATATTGGGAGCGAAGGCATGAGATCACTAGCGCTGGGATTAAAAGTGTGTGCCACCACTCCCTGGCCTCTATATTTAATCTAGTGGCTGGCTATGTCCTTCCTCTGATCTTCAGGCAAATTTTATTTGTTAGAGTACAAGCAAAATATCACCACAACTACTGCCTTCTCATACTCCCCCCACCCCTAACACACAAAATGTGTCAATATGATCACTGAGCTCCAGGATCGCCATGAGCCACATTCATGGAGGCATTGTTACTACGCGTTAAATGTCATAGCTTGAGAATGGGGCTCAGAACTTTCTTTCTAATGCTTGTGATAAAAACCATAAATTAGTATAGTGATAGCAGTCTGTCTGCACTTGAATCGTTTTCTGTCATCTCCATGGCACTCTCTTTCATGGGGGTTCTTCCTCTCAGGTAGGAGGACTGAGTGAGGGTAGAATTCAAGCTTGAACTTGCAGAGAGTGCAGGAGTCTTAAAGCATCTGAGTTTTCACAGTAAGACTACTTCATTTTACATTCATCCAGACTACTATTTGCACTGGCTGTGCTTGGCAAAGATAATTGCCCTCTCTTTGCCCTTGTCCCTCATCTGCTGAGTGGTTAATATTGGTAACAAATGAGATCATGCCGAAAAAGCATTCAGCAAAAGTGTCTGGCACCTAGAAAGTACTTTCTCCTCTCTCCACATGGCTCACACTCTCACCTGCTTTGAGTATCTGTTTAACTTCCACTTTCTTAATGAAGTTCTCCCAAGCATCCTACTTAACACTATAACTTTCCTCCTACCTCATGATGTAGTTGGCCTTTCTTCTCTGCCTCCTTTTTTCTGGTTCTTTTTCAATCTATTGGGATTATATTATATCCTTATATATTATATTACACTGTAATATAGTTATATTGTAGAAATGGAATATATTTTAATGGGAGAGAAGGCTAGTCTTTTTAAGAAACTTATTTTTTTACCTTCAAAGAATGAAAACAAAAAGTCCTCTCAGCTGAATACATCTCTATGACATCTTGGTTGAAGTTTCTGGTGAGCTTTAATTTACACATCAAATCACCCCCACATGATAAATAAACACCAGATAAATATCTGGTGACTTTGTAATGTCTTCTATTTTTTCCACAAGTTCATCCCCTTCATTACTAACTATGGTCACCCCTAAGCACAGATTATAGCCACATTATAAATGAGTAGTTTGGGGTTTTATTTGAATTAAAGATGTCAGGAAATATTCCCCCTTGTCCTTGTCCTGCCATTTGGAGAAGTCTGTTTGGAGCCGTAGAGACTCTAATAGTCTCATAAATTCTTTCAGAGTTGAATCTCTGCTCACTTGATACTCTCTTTGCAACATTATGAACCCCCTTTTCTATAATACTTCTTTTTGATAGTTAAAACACAGATACCAACTCTTCCCTCTCATCCCTTTCTGTATAATTATATGTTTATCATATTCTACTAACACAATAACATCTGCCACCTTATTTCCATCTGCCATAGTATCATACAGATCTCTATTTCCATCATCCTTCCTCTCAGTCCACTATATCTGTGATTGAATTTTCCTTCATACACTTCATATACATAACACTGTTTTCTTGGCTAACTTTTCCTGAGTTAAATTTTATTTAATGTACAGGTATCATTAAGCATCTTTGGAGGTTTGATCTAAACTTCAAATTACCTATCCCCACAGCAAATAAGTACTAGATAAGTATCTGCTAATTTCTTCCCCTGGTAATCCCTTGGTATTCTATACAACTTTGGAGACCAGGCCCAGGTTTGATATATTTCTTGTAATTTATAGTTCAGTCTTCCTTATACTCCCCAAGTGGCAATTCATTCACAAAGATTTTTCAGTTTTCCCAAGAAGCTGCAGTCTTTGTCTTCATTTTAATGTCTTCATTCGATGTTATTCTCACATTGGTAGCCTTACTATTCACTTGCATACTCCCGTTTTCTCATTGCACTCACCGTTTGTGTTTTAAGATTTAGATGTGGTTATTATTCAATGTGCTGCAATGTACACATCAAATTGCCCAACATAGTAAAGAAATACCAGTCAAATGTATGCTTAATTTGCAGTATCTTTTATGTCTTTAATGCCTCCCTTCCTAACTATGGCCACCCTTAAGTCCAACTTGTATCCATGCTAACCATCATTAGTTTATGTGACCTATGAGTGACTATGGATCCAGAGGTGATGACCATCAAGTCTCCAGAGGAGGGGTTCATGCCATTCCATGGAATAGGGAAGAACAGTCTGGAGGCAGGAGTGAGAAGTATTTGTACATATCACTACTGTAGTTTCTGTAGGCAGAAATTAGGGAAGCTGGTTTTGGGGTACAACAACAGAGTCTAGTTGTCTGGTCCTGGTCCTGGGGTGACCAGAGAACTCTGGATTAATAATGACCTGGACTATAAGAGTTAAATGAAATAGGTATATGGGGAATGACCATTCTTTTATCATTTATAAGAAGTGGCCCACCAAGTGAAGGCAGCCTCTGAAACATTAGTAGGATCCGAACGTCAACATACCCAAGGCAAAAAATTAAAAATAATACATCTAGTCTTCCTTAATCTCCCAATGAGCAAATTCCTGTCTTAGTCCACACTTAATTGTCGTTTCCCATTTACACCATGTAATGTTAACATTCTGTTTTCACACTTTGTGAAATTTACATTAGAACTCCAGCACTAATGGTCAATACCTTTCCTTAAGCTCCCAGGTGATGCACTGTATTAGATTAATTTGGAAATTGTCAGATATTTCTCTTTCCATCTGCAAACTCTTACCCTCTCTTATCTTCTGTTTGTTCATGCCAGTCAACAAGTTATTCACGTTTATGAAAGCTCATGACACATATTAATCCATTCTCTATACCCATAGACTTCATAACTCCTTGTTAATTTCCAAATACTATCAAATGAACTACACAGTTTTTTTCAGTTTAGCCATTTACTGATACTCTTAATTCTTTATTTAGTTTGTAGTTCTGGTTACATCTCTTCAATTAAGACCAAGCAGTTTCTTTGCAAGTCTAGATAAAGCATAAATTGCTGATAAAGGTTGTCTAAATATTATTCCTATAGAGAGAATCTCCTTGATTGACTTTCCTAGAGAAAGAACAGGTTATGTCAGAATTACTGCTCCTTCTTATGGCTTTTGCCCCTTTTTTTGATGGAGACAACTTTTGAGTTTTTTATGACCAGATAAGACCTTTCTCTCCAAAGAGCTATCTACATCAGTGGATGCATATTGTGTTGTCCTTCTATCATTATGTGTACACCATTAGACTGAAAACCTCTTAATAGCATGGTCTCCTTTTTATTCACCTCTGTGATTTCCACAGTAAATAGTAACAAGCTTTATGAATAGTAGGTGTAGATGATTATTTTTCATAGGACAGCATTGCAAAGCATTTTAGTAAGAATCCTGGTCCCTTAGCAAAATCCTTAATTTAGTGCTTTTAAGAAAATGAAGATATCCAAGAAGTAATTAAATGTATCCAAACAATTACTCTACATGTGTGTTTGAAGCAACCAGTTTAAGTTTCAGATTGACAAAAGTACCTTATCTTACACTATATATTGTACTCTAAGCTCTCTGTGTGCTTTCAACTACATGCTTAAATGTTTAAAAAAGGGGTTGGGCAAATGTGATGCATTTTATACAAGAAAGGAGGGAAAGTGAGATGAATTAAGTTGTTTATATCAAAGCCAAACAAATCTTTCATGTAGAAATAGCCTAGTACATTCTGAGCTCCTCCACACTGCTGATCTTGAGAGGGCAGCCACCACAGTATCTTGACAGGAGACAGTGAGGGAGCCAAGAACAGTGGGAAGCCTGACTTGTAATGTGCTGTTGAGTAGACTGTCTTCTCCTTAGTTATTCGCCCAGTGGGATCAGAGTAGGTGAGAGGAAGTGGGAAATTGAGTCACAGGGTTTCAGCCGAGGACAGATCCTTGGAGGTCATCTCTTCTAATCACCTACCAATAGCTAGTGTCCTTCCCAAGTACTACTGACATATGGCTTCTGCTGAACATCCCACTGGGAGAGATGATCCCCCTGTTGAGGAATCTCATTTTGTGTTAAAACAGAGCTAACTACTTAGAAAGCCTTTTTTTTTTTTTAAAAAAAAAAAGTGAGCTGAAATTTGCTTCCTATAACTTTTACCAAGTGTCCCTCATTTTATACTCTTCGGCTTCTTAAAAAGTATTTTTTCCTTTTATTGATAATATTTTTTTCTCACATAGTATGTCCGGATTGTTGTTTTCCCTCCCTCTACTCCTCCCAGTTCCATCCCACCTACCTTCTCATCTGGATCCACTCCCTTTCTGTCATTAGAAAACAAACAGGCTTCTAAGGGATAAAAACAAGATGAAAAGATATAAGATAAAATAAAAACCAACCCATTGAAGTTGGACAGTACACCTAAACAGAAGGAAAAGAGTCCAATTATCAGAGATCCACTCATTCACATACTTGAGCATCCCTTAAAAACACGAAACTGGAAACCTCAGTATACATGCAGAGAACCTGGTGCAGACCTGTGCAGGCCCTGTGCATGCTGCCTCCCTCTCTGTGAGTTCATATGAGCTTTGATGACGTTGATTTAGAGGGTCTTGTTTTTTTTGGTGTCCTCGGCTCTTACACTCTTTCTGCTTCCTCTTCCATGGGGTTCCCTGAGCTTAGAAGACAGAGATATGAAAGTGACATCCATTTAGCGCTGAGTGTTTCAGTCTCTTACTGTCTGCATTATGTCTGGCTGTGTGAGTCTCTGTATTTGTTACCATCTGCTATAGAAGGAAGCTTCTCTGATGATGGCTGAGCAAGGCAATGATCATATTTATTTTCCTGTACCTGGGTTACCTCACTAAGGATGATTTTTTTTTCTAGTTCCATCCACTTACCTGATAATTTAGTGATTTTATTTTTTTAACAGCTGAGTAATACTCCATTATGTAAATATACCACATTTTCTATATCCATTCTTCTCTTAAAGGACATCTAAGCTATTTTCAATCTATAGCTATTACGAATAGAGAAGCAATGAACATGGTTGAGCAAATGTCTCTGTGATAGGATAAAGTGGCTTTTGGGTATAAGTTCAAGAATGATATAGCTGAATCTCGGATCAGATTGATTCCCATCTTCCTGAGGAACAACCATATTGATTCCATAGTGGCTTTACAAGTTTGCACTCCCAATGGATGAGTGTTCCTCCTACTTCAAATCCTCACCAGCATGAGCTATTATTTGTTGTATTGATCTTAGCCATTCTGATAGGTATAAAATGAAATCTCAAAGTAGTTTTGATTTGCATTTCACTGGTAGCTAAGGATGTTGAATATTTCAGTCATTTGGGTTTCTTCTTTTGAGAATTCTTTGTTTATATCTGTGCCCCATTTCTAAATTGGGTTATTATTTTCTCGATATCTAGTTTTTTGTGTTCTTTATGTATTTTGGATACTAACCTTCCATCATGTGTGTAGTTGGTAAAACAATCTCTTTCCATTCTGTAGGCTATTGCTTTGTCTGAATGACCGTGTCCTTTGCTATGCAGAAACTTTTAAGTGTCACAGGGTCCCATTTATTAATTGCTGCTTTTAGTGTTTGTCCTCATGGTATTCTTTTCAGAAAGTCTTTTCCTGTGCCAATGAGTTCAAGGCTATCTCCCACTTTCTCTTCTATCATGTTCAGTGTATCTGGTTGTATGTGGAGGTCTTTTATATGTTTGGTGTTGTTTCATGTGGGGTGATATGTATGGATGTGTTTGGATTGTTACACATGTAGCCATTCAGTTTAAATGACACAGTTCAATTAATCTTCCTTACAATTTCTCCCAAGAAAGCTTTTCTTCAGTGGCTAAAACAGAAATATCCGTTCCTTACAAAATAGTTCCAAGGCTTCTACCTCAGATATGTCAATTAGCATACCAATCCATTGTATTTATGATTTCCCTTATCTTAACTTTCTGTTGAGTTGCACTGAGAACTTGGTTACCTTGATTGTTAGTCTTGGGCCAACTTTTCTCAAGATCCTTCTCAGGTCTTTATTGAGCTCTTTAAAGTAAGTTCCAAAAGTGTAAGGAGATAGGAGGAACAATATTCCCTGTTCTTTTAAACATGTGATAATTATACATATTTAAGGAATATAATATGTAAATCATATGTATCTAATACATAATGATTAAATCCAATTTAGCATTTTGAGTTGCTTAATGATGTATTACTTATTTTTGTTGAGAAACTTTAAACTTTCATTCTAGTTTTTTTTTTAATACAATGTATAACACATTCTGCATGCTCTATCATAACCCAACTATATCAGAGAACATTAAACATACCTCTGTGTAACGATATCTGGAATAGTTATCCAGCCTCCCTCTATGGATTTGCTCCTCTTTTTATCTGAGATGGGCCTTTAAGACTTTGGCTCTTCCTGCCACAAACTCTGGAGAATTTGAGGTGACAAGTTCCTTTTGATTATGCAAGTGTAGTTCTCTGAGGGTAGATTCAAATGACAGTTTGTTGAATGGAGAGAAGCTGGTGTTCATGACTTACAAAGAAGGAAAAGTCAGTGAATGGTCGTGAGGATTTGACCTTCTATACTTCACATATTTTAGATTGGCTAGAAAGTCCTAAGGATACTGGTCTCCATCTCCTTAGTGCCCAAATTATAGATGTGTGCTGGTGCCAAGCTTTTATGTAGGTATTGGAGATCACTTTATTGGATAGACCATCTTTCCAGCCCCATGTTCTCTTCTTTAAGGGCCTACTACTTACTCTATGGATGTGCAAATGAAATACATTAATTTTTGTAGTCCCTGACTTTAAAGAAATATTTGTTATTTTGAACTTTTATTTCTATATTGTGCTATTTAGTCCTTGAATGTCCCAAAGACAAGAATTTTGTTGTACATGATTTAACTTACCATGGGTTAGAAAGTTATTTATTCCATGTTTTGTGATACATCCACATTTCTAACCAGCACTAAAAAAAATCCCTATCTACTAAAATAACGTTAACAGAAATTTTTGTGATGTGGGAAATGTTCCCTATATACATTTTCCAACCTGACAACTACTTCTCATATCTGGCCACTGAGCATTTGAAGTGTTGCTAGTGCAGTCAAGGAACAATATCTTAAATCTGACTAGGTCTAATTTAATTTCAAACATAGATGAGTGAATAATAGCTATCATAATAGGCAGCACAGACCTAGAATTCTGAGCTTTTAATAAGCCACCCTCACTTGTTGTGATGCGTCTTTGCTTTATTATTGGAACGATTTATGATGTAGAGTTAGATGTAATTTTTTTTGGCATGCTTCCACCACCATGGGTTCACTTTTATTCTTAGAGATGTTTAAAAATCTGATTTCTTGGGGTATATATATAGATACTTCTACTTCCTTCTTTTCTTCAGCCTTCCTAGAATAAAATTTTAAGATTCAGCATGGCATACAGGAAGAGATCCATTTGAGCCACAGATGGCTGAACATTTGCTAAAAGGAGCAGGCATAGATTTTCTCCTTTTCTTCTACCTACCTATTCCTCATGTTGCACATCCGAACTCTATTATTCACCATTTTGATTTGTATGGAATAAGTCTTTGATATTTCAGAACAAGATACAGTCTGGAGAAGTAGAAAGATGTCTTCAATTATCAAAGTACAAGATGTTAACCAGAAATTAATGCTTGCTGTATGAATGCATTTCTTAAATAAATTATTTATTTCTAGCACTCCGTAGCCACAGAGTGCTAAAAAGCAAAATTGCTTTACTGATGCCCTGATCTCAATATTGGAAAAGTTTTTACAAGAGGGTGTTAGAAAGACATGAATTGTATCCACATCTTTGACTTTCCAGCCTGGGTTGCTAGATGGACATGTCATGATTACAAGGTGGTAGTGATGGTCATGGGGTGGTGGTGGAAGTGGTGGTGGTTGTGGTGTGTGTATACACACAAACATACTTGATATTAGTGGGCAAATCAGTGTCTGTAATGACACTCGTTCATTCCTACCTTTGATTTTACAGTCTTCATTTTCTTACGAATTTTTAATTTACGCAAGAAGAAAAATGCAAGGAGCCTCATAATTTCACTGTGATACTGCTGGGAGAACTGAATGTTTTATTCACAGATTGCTAACAAAGGGTAGTAATTATACCCTACTTTGCAGGCCTGAGTGTGAGGAATGTCCTGCCACCCTTGGTTCCCTCTGGTGCAGCTTCTCCGTGGTAATGGAGGTTAGGTTGGTCTGACAGGCATAGCTCATTCATTTACTGACTCACAGTGACAAATCTGGGACACCACATGCCCTCACCCTTCTTGTTTTGCTGTTAACAGACTTAAAGAATTGGCAAAATGACCGGACCAATCAGCCAAGGACATTTGGTTAGAATAATGCATTAATAAATGGTCAAGTGCTTTGAAAAAAATAACTCTCAAATACTGTTATTTTATACCTCCTGCCACACATGGCTCATTTACAAGCTTGATCCCACCTACCTCCCTCTTTGTGTGTGTGTGTGTGTGTGTGTGTGTGTGTGTGTGTGATACTGTTGGAAAAGAAAATTAACTCTGGCCATTATATTCCAAATAATTACTGACTATCCCATACCCTCTCAGAAAACTATGTTGCATGAAAAATAAAATCAAACTGACCTGTAGGTGGTTTCTAGTGCTTGCAGTTACAAAACACTGCACCCCAGTTCCCTTTACACCTATGTTGCTTAGCCTTCCCCAGCCCATGATGATGGACAATAGTACTTAAGCTTAGAGAAGGAGACCCTGAGGCCCTTCCTGCATCACTGCGCTAATAGACCCTGAACTTGGCTGAGAGAGCAATTAATCCTTAAACCAGTTGGCAGGAGAAGCTTCCAGGCAGACTTTTCTTTGTGTCCTAGAACCAACCATACATATCTACCCTGGGCTCCACTTTGAAAGGCAACTATATAGAGGGCAGAGGAAAATAGAGCAGTGTAGTGAGCTTTCCTAAGATTTTATTTATATTTTTATTCTTCAGTATATGTTCAGGATGCTCCAAGAAGGCAGGCAAACCCCTCCATTTCTCTTACTGAAGAGTAATATGATTTCCGTCATTTCTCCCTTCCTCCCACCCTCCCTCCCCTGCACTTCATAAATAGTACCTGAGTGCCTACTGTGGTCAGGCCTGAGGACCTACTGTGGTCAGGAACTATGTTAGATGGTGGTGACTGTCTTTGAGATCTAGATATTAATAAGGTGCCCTTCTGGAGTTCATAGCCTTTGCACTCTTCCTGTTCTTTACCCAATAACACTCTTAACACCAGTTTGTTCAAATGAGTGATGCTGATTTTAGCAGAGGGAACAAGGCTTACTGGAATCATGGGAGAGTTACAGAAAAAAAGGAGAAGCCCAAGTGGAAGCCAGGCATTAATCATTTTAAAGGAACACATTTAAAGGTTGGCTGCTATTGTGTTAAAACCATTAGATGTGATTAACACTCTAGTAACTCAATAAATAAGAGCTTTGGTTCCTTTGAAAGAATTCTGGGTGGTGTGTGGAGGAAGCAGAATGAGAAACATAATTAGAGGGTAGGTGGAGAAGCAGGAGGGCACTTCCCGAGTGTTTATTTGGGGGCCAGCTTTCTTAAAATGCAACCCAGCCAGTTCACCCTCCCTTTGTGACATGCCCAATGATGCTTTATTCTTGTTCTATAATTGAGGGAGATTATAGCTTAGAAGCAATATTTAAAAATGGATTATCTAAATGTATACTGCTTATTATCTTGGCTCAGTACATTATGTATATAGGTTGTAAAGTACTTTAAGGATTAAGGTGTAATTAAATTTTTATCACTTTAATTTCTAATATTGTTCCCTATGCCCCTTTGCCTTCAGTGTTTTCTAATAGAAGTTTTCTAAAGATACCTGAGTATTTTTTACCCCACAGCTAAGAAATATTTCTTTGTATAATTCTTGTAGTAACAACGCAATATGGCTATGGTAGAAGAAGGAATGCTTTTCCTTGACAAAATACCTTTCTTATATATTCTATAAGTGCATTATAAGAGTATTATTTATACTCTTGTTTTTTGTCTGTTTATTTTTTCAATTTTTATTTAGACAGGGTCTCTTGTGGCCCAAGTTGAGCTTTAGCTTGCTGTGTGGTTAGAATAGCTAGATTTAAACATCTGATCCTCCTACTTCCATCTCCTGATTGCTAGGGCTATAATGTAGTTGGAAGTTTTCCTGTGTCCTGCCTGGTCTGCAGCTGCTCAGACCCAAATAAACACATAGAGGCTTATATTAATTATGAACTTTATGACCATTATCTCAGGCTTATTACTGACTAGTTCTTACACTTAAATTAACCCATAATTCTTATTTATGTTTAGCCACATGGCTTGGTACCTTTCTTCAGTTCTGCCTTGTCGTCTTGCTTCCTCTCTGTCTGGCTGGCAACTCCTGACTCAGCCCTTCTTCTTCCCAGCATTCTTTTAGTCTGCTCGCCCTGCCTATACTTTCTGCCTGGCTACTGGCCAGTGTTTTATTAAACCAGTGTACAAAAGCATTATCCCACAGCACTATAGGCATGGTGAACACACCATACTTGAACTAGTTTTTTAAACTTAAAAAAAAATGGTAATGGAAATTCAGTGGTGTTAGAACTTATCTTCATAAAAATCTAAGTAATAAATAGTTTATTGCAGACTTAATAAAATATTTGCTAATGGGGCATAGATGAGAGGTTTCTTCATCATGCCAGTGACTTTTTATATTATAGTATATTTAAATTGAGGATTTTGTTAGAACCCACATCATATTCTTTTTTCTTTTCTTTTCTTTAATTTTTAAAATTTTATTATTTAATTTAATTTTACATATCAGCCACCGATTCCCTTGTTCTCCCCCTTCCTGCGCCCCCCCACCTTCCCCCCAGGCAACCCCCATTCCCATATCCTCCAGGGCAAAGAATCCCCTGGGGATTGAGTTCATCCTGGTAGATTCAGTCCAGGCAGATCTAGTCCCCTCCTCCCAGGCTGAGCCAAGTGTCCCTGTACAAGCCCCAGGTTTCAAACAGCCAGCACATGCACTGAGTACAGGACCCGGTCCCACTGCCTGGATGCCTCCCAAACAGATCAAGCTAATCAACTGCCTCACCCATTCAGAGGGCCTGATCCAGTTGGGGGCTCCTCAGCTATTGGTTCATAGTTCATGTGTTTCCATTCATTTGGCTATTTGTCCCTATGCTTTATCCAACCTTGGTCTCAACAATTCTCACTCATACAAACCCTCCTCTTTCTCACCAATTGGACTCCTGGAGCTCCACCTGGGGCCTGGCCGTGGATCTCTGCATCCAGTTCCCTCAGTCATTGGATGGGGTTTCTAGCACGACAATTAGGGTGTTTGGCCATCCTATCACCAGAGTAAGTCAGTTTGGGCTGTCTCTCGGCCATTGCCAGTAGTCTATTGTGGGGATATCTTTGTGAATTTCTGTGGGCCTCTCTACCTCTCTAGCACTTTGCTTCTTCCTATTCACCCATATCATATTCTATTGGTACTCTAGAAAAGTTCTATGAACAGAAGATCAAATTACCCAAGAGTCAGAATTCCATATACAAACCCTACAATAGACAGCACTAAAAGTTGGGCTTTTCTGAGATGATCTGGTTTCAAGAAAATGGCTCTGTTACTGCTGTAATGATGCTTATTGACAGTGTTAAGTACTACCTGTCATGTGCTCTCATGAAGGCTTTTAGGAAAATCCAACTACCCTTCATTTTCCTGGAAAGAGTTTAGTGCAAAGAACCACCCTTCCTTTTATTATTAAATAAAACTTAAGGATGCTTTCATTGTTTATCCATTGCAAGGCTGGGCACAGCCCCCAAACTCCCATTCTTTACCTCATAAATGATTGGTGAGCTATTCTGTCCTCAGTCTCAATATAGACAAAATGCTTACTAACTAAACCTTTGTTAACGTTACCTACTATCCCTGGATCATGGAATTTTGCCTACACAACCTTTGTCCTTGGCATTCCCCTTCCAGAGTGAGCTGGTCCCATAAGAAAATAATATCTGGTTTACAGATATAATCACAGCCACCTTTTAATCCTAATTTCCTACAACAGACTCTTCAAAGTCATATTCATATTGCTCTATAAAAGAAAAAATTCCTCTTCCCCCCGAGCTTTGAAGCACTTGTCGATCTTGGTCAGAATGATTTTGTCTTTTGCAACAGTTCCTTATAGTCCCCTTGCAATTACCCTTTTGGGTAAAGTAACATCTTAGCAAGGGAAGATTTTATTTTATTTAAAACATTTAAATTTGTCAGATAGTGTGATAGTATGTTTCAAGAAATGCAGATAAATTAAAACTTCGTAAAAACTTTCTGTAGCTTGAGTTTTCTTGCCTGGCCCACAGTCAGGGCAAATCTTTCACCTGCCAGTCCCACAGCCTCTCAGACCCTACCAAGTAAACACAGAGACTTATGTTGCTTTCAAACTGTATGGCCGTGGCAGGCTTCTTGCTAACTGTTCTTATAGCTTAAATTAATCCATTTCCTTTAATCTATACCTTGCCACATGGCTCGTGGCTTACCGGCATCTTCACAAGCTGTTTCTCATCGTGGCGGCTGGCAGTGTCTCTCTGACTCAGCCTTCCACTTCCCAGCTTTATTCTCCTCCTTGCCCCGCCTATACTTCCTGCCTAGCCAACGGCCAATCAGTGTTTTATTGATTAATTAGCAACACATTTGCCATACATCCCACAGCAACTTTCATCAATAATTTAGACATAAATATATTTTCTCTGTCTCCACCCCCGTGTGTGTGTGTGTGTGTGTGTGTGTGTGTGTGTGTGTGTGTGTGTGTATGTGTGTGTGTGTTTGTGTGGTATGTATGTATGCAGTTGAATTTGTCCAGGTGGGTGCATATAGAGGCCGCATATTGAATTTGAGTGGCTTTCTCAATCACTTTTCTGCCTTGTATTTTGACAAGGTTTTTCACTGAGTGTAGACCTTGCTCCTTCAGCTGGACTGGCTGATTAATTAGCCCTAGGGATCTGCCCCAGGGATTCTCCTGCTTCTAACCCTCCAGTGCTGGGGTTACAGCAATGTGTTACCGTGCCTGAATTTATGGGGGTGTTGGGAACCCAAATCCAGGTCCTTATGCTTTCATAGAAAGGACTTTATTCACAGAAACATCTTCCAAGCTTGAGGAGAAATAATATTTTAGTTGGGTTCACATATTTTGGTATATTCCGTTGGAATATTGGTGTTCTGAAGGGTGCAGAATATTTAGATTCTGATATTACAACAGCCTATGAGATTCGGAAAAAAAGACATTTTAACTAGGGAAAGGTCCCGCACATCTGATTTTTTATTTTACACATAAGACGCTTAAAGCTAAGTAGGTGTTGAGGCCTGGGAGCTTACCTTCCTTTTAAAAGGCTAATACATTCACAGAGAGATGACTGGACAAAGAGAAAGGGGGATTAGACTGCTAGGGGCAGTGAATGGCAGGACAGTTGCTAGCGAACTTGTGATAAATAATTGTTTGTTTGGGTTTGTTTTGTAGAGAAGAGTTAGTCTCTTCCTGCTATGAGAAAGAGAAGCAGCAGTGCAACTGGGTGTGCATATGCCAGTTCTAAGCAGAGAGCTGCTCTGGAGACATCGTTAAGTAATTCTCATGCTCGTTGAATGTTTTGAGGTGGCTTATCTGATCCCCTTCGCTTTAATTTCGTTGGCTCTCTCATCACGGAGGACCATTCTTCATGTTCCACCCGTACTTAGCAGATATTCACTTTAATGTATTAATAATCATAGTTGTACTCTTGGGTCTGCGGTTGCAGCTGTTAGAGACAACCCTTGTGTGGCTCTCCTCACCGAGTCAGTAACAAAGGAGCACAGTAAACAAGGGAGGCAGCCCTGCCTCCCGACTTCCTTCCCAAGGTCAAAGCCCTAGAGTGCCTTCACTTTGCAGAACATTCTTCATGTGGCTGCTACCCAGCCTGTTGGGCTTAATTCTGTTTTTATGAGTTGCACACCTGTGTCCCTGGCTGGTTGCCCTCCGCACAGTGGGAAGAGGTTAGGGAGACTGAATTCCTCCTTCACCTAGGCCCTCAGATGGTAAGTGTGTCTGCACGCATTTTGTTCAACATCCCAAGGAGGGATGGTATTCAGAACCTCTTCCTATTGTACTAAGCAACCAACGTGGGATTTATTATGCAGATATTATAAAGACAGTAAAATTGCTCAATCAAATACAGGCTTACCATAGCCTAGAGAACTTCCAACTGCACAAAGTACTGAAGGAAACCATGCCTGAGTCACATTTTTTTGTTTTGTTCATTTCCTGCTTAGGAAATTTGCTGAGGCTCAGCTTAGGAAGAGTGGTGGTAAAGACTGTGAAATATTGGATTTTGGCCTCATATTCACAATAAAACATGTAAAAAGAAAAAAAAAACACCCTGAAGGATATTTAAAATACCCACTCTGTGGAATATTTTAGTAAGCATCTGTGTTGAGGTGGATGCAAGTGGACAGTGGCAATTCAGATTTCTAGTTGATTGTTATCAGATTCAAAGAAAATGCCTGGATAGATTTTATCAATAATTAAAGAGTATATTAGGGATGTGCTGTTTATGAAATATTTAGAATTCATTTCAAGGAGCCCTTAGAGAACATAAAAGAGACAAATCATTTCTCTCTGGAGACACTAAAAAAAGACAAAATTAAAAGTCCTACATTGGATCCTATCTATAGACACATTAAGATGTGTTGAAAGATGGAGGGTAATGTTAGTGAACAGTGGCCACAATGTAACCTTAAGGTTCCAAGTCTTAGCAGGACACTGATTGTGGTTACTGGTTTATGGCTGAGTTTCTTCTCACATGAGAAACCTTATATAGCATCATCCAGGATGATGAAGAGATGAAGAGACCAGGGCATAAACATCCAAGTCCCTGAAAATATGCTGCTTTGGTATAAGGGTTCTTTTGAGTAGAGGACAATTAGAGAAGAGAAAATACAGAAAGAGAGCCTTTCCCGCCTGTCTGCTCAGAAGCACAAGGTAAGTTCTCTTTTGTGGAGATGGTTCCTTTCCCTTCTCTGAGATAGAACTACCCTTATCACCTTAGTCAGAGAGACAGCACCTAGGCGGATCTGTACAACTGTTTTCCCCGTGTCTTTACCTTTCTCCCACTTAGTGACCACTATCAGCCAAAACCCCCCCCCTTTTTTTGTCATGCCCTCTTCAACAAATTTATTGGCCTTTCAAAAAGTGCTGTAATGTCCCCGACTGAGTCTAACCATTCTTTAAATCTCCACTTAGCTTCTATGAAGGCCTCTAAACACACAAGTATTAGAGGCTCTCTTTTCTCCTGTTTGTCTGTCTTTTGTTAATTCTTAGGCCTCAGTCCTAGAATCCAGAAGATTAGAACATGTTTACCCCATTCACTCCATTTTTAGGCAGCATATCAAACACATCCCCCGCCCCCCGTGAATGTAAATAAGGGCACAGTGAAACCAGTGAAACCACAAAACTATGTGTGTGTGTGTGTGTGTGTGTGTGTGTGTGTGTGTGTGCACGTGTGCGTGAAGCAAGACAATGTCATTTTTATGCTAGGTTGGATGACATGTACAAAGCTGTGGAGAAACAAAGGATAAAGAGTATTAGCTGAAGGCCATAAACTGGGGAAACTTCCAAAGGTTTGCTCACACAACTTCCTTTCAGCATCCCTTGTCTTTAGAGATGTGATGTTCTTTCCTTCTGGATATATAAGAAGGGCACTGTCATATTGTTATGAGATCTTACTTTAAATCCTCCTTAGCTCCTTCATCCTTATGATCTCCACCAAAGAATTCAGATGCCACACATAGAATAGAGTACAGAAGATGGGAAGAGTTTATTACAAAGTGAAGAACTCCCAGCAGGCAAGAGTGGGTAATCGCTGAAGGGACCATATACTGATCTCCATTTTCATCAAATTTTTTTCTATTTCCAAAGTCTCTAGAGCAGATACCTTTTCCTGAGTTGTATTTTCCTACCTATGGGCTTGACAAGCCCAGGTCCATCGATTCTTACTAAATGGGTTAATACTATGTCCTTGTTTTTACTGGAAAGTCTACTTGGTAATAATCTTGTAAGTTTTAGTTTGTTGTCTATTAGTGATATCTACTCAGAACCAGAGATATAAAGGAGAGGCCATTCCATTGGCCAGAAATCAGAGGCCTACTGTTTCAATTTTGGCTTTATAGATTGCTAATTATGAAGGGGGTGTCTGTCCCAATTGTCTCCAAGCCTGTTAATACCTAACTAACTACCTAACAACATGATATTTTAACCTACTTTGGGAGACAAAGGTAGGAAGATCGAGTCCTTTCTGATATATCTTAAACTCATTCAGTTTAAAAATTCCAGTATGGCAGGAACTATGTTTTAGAGTAATATGCCCTGAGCCTCATCAGTTTGAAAACTTTAGTGTGTTGTCTTCACCAGAATAAATTTTATGTATTCATTGGCTCTCATCTTCCAAGTTACTGCTTCAAAGGAAAGATTACCGACACCCCAAAAAATATTTAACACATAACAGTCACCTGATGAATTTTTGATAACTGAGCAAATAGTAACCATATTTTTTAAACAAAACCCCATGGTATGAGGCTTTTGTATGGGGATGGGAGCCCAGCCTATATAGAGCTGACTTCATCAAACTCAAGATGTGGGGACTGGTGAATGTCCTCTTTATCTTTGTCAACTATACATCAAGTCACTATTTGTAGCTGTTGTGATATGGGTACTAACAGAGATTGTATCTGAAGAATGAGCCCTCTGCACAAAGTGGATAGTGCATCTCCTAAATGCTCTTATTTTAATGCTGTCACTTTTCTGCAGGGAGATGCTGAAGCTACAAATCCAGCTCTTGCTCTGTTCAGTTGCCTTGATTAGGGAACAATCTAACATTCCTAAATTATTCACAAGTCCCAGGCACTGCTGAGGACTAACAAATGTTAAATATGGTAATTGTCATCCAAGCAGGAAGAAGAATTGATTTAAATGTGCGCATTTAAATGAACAGGAACGCAGAACTAGGAAAGTGACCCCAGCTCTTCCTTAAGTGCCCACACAATTAAATGCAAATGCTTTCCTGGGGTGTCCCATGCCAGCCCTTCCTCAAGCCTCTCAAATGTGAAGGAAATGTCATTCACTGTGTCATCCTAGGGCAGAGGGTCTGACACTCACTAAAACCGCTATAGTGTTTGTCCAGAGCTAATCTGCATAAACCCATGTAATGCAAACGTATTTTGAAATGTTGATTGCTGTTTCGTCCTTTTTAAACTATACTCTACTCTGTAATAATTAAATTCCAGATGCTTTCCCTGCAGCCCAGACAGCTAACCACACGCTGGCTTTAAGGGAAAGATGGAGGTCACTATATAATCAACAGAAAGGTCAAAGAAACTTAACTATTCATTTGTTTATTTCTTTGATAAGTACTATAAGTCATTCTAGGAGTCTAATCACTGCACTGATTAAACCAAGGCAAGCAAGGTCTCTGCCTCACAGAGTTTGTATCCTCCCGGGCAGATACATAATAAACAAAATGAATAAACAGTCAATAATGTTCAAATATTAATAAAGTCAAGCTATGAAGAATGTGGAAAAGGTGAAAAGGCTTAGATACCTCACTGAACAAATGTCATTTTCAGAGGATTGCCAGAATTAGCAAATTAAAACACACAATTGCCTCTGTATGTTCATGGGACATGTTTATATAAAAAGTATGTTTTTAGACTGGACATCTTCTACTTGACCTAACAAGCTTGCTCTTGAATTACATTCTGAAAGATATAAAGAAGATGGTCATAGGGAGCTATGGAGAAAAGTGTATGTGGGGAGGAGATTCATATGTATAAACTGCCATACATGAGGAATAAAGACTAATAAATGTTTAGTTGAGGATACTGTTTGGATAAGACTGCACAGGGCCCTGTAAGCCACAATACAGATTCTCAATTTTATCTTAAGTGTGACAGGAAGCCATAGAAATGTTTGGTGAAAATACCTTAATCTGTTCTTTTTTGTTTGTTTGTTTTAAAAATATTACTTTGGTTTCCGAATTGAGAATGATCAGTGTAGGTGGCAGTCATAATGTGCTTGGTTTGAAGGAAGGTGGGCATTATGGAAGTGATGAGAAACACTTAGACTTGGTATCTATTTTAAGCATAGAGCCAATAAGAATTTCCAGAGGATTGCTCATGGGGTGCCTAGAACCCAATGATCCCAAGGTATTATGTCCATGTTACCATTTCAAAAGGCCCTAATGTATCCAGAAAGGACACTAAAAAAAATCAGATTTGCAAAGCTGTTCTAGCTTTAAGCCAGATATAAGACAGGATGGAGAACTGTTGTGGAAAGGAGCCTGAGGTGACACCTAAGTTAGTAAAGTGCTTGCTACACATGCCTAGAGATCTGATTTCAGATTCCCAGAACCCATGAAAGTCTAATGCTTAGTTCATGTCTGTGATCCTGGCACCTTTACAGGGAAATGAGAGGCAGAGACCAGAGAATACCTGCAAACTTCCTGGGCAGCTATCAACAGCCAACAAGAGACCCTACCTCAAACAAGGTAGAAGGTGAGGACAGATAGCTGGGGTTGTCCTTTGACCTCCACATGTGGGCTGTGTCATGTGTGGATCAACAACAGACAGACAGACAGACAGACACATACACACACACATACACACACACACACACACACACACACACACACACACACACAGGGCAGGGAATTAAAAAAGGAGAACTGAACACACACAAGGAGGAATGGCAATTTGAAAAACAAATCTTATGGAGTCTCCAGCACTCTACGTAATGCTGGAGTTATATTTGCCTTTCTTGTGGCTCTCTCAAGAGAACATCATTGATAACAGGTATTTGCTAAGACTTGAGCCCTGAGGTTTAACTCTGCATTTAACCTGCTGCATATGGAAAATCATCTATATCTAATGGTTTGGAATACTCAGAAGTATTTCTTCTCCTCTGTAGAACTTGAAAGAATGGCCAGGACAATGTGGAGACTAAGCCTACCCCCTGAGAACAGGCAGAATAATAGTCCCTCAAAAATGGCCATGTTGGCCTGGTGGTGGTGGCGCACGCCTTTAATCCCAGCACTCGGGAGGCAGAGCCAGGCGGATCTCTGTGAGTTCGAGGCCAGCCTGGGCTACCAAGTGAGTTCCAGGAAAGGCGCAAAACTACACAGAGAAACCCTGCCTCGAAAAACCGGAAAAAAAAATGGCCATGTTGGTAAGGCCTCACCTTCTTGTAGGATGGAATGGGGGGCTGGTTGGGGTGGGGGAGGTTGGAGGAGCAGGAGGAGGGTAGTGGGAAATCTGTGATTGGTGTGTAAAATGAATAAAAATTTTTCTTAATAAAAAAAAAGTCCATGTTGGAATCCCCAGAACTTTTGACAGTTGTACTTTTTCTGGTAAAGAGGAATTGATGTTGCTGGTTTTCTGACCTCAACCTAAGGAGTGCTGTGGGATGTTTTGTATGGCAAATGTGTTGCTGATTAGTCAATAAATAAAACACTGATTGGCCATTGGCTAGGCAGGAAGTGTAGGCGGGACAAGGAGGAGAATAAAGCTGGGAAGTGGAAGGCTGAGTCAGAGAGACACTGCCAGCCGCCACGATGACAAACAGCATGTGAAGATGCCGGTAAGCCACAAGTCATGTGGCAAGGTATAGATTAACGGAAATGGATTAATTTAAGCTGTAAGAACAGTTAGCAAGAAGCCTGCCACGGCCATACAGTTTGTAACCAATATAAGTCTCTGTGTTTACTTGGTCGGGTTTGAGTGGCTGTGGGACTGGCAGGTGAGAGAGATTTGTCCTGACTGTGGGCCAGGCAGGAAAACTCTAGCTACAAAGGAGCTTTGCCCACATTATCTGGGTGAGTCAGTATATCCATACTGATGCTTTAAATGCAGAAGGAGGCAAAAGAGTTAGTACAAGAGTGATGCAATGTGAGAAAGATTCCACCTGCCACCACCATCTTCAAGATGGAAGAGAGCAAAGAGCCAAGGAATTCAGATAGTTTACAGAAGCTGTAAATAAAAAAGTAGACAGTCTAGAGGCATTGTTATGGGGTGCCCACCAGAGAAGACTACTCAAACATGTCTATAGCCATCTGAAATTCTTTTTTTCCAGTAGCCCCAAGTATCTAGAGCAAGGGACTTTGAAAAGAAAAACCATATCTTCATATCTTCCTTAGCAGTTGTAGGGGGAGGTTTTTTTTTTTTTTTTTCTTTTTTCTTTTTTCTTGTTTTTCGAGACAGGGTTTCTATGTGTAGCTTTGCGCCTTTCCTGGAACTCACTTGGTAGCCCAGGCTGGCCTCGAACTCACAGAGATCCGCCTGGCTCTGCCTCCCGAGTGCTGGGATTAAAGGCGTGTGCCACCACCGCCCGGCTGTAGGGGGAGGTTTTATGCAAGCAAACAGTTTAACAGAAGCTAAGATAAGCAGTTAACTGGAGAGAGAGGTTCATATGAGCAGGCAGTTTAACTGAAGCTATGTTAAGTTTGCTGGGGCATCTCGACCTTGGGTTTCTAGAACAGAGTTGGGTAATTTTCCATGGGATTTGCCATCAAGGATGCCAAATTGTAGTCAAATCTAAAATGGTCTCAGCACGAATACAAAAAGAGGAACCTCTGCACTCTCTTGCCCTGTCACAGCATCTGAAAAGGAACAGTTCTGCAGATTCTTTGCTTTCAGCCCAGGGAGACCAATTTTAGCCTTCCAGCATCCGTAAGTGTAAGATATTGCATTTGTGCTATTATGAAATAAAAAGAATTAAAATAATAAGACTTTGCTGTAGTAATAATGGAAAATTCATGTATTGAACAAAGTAGATGCAGACAAAACCAGCCTGATAGCTTCCATCAAAGACAGCAACAATTAAACATGTCTCTCTTTTATACACAAAAGAGTCTTGGCAAGAGAATCGAAACCAGAGAATTACCTAGATGATGGAGGGGAACATATACAATTCTGTATTTTTTTTCCAAGTCCCTTTTTTGTGGTTACCACCTCAGCTCTCCAGACTGAATGTGAAGATTTGGGGTGAGGCTGTTTACCTGCAACATTGACATTTCTAAGACCTTCACCACTGCTATAAGTTCTTGCCAAGTACAAACTTATTCATCAGACTTAGCTTAGTCCTCAGTGAAAGACTGTCAAACTGACAGGTGAATAAATGAATGAGTGAATGAATGTTTTTTTTTTTTTTCATTTTGGACAAATCATTATAATATGCCAGTGTGTGTATGTCAGTGGTGCATGCTAAGAAAACCACAAGTTAATCTTGACTTTGTGCAAACAACTTTGCAAGCTTGACAGAACCATTTGTTATTCAGGGTCATAGTGTTGTAATTATTGTCCCTTAGCATAAACATGTGTCAGAAGCCAAGCATTAAAATGCAGCAAATCTTTGACACCTAATCTCTCCCTTCGTTGCTTGACCTGGTCCCTGACAGACTGGAGATTCAGTCTGAGAAGTCATTGGCAGCCCTACCAGAATGCTGGAACAATGAGAGCCTTGCCTCTGAACTGGAAGCAGGACCACGTGATGGGTGCTGTGGTCAGTTCACAGGAGAAAGTGGAATTCAGCTGACATGGAGGACTGGGAGGAGTGAGAGTGAGCAGGACAGAGTGGGAAGGACAGAACCGAAGACAACCCTGTTTTCAGTCAAAATATCTGATACACGAATTCAGTCCTTCCTTGTTGCAAAGGACACCTTGCTCTATCCAGGACACTATGCAAAATGCCAAGAGGGAGGCAGCTATGTATCACCCAGACTGACATTGATTTCCTGTTTGCCATGTGTCAGACACTGGGCTGAGCACATTGCAAGCAGGATCTCACTTCATTCTCAAAACAGTTTTGAGGGGACAGAGCAATTACTATCGTCACCAAACCGATGAAGAAAATTAAGCCTAGTGACAGTAACTTGCCTAAGGGCACACTACAAATGGCAGATTTGAGGCCTGATTCAGAAGCCAATTCCCTTAACCAATGCACAGTTTTGGTCTTTAATGACTGAACCTAATAATCTAATTGCTCTACCTTTACTTTAGTAGGGAAAATAAGACACATAAATACTGAACTTACGAGACAAAATGGGATAATCACTGTACAAAAGGAATGAGGCCATCAGCATTATGGGGAATGCTATCCAGGCAGGATTTAAGCCCCAGGAGTTAGCATACAATATTAGCACCTACTGAGTGTTTACTCTCAGTCAACTGCTTTGCCCCCACTTATTTAGCCATTCATAAACTATTTACTGAGTACAAGCTACTCATCTGGTACCTTTCCCAGTATATAGGGCCCACTGAAAAATAAAACAGATTAAATATAGCTGCCTTTTGGAATTTTGCATTCTTAAAGAGTCAGAAAAAGAGGAAGGAATAAATTATTGTGTGAATAAATGTACTTTATGCACACAAGCACACATATGTATATATAATCACACACACAGTTTTTTTTTTAAATGTTAAAGGGCATTGAATACAACAATTAAAAAAAAAGAAAAGGAAAATAGGTAATTAAATGCAGCGATCATGAGTTAGGCCATACTGAACCTCTTCAATGAATTTTATCAACAGTCCCCGAACTCTTAGGAGGTACCTGCTATTTTTTGTGCCTTCTTTAATGTTGGGAAACTAATTTAGAGAGATCAATTAGTTTGTTCTAAAAGGTAATGGAGCCTTTCTCTGACAATAGGTGCTTTTGGGGCATTGTTTATGATGCAGATGTGACCAAATCCTAGAACCACATTATACACAACCAGTTCAAAAAATAGCATCAAGAAACTTCAGGGGCTGGAGAGATTGCTCAGTGGTTAAGAGCACTGGCTGCTCTTCTAGAGGACCTGGGTTCAATACTCAGCATCTACATGGTGGTTCACAATTGTCTGTAACTCTATTTCTGGGGGATCTGACACCCTCTTCTGACCTCCTCAGGCACCAGGAATGCATGCGGTACACAGACATACATGTAGACAAAACACCCATACATAAAAATAAATTAAGTTAAAGAAACTCTAGTTACAAACATGTAAATCTTATAAGGGAATAGAGTTCAAGTTTGTGAATAATGTCCAGTTCATCAATATTTACAAGAAGAGCCTGCTGGAGATCCTGGCACATGACACCAAGGACATTGGCATAAGGAGATTAAACCTAAGACACCTCCCTGTCCTTGAGCTCTTTTAGATTTTCTGAAACATGTCTACCCTTTCCATAGCCTTTGGAAACCAGGCTGTGGGGCCAGTGCAGGGGTTACATTTTCAGACTGAGTATAGCTCTCCAGCCTAAAATACAAGTGCAGTTTTCTGACATCTCTTTCATCATAAGCTACATGTTATTAAAAATGGATGTACCTGAAAGAGAACTGGATTGGACATCTCCAATTAGCACCACAATGTGCTGTCCTCAAAATCCTAGTGTTTTGAGGGCCCTGCCTCAAAAATATTTCTAAAGTATCTATAAGTCCTGTAATGAATCTTTAGTGTGTGAATATGTACATAAATGCTTACTCAGTACAGGCCTTAGAAAAATTATCAGGTAGTAGATATTTTTGTTTCTTTACCAAACAGTATTTTGTCATCCATTCCTTAGTACCCAATGAGAATATATGTGCTATGCTAGCACCCCCATCTGATAGAAAACAAAACCATTAAGTGGACAGGAAGCTTAAATGGCCCAAGGATATATCACCAGGGAGTAGCAGAGCTGGATTAACTTGATTCCTGCTGTAACTCTTCCACTGTAGTTTCTCTAGATGCTGAGGACACACACACACACACACACACACACACACACACACACATATATATATATATATATATATACATATATATACAAGAGATTCCTGACATCTAGAAACTTAGAGTCTATTGCAATAGATCAGCAAATCAATCAAAATATCAATATGGAGTCATATTGATATTTGGAAAAGTTGTTAAACATGTAGATAAAATAGTGAAAAAGACATCTAAGGAATTCTAAAAGCTTTCCTCCTCTTTCTCACATGATGCTGGAGACAGGGATGTAGCAGGAATGGGCTGTACCATCATTTTGTTCTATATGGATAAGGCTCAGTCTGTGGATGGTAGAGAGCTCATGGTTCAAGTTTTTGAGAGGGCCTAAAGTGACCTCAGTTTACATGCCCATCACTTGGTGGGACATGGAAGGCTGAGTTCCCTCTCCATGGAGTCTGTGGTCTCTTCCACATGGTCTCTTCAGAAGGTCATCTGCTGTGGAATAATCATTTTGCACACTGTGAATATGTGTTGCTCTCATTGTTAATGAAGAGCTGACTGACCAATAGCTAGGCAGGTAGAGATTAGGACTTGCAGACTAAAAGAGAGAACAAGGAAGAAGGAGGGCAGAGTTGCTAGCCAGATGCAGAGGAATCAGGAGATGAATATGACATGTTGAAAACAGGAACCGACACGTGGTAGAGTGTAGATAAGAAATATCAGTTAATTTAAGATGTAAGAGCTAGTTAGCAACAAGCTTGAGCTATTGGCCGAGCATTTGTAATTAATAATAAGTCTCCATGTGGTTATTTAGGAACTGGCTGGTGGGACAGAACTGACTGGTAGGACAGAAAAATTCTACTTACACTCATTAGAATTTTTAGCCCCTGCCCTGGCCCCACAGCCCAATTTCTGACTGCCATGGAAAGGGTAGACATGTTTCAGAAACCAGAAGATCAAACAGATCTTGGCGATGGAGATAAATGGAGAAATGAACAGCTTACAGGAAAGACGGAAGTTGAAGCTGCCAGCTGCCTTAAAGACTAAGCTAACAATAGCCTGACACCATTCTTCCAATGGTGAAAGGAGTGACAGACCAGCCCACCCATAGAAAGAGGAACAAACGACATATATAGATACAATGAATATCAGAAAATTTATGGCTAGCTACCCCCCAGCACTCCACATTCATTTTGCATAAAGGTTTCAATGTATTCCTAAGAAACACTGCCCTTCTTGATTATTTTCAATATATCTTAGTGCTTAAATGAGACAAATATGCTTTTTCAGAGCTATGCACTGAGTTTAATATAAACTTATAAACTGTTGCTTTCCAAATGGTATTATGACAAGCAGTGGAGGGTATTGAGATATCTCTTGAAAGTTTGTAATGATAATAATCGAGTGTTAGGATGGGACGGGGGCAGGCTGAGGATCATTGTGATTTGTTACAGGAAAATGGAAAGGAGGCTAACAGTCATTTCAACTGGAAGGTCTGTGGAAAGTTCTGAGAAAGTAGAAAATGATTGAGGCTCAAGCAAACAGGACATTGTCAGGTGGTGGTGGTGCACACCTTTAATCTCAGCACTCAGGAGGCAGAGCCAGGTGGATCTCTGTGAGTTCGAAGCCAGCCTGTGCTACAGAGTGAGTTCCAGGAAAGGTGCCAAAGCTACACACCTTCTGTCTCAGAAAAAAAGAAAGAAAGAAAGAAAGAAAGAAAGAAAGAAAGAAAGAAAGAAAGAAAGAAAGAAAGAAAGAAAGAAAGAAAAGAAAGAGAAAATTGGACACCTGTGGGCATTACAGGAAGTAAAAATTTCTAGAATGGTCCTAGGTGCATTGCAAATGTGTCAATTTAATGGAGAAATAACTAGCGGAGATGGTTGCAGATGTGTTTGTGTTCTTGATTAGGTGCCTCAGAGAGAGTGGACCTGGAAATGAAGAACTTACACTACTGAGGAAAGAATTTCAAGGAATTAGTTGGGTCAGCTAAGCAGTCATGATTACAGGGGCATATAGGTAAAACTTAGTTTCTTTCTCTTCTTTATTAGATTATCTTTAGCAGTTAAAAGCTTTGCTTTGTTCTATGACCACAGATATAAATAGTAAGAGCAGGATTAAATGATCATTTTACCTTTGTGGGTTAAGATATTGAACACCACCATTCAATAGAGACTTCAATGACAGATACATTCCATGTAGGCATGCTCCAACATGGCAGCTGATGACCTCATGTGAATACTGAGGCCTTAAAGTGCTAATGTGCTTAAAAAGTTAATTTAATGAACCAAATTGCCTCATGGTTACTCTATTGAACAAAAATTTTTATTCAATAGTCATTTGAAGAAAAATCCATGGTATATGATATTAATGTTAACTATATAAACGTTGTATCTGAGAATTCTCTTACATTCCAGCAAAATGTAGTTGTTTATTGATGCAAGCTAGGCAGTTAAGAGAAAAAGGCTTATTGTTAATAAGGGGCAATTGAAGAGGACTCAATCCAAGCACATGAGACACAGAACAAACAAGATACTGAAACTTGTCAACCTATATGAGAATGGCTTTGGTTCTGTGGAGACATTCAACGTACTTTCCAGCTTTGCCGCAGGTAGCAAGTTGAGAGAAGGGCGTATTATTTATATTCACCTGGCATAATTTGTTATTCTGCTTTTTCTGGTGGCAATAATGGAAGTGGTGAAGTTAGACTGTGTTCTCCAGGGTATCGGTACTCCTGCCAAGAGCGGAAAACTTTCATCTTGCAAAGCCTCAATCAGCCAGTTTCTCATCTGCCTCCCATAAATCATCAAAAAGGAACAAGCTCATTATCTCAGCACCAGGGACAAAAGTCTTTTACATGACACTGAACTTTCTGACTACTGCAAACATGGCAGCTTGCCATTCTATATTTCACAGGTGTGTCGGCCCCTTTAACAGCCCAGGTCAGAAGTTTGAGGCTACGGCCCGAAATTTCAATTTTCTTATGTGCTGTGACTTACAGTGGGCCCATGTCCAAAGGTAATTGGACCCAGTGGCCTGTGGATTTACTTGGATGTTTTGTAGTTTTAATAGGCTTGGGGAAAGGGAATTGGGAATTTCTGTTCCCAAAGATAGTCTCTCTAAAGGAATTAGGAAATGAATTTACTTTGGGAAAGTACCTCCATGCTACCTCTCTGAATGCCTGTGTGGAGGCTCTGAGGAAGAGACTATTAAACTTTGTTGTGTCAAAAAATTACTTATAATTTGCATGTGATAACCATACATATGTAGGCTATGATGATGTCACTTTGCAGACAAAGTGTGGAACATTGGATCAGGGATACTGGCATAGTCCCCTTCCTAGCTTTACCGGTGTTTTGTGTTAGGAACTTTCAGAATCCTTTCCATTAAGTATTTTGAAACGTAACTAATTTTTGTCACCCATAGCCATCCCACTATGCTCTGGGGCATTAGAAGCTGTTCTTCCTCTCCAGTTGTCTTTCTCCTTTAACCACCAACTCTCTGTCCTCCACATATCTTAGCCTTTCCAGGCTCCGAGAACCACAGTTTTAAACACAAACAAAACAAACACACTTCTGAAGTCAGAAACAAAATAAAATAATGAAAGTTGCAAAACAATATATATATATTGTGTGTGTGTGTGTGTGTGTGTGTGTGTGTGTGTGTGTGCATATGCCTACCAAATTGAAATCTTGGAACTCAGGCACGGCAGTCCTTGTGGAAGGAGACTTTTAGCCAAAAGACAGTACGTAATAAATGAACAGAAGTCCAATTCAAGTAATTGTGACAGAGACTAACATCTTACATCTTCATTCTGAAGTTCTTTCCAGATACAAGGTTGCTTAGGTTCTGAAATCTTCCAGACTACCACACATGAAATTATCAAACCCTAGAATTTCCCATGATTCTTAGTAAGAGAAAAATACATAAAAATGGTCTCTGAACCGTATTTTCCCTTTCTGAGTACACAACTGCCCTAAGTATTGTGTGAAGGTGTCCTGAACCAGAAATGGCAATTTCTATTTTTAGGAATAGAAAGGGGCATATAGTCTAAGAGGCATAATAAACCTTTCCTATAATGGGTCAAAGAATGAACAGTTCAGTCTTTGGAACCAGGTGATATCTATTTTAATTACTTAAATTAGTAGCAAAGGGGACAAGAATATGTCAATTGGGGAGCATGGTGATGCTCTAATAAACTTTGACACCAAAATTTAAACTTTATGTAATATTCACTTGTAATGAAATAGTCTGGTTTTTTTTTTTTTTTTTTTTTTTAGTGCTTTTTCAAGCACTTAAAGAGGTAAACCACTCAAGCTACTAAAGACAAAGATTAATTTTTTAATGAAACAAATATGTTCAAAACAATCAAGATGGCAGAGGAGATGTGGTCTGTGTTCTGTTCTTTTCTGAATTCCACTCTATGGGCTAATGCACACAGTGACTAGAACATAAATACCCTATACACTAGCTATAAATATCACAAGTGTCTAGACTTTTAGAGGTATGGCAGCCTTTGTGCTCTTATTCTTCTACGGGACTGAGGCCCATGCTCTGTTCATGATGAACCTTGTATAAGTAGATATCATTTAACAGTGACAACAGAGCAAAACATAGTTTTTATGGTGCAGTAGAAAGTCACTGAACAAAGTCTGAGAGGAACCCAGCTCAGCTCTGACCATAAGCAAAGGCTTATTCATCTTGGTCTTCTCATCTTAAAAATGGGAACAATGATTGCTTCTCCTCTGTCATGGAATTGCCATAAAACCCAAGAGGGATTATGCCATTTAGAATGCTTGATGAAGATAAAAAGGTACCCATGGAAGAGCATATAAATAGGTTATCTGATACCAAATAGTCAGCCATGAAAATGTATGTACAGGTGATGTTATACAGACTGATTTTGGTGTATTTATGTATTTAGGAATATATATATATGTTTGTGTATAATGTATTAGTAATATTATATATATATTAATTTTAAGAAATATCCTAAAAGTTCTGGGTCTGACATAGAATTTCTCTCCATAATTATTGGGCAAACATACTCCACAAGTAGATATATGTGTGAGTGCTTTTATATTTGTGAAAAAGCTCTCTGCCTGGAATGGGTGTCTTTAGCACTGCCATCTTCCTACACATGAATCATTTAAAACAATACTATTTTGTTGAGATTAGTTATATCCTTTTTTGATGTATCCCAAACCCTAAAACAGTTAAGAAAGTTGAAATAATCTGGGCGTATTTTATATGCACAGAGGTATAAAACAGTGGGTTAAAGACTAGATTAATGAAAGACAAAGGTACCACATAAATAATTCTTCCTACTATTTCAAGTCACTAATAAGCAAGACAGTGACTGAAGAGATAGCAATGAAACATGATGTTTAGGCACATGCATGTGTGCATACATATGCATAAGATGAAAGGACACACACAATACCCAATATACCATCATGGGGGATTAATTTTAAGAGTGAAAAACACTCAACACAAAATGATTCAGTTTGCTTCATTTTAGTTTTATAAATTTTGCAAAACGTTTTACTTTTTAAGTTGTAAGAAATAATTCAATGACAACCAGAAAATGTAGTGAAAGGGTAAATTTCTGTTTGTTTTTTAGGATATGAAATCACTTGTTCTCTAAATGCACAGTTTTAATTAAAATAAATGACCAACCAAGGAAGCAGAAGAGAAAGACATTTCAACACTATTTTTCTTGTGTAAGGTTTTTCATGTTTTCTTCATAAAAATTGAATTTCCCTTCTGGGCTTTGCAGTATAGTTTGTATAATTATTTTGGAGAAATGAGAAATATGAGAAGGAAAATGGGGTATTTTAGAACTGACCCCGAATATATGCTACATCTGGCTGATTTCCTTAACTCTCCAAGCACCACTCTAGTAGCATAGATGTCAGGAATTACGATGATGTAAAGTTTTATATTTCCCATTTCTGACACTAATTTTCCCAATGTTGGCAGCATCTATGGTCACTTGTTTTTATTCTTTCTACTGGTTGATGTGTAGGCATGAGTTTGAGAGTGTGTGTATGTGTGTGTGTTCACAAAGCCCATTATTTTTACATTCTTTTATATCTAAAATGTTAATGTACCTTTGAAAAAGGGTAATATACAATATAACAATATAATATGGTATGAGATGGAGTAACATAATAACTGTGTAGCATTCTCTGACTGGGATGCATGGCTATGATATATGTTACCATGCTCAAGAAATTCGCCTTGTATGACAGACCTAATGTTTGTCTGTGAGCTATAGTCTAATGAGGGAGCCTCTAGTGATGGGTCAATGCTAACAAATGTTTTTCTCATTAGATAGACACTGCGGAGTCTTGGCATGGCTGTTGCTAGCTTCAGCTTTAATGAGAGAAGACCATAACGCACACTAATATGGGATTCAAAATTTCATAGTGTAGAACTTGTTGAGACTATAAAACCTAATGATGCTAAATATGAGCTGGGAAATCTCCATACACTCTACCATCTTGTTATAGTGAAACCCTCAGTAGGAGGGGTTAAAAGGGACATGATATGTTAAACTCCAAACTCTCAGACCTAGTTTGAAATTGGAACCACATTTAAAAGATTTTCTTGTACAGTCTTGTACTTTTCCCTAGACTCCAGGTTCAGAGTCTATTAAAGCCAATGTCAACTGCTTGTACCGTGAAGTACAATCCCATCCAGTGAATGAGAAATCAGCTCTAGGGTCACATTTAGGTGTTTTCAACCCCATCTGTGCTTCCCACCAGCTGAGTAATATTGGGAAACCTGCTTATTATCTGTGAATTTGGCTTCCTCTTTAAAATGGGGATAAAGAGTGTGCCTTTAGCAGGTAAGCCCCAGAAACTAAGACATAGAATATGCTTAGCCCATTTTAAGTACTTACTGTAGTATGTGGTCCATTGTAGACATTCAGTAAATGCCATTATAAATTCCAAGAATGTCTGCTAGGACAATGTAAAAATGTAACATTCACATGCTTTTGATGATATTTCTGGAAACAAAGCATTAATCAAAGGATTAACTCTCGGAATGTTTCCTAAAGTTCCCAAGAGTCAGCCAACTGGGATATATGAAGGTATCTGAGGAAGGAATATTCATGAGGTGGTGGAATTATCTGAAAGAATTTCTTGAGAATGATAATTGAGCTGGTCTTCACAGAATTTAATAGACAAGAGAGGAGAGAGGGAGGACACTAAGGATGGGAAAGGGGGAATCAAGTTGTTTAGCTGATGTAATTCTGCACTTCATGTGAGAGGCATTGTAACTGGACTGCTCCAACTTCTCAGGTACATTAGTTATCTAGGGATACTGTAACAAAATGTCACAGACAAAATAGCTTACACAACAGAAATTTATTTTGCCACAGGTCTGGAACTTGAGAAGTATAAGATCAAGGAGTGTGGCAGAACTGCTTTTTCTTGAGGCCTTTATCTTGGTTTAAAGAAGTCTTCTTCCTCCCATTGTCCTCAGATGACCCTTCTCTGTTCTTTCTTGGTGTTTATCATAAGGACTCCAGTCTTGTTGGATTAGGGTTCTACCCTAACAGCCTGATTTAACCAGAGATGCGAATTTAGTTACAATGAACATTAAGACTTGCATTAGTCAGGGTTGTGCAGAAAAATAGAATCATCAAGTTGCTTAGCTACAGATGTAGGTGAGGGATTTTTTGTTGTTGTTGTTGATGTGTAGGTGTTTCTGTGTGTATATGCTCATAGATGTGCATGCCGTAGAGGTCAAAGGTCGAATTTAGGTGCTTTCTTCAATAGCCCTACATACACCTCATGTTTTGGTCTCTCACTGACCATGGAGCTCATTGATTCACCTAGACTCTCTGATAAGCAAGCCACACAGATCCCCTCCCTCTGTTTCCCCAGTGCTAAGATTACAGGAGTTCATTGTCATGCCCAGCTTTTACATGGGGTTAGGGGTTGAAAGTTGGTCCTTTCGCTTTCCCAGCAAGAACTTTACCAACTAAATCATCTCCCTGTTCTAGAGGGTTATTTTTTGTTTTGTTTTGTTTTTTGTTTTTTAAAATGAGAATGGACTTAAGAAATCATGGTGTCTGAGAAATCTCATGATATAGTCTGGAGAATTGGCAACATCAGTGTCACAGCTCAGGTGAAACCAAAAGTCCCAAGAACTTTGTGGGTGCTTGTGAAAGTTTAGGAGTGTGGAGAATGAAAAACATGAAGATCTGATGTCCAAGGGCAGGAAAAATGGGGGGTCCAAGTTTTAGAAAAGAAAATGAATGCTGTCTTTTTGTCCTATCTAGTTCCTCAGCAGTGTGGATGGTACTCAGTTGAGTTGGTTAAGGACAGTGTGATTTGAATGAGGATGGCCTCCGTTGGTGCATATATTTGAATGCTTGGTCCCTAGTTAGTGGAACTATTTGGGAAGGATTAGGAGGTGTGGCCTTGTTGTTTAATTTTGCCAAATACAAATAGACTAGATATTATAAATAGACTATATATTGTAACCATAATTCTTATTTGATAATTATTTTGTTGTATGTAATTTTACTATATTAAATTTAAAACCTTCCTCTTTAAAAAAAAAGAAAGAAAGAAAGAAAAGGGGAACTGCTATGGATATGGCTCTGTATGCTATAAATATATTGCTCTGATTTGGTTGATAAATAAAATGCTGATTGGCCAGTAGCCAGGCAAGAAGTATAGTATAGGTGGGACAAACAAAAAAGAAAATTCTAGAAAGAGGAAGGCTGAGTGAGTAGACACTGCCAGCCACCACCATGAGAAGCATGATGTGAAAGTACCGGTAAGCCACAAGTCAAATGGCAACTTATAGATTGATAGAAATGTGTTAATTTAAAATATAAGAACTAAATAACAAAAATTCTGAGTCATTAGGCCAAACAGTTTAAATAATATAAGTGTCTGTATGTTTATTTGGGTCTGAACGGCTGTGGGCCTGGGCAAGACTGGAGATAACTCCAACAACAGGAAGGATTATGAAATGTGGCCTTGTTGTAGTAGGTATGGCCTTGTTGGAGAAGATGTGCACAGGAGGTAGGCTTTGAAGGTTCAAAAGCCCATGCCAAGCCCAGTGTCACTCTTTCCTCCTCCTCTCTGTGGATCAGCATATAAAGTTCTCAACTGCTCTAGAGCCATACTGTCTATTTCTCACCATGCTTTGTTTTACAACAGTAGCTTTGGTCATGTTGTCTCTTCACAGTAATAGAGCAGTAATGAAGACAGGCAGATTTTCCTTAGACCACTGGATCAAATACTGGTCTCTGGGATCAAATACCCTCAGATGTAACCAGAAGTGGTATTTTTTCAGCTAATTGGGTATCATTTAACCCAAGAGAGGTGATTCCTGAAATTAATCTTCATAGGGTGTCAGAATATATATTTAAAAGGGAACACAATGTAGTAAGTAGCAATGATGAATCCATACGTGGACAATAGGCCTTTGTCGAAGCTTGTTGCATTTGGAATCCACCCAAACACATAAGTCCTGTATTCTAATTTTTCTGTGCATTAGTTGTAAGATGCTGAATTTGAAAACCTTTATTAACAATTAAAATTTATGTTTAAAATGGAGACAGTCATACTTCTTTGTAAGAAGTTGTTGAGAGTTAAATTAAGTACTATAAATGAAGATGCTCAGCAAGACACTGAAAATAATTATACACTTTTCTAATAGTTATTCTGTGTCTTCAGTATTTCCCAGACTTCCTTCCCCTCATATTATTTGCATAATCCTATTGGAAAGAATTGGGTCTGACTTCATTATTCTGCAAAGATAACATCATGGGCATTCATAGGCCCTGCCATAAGCATTTTCTCATTTTACTCTTATAATATCACATGGTAAACAAGTATTCACAATGAAAGAATTAGCAGAAGCTACAATGCAGACTCCTGGAGAGACCTAAGCTGTTGGTAGACCCCAGCATTGCTCACAGTAGCTCCAAGAAGGTGTGGATGGTTGGTTGTCCCCTCCACAGCTAGACCACTGTGTGTTTGAGAGCTACAGCATCACCAAAGCCATACCTGGGTAGTGCTATTAGTGTTCATGGGCTGAAACTTCCCAAAGACATGGCACAAAGGATTTTTTTATTTTGAAAATACATTTGATTCCATAAAAAAAAAAAGTCTGTTTAAACTTTTATGGCTGGTGAAGCTCTACCTGGAAGACTTTGTAGAAAATTTAAAATACATATTGTACAGCAAAAATCATCTGTAAGGGAGAGATGCCACCCAGAGCCACTTCATGCCAAAGTTGGGCTCATCGGTTACCCTTCAGGCTAGAGGTGGTAGTGCATGGAGGAGAAAGGCAAATGAATGGGTGTTTAAGACTAGAGGCAGTTTGACATGCAAAAGAGGACAGCACACAGCAGCTTGGATGCAATTTCAGGCCTGCCACTGTCCTTGGAGATTTCCTTGTGCCTCCATGCTGTTCAGTTCATCTTCTTCTCACTGCAGGCCTTGACAGGCCATTGTTCATGGAAGACACCTCCAGAGCCAACCTTCAGTATTTACAATGGAAATCTATTCTCTGAGGGAGATACATGTAGAATATAGCACAGCTCTGCTTATTAAAAAACAAATGCTCTTTTCTAAGAGGGTCAGAAACAGTTCCTCTGTTGGCTGTTTGCACACAGACTTGGGCCCTTCCCATGCTTCCTGTGTTGCTTGGGGGGTTTGTGTGGGGTGTTCATTCAGAGTTGTTTACTTTATTACATTATTTACACTTTCAGATTGTTCCAGGCATTAGTTGTTATTATGGCTGAGATTTAATTAGTGTAAACTCCAGTAACAGCTTAATAGAAATTAAATTTTAAGCCATTTCTCTTTGAGAAATATTAGGATTTATTAGTGTTTCCCCCAGAACTAATTAGTCTGAGGGATGCATTTCAGAGTTAAGTGAGAGAGAGGGGTTTGTTTACTATTGTTTGTAATTATATCCAGCACATTCCTCCTGTCCCTCTATACTTTCTGTGTCTACTTGGCCCATTAGCCTGGATGTGAGAAGACTTGTATCTTTGCCAAAGGCCTTAGGAAAGCCACCATGGGTCACTGAAAGAGAAATTAACTCCACTGAGAGAAAATGGAGAAGTGGGGAGGCCCAAGAGAAAGAAAATGGTCAAATCACAGCTCAGAAATTAAATTTTAGAAAAAGCAGATACAAAAAAAAAAGTGTGAAAAGAACATTTTACGCATAAGAAGTATGAAACTACTCTCTCACAGATCTCTAAATTAGCAAAAGGAACTGTGGTGAAGCATCCCCACTTGTGTTGTGGGCCAGGAAATGATAGCACATGCTCTCTGCATCGCCAGATCAGTTTTCTGAAAGAAATGCCTGATCATGTGATTCCCCTGCCCAAGAATAAATGGAGGGAATGAGCCTTGGAGTCAGAGAGTTTATGTCTGTCTTGATTTTTTTCCATTTGGTCTGTTTGGCTTTGAGCAGTTCACTCATCTCCCCTTTCCTATCTTTCATGTATGACGATGCAGTGACGGGCCCTCCCTCAGGGTTGTTGTGTGGGTGAGACGAAATGATGTGAGACCCAGCATGCCAGTATGTGATCAAAGTCAATCTTGACTGCAGAGGGTGGGATCCACAATGAGCAAGAGCATCATCACAGTGAAGAGATAAACTTCAAAGGGGCTTCTCTGCTGGACAAACTACATTCAGATATTTTCCTGCTCGGCTTCTGCATGTGGTTCTCAATGAAGACTTGGCTAAAAACCATCCGCAATAACCATACCATGGACTGAACTCTGTGCTGCCTTGAAATTTCCCCATCATCCTAACTTTAACTACAGTATCAAATGGTCCAAGGGAAGGATAAGTCAAAACAAACAGAAAAGAGAAAAGCAAATATTTTTATCAGAATAAAACATATATGACCCCCAATCCTATAGCCAAGAGCCCCATTCCCATTTGAAGCCTGATGAACATGGTCATCACAGTCTCCATTCCTATTTTCTTTCTGAGAAGCCACCAGAACCACCTAGTTAGCTGCAGTATCCTAGGCTTTCTCTAATCTAGTTCCCAAACCTTTCCAAATTCCTTCCATGTATCAGTTCCAAAGGGTTAAGAATCACGTGATCAGCTTTCGTCACAGCAATTGTCTGTGTTTTTCAATTCTCATCGCCAGAGACAATTTAAGGGAAGATTGGTTTTGGCTCATGGCTTCAGCCCATGCTCATTTGGCTCCATCTTAGTTGTCCTTGTGTCACAGTGGGGAGGGCAAATGAGGACAGAACTGATTATCTCATGATATTGATGCAGAGAAAATAAGAGGAAGGGTTTGAGGATTAGCTAGACCCTTTAAAAACACACCTCCAGTGACCAACTTCCTTCTACTAGGTCTCACTTCTAAATAACCCATTAATCTATGAAGTCATCAACGACAGTAACCCATTGACCAAGTTAGTACTCTCATGATCCGACCATTTCTCAATACCACAAACTGGAGACCAAGCCTTGAATACATGTGATCTTCTTTTTTTTTTGTTTTGTTTTGTTTTGTTTTGTTTTGTTTTGTTTTGTTTTTCGAGACAGGGTTTCTCTGTGTAGCTTTGCGCCTTTTCCTGGAACTCACTTGGTAGCCCAGGCTGGCCTCAAACTCACAGAGATCAGCCTGGCTCTGCCTTCCGAGTGCTGGGATTAAAGGCGTGCGCCACCACCACCCGGCTACATGTGATCTTCTTGAGGGACTATATGATACCCAAACTAACAAAGTGTTAAAACTCACCAAACAGAGTACCCTAAGTTTCCTGTGCACAAACTGAAATTTGATGAGATAACTCATTAGTATGATTCTACTTAAAAATATTTTTGTTTTATCCATTCCATTTTTAACCTTAGTGCTGTGTTTTCAGAATACAAAAAAAGCCACCAACAGGATACTTCAAATATTAGTAAAGTAAATGATGTTTACAGGTACCCAAATGGAAAAAAAAATATTTTCCCAACATTTTGTTTGTTTCAATATAATTCTTGACACCAGACCTATACTATACATTTTGTAAGAAAATTCAAATGAAGCAGATGGTTGAAGACTTAAAAGACTCAGCTAATCTCCAAGTAAACATTTTCTTCTTGCTACAGGCCATCTTCAGTATTTCTTGGAAGCATCACAGGGAAATCTTTCTAGCTGGTATCAGCTATGCTCAGTTTTTCATCGATGAGTCTGACCTTTATGGGAAAGGTTTAAAGAGAATTTTGATGTCAACATAACATCTTCTTTTAAATAAAAGATGGGTGACTGCCACTTATAATGTGATAGCTTCCCCCATTTGTAGAAGGCATTAGTTTCCAAATCTGTGCCCGACCTCCTCTTCAGAGGTCTGCCAATGCACCAAGTTGGGAGAGTGTTTTCTGAAAAACAGAGTAAATAGCTTGTGTTTAGTAAATGACCTAAATTATTAAATGGGCATTGGCGTTTTTGAAGAATTAAATTTACCTCACGTGAACGAGTGAGTAATTTTCGTTCCACAGGTCATTTCCTCCGTCCTAAACTCAGCTGGTCTATGATAACACAGGTCAATTGTTCCTGATGGAAGAGAGTTGGGATTTTAAAACTGATCTCTCAGCCATTCATGGGCTTCTATAATACAGTACGTCAATGCATAAACCAACAAATACACGCTGAGGTCAGCCCTTGGGGGAGGAGGAAACAGTGTTTGAGAGGATATCAAAATTAGTTCCCATACAATTGCTGCATTTTTTTGGTAAAAATGAGTGATCCAGTTATTTCAGGAAATCTACTCTACAGACTTCCATGCAATCTTTAATTTGAAGTAAATTGTGAGAGATCCAGCTCCTTCAAACTGTGAAATGTGAAATGGGCTTAAAGGGGTTGAAGGAAACCCATTTTGTTTTTCTCAAATTTTGAGGATGAGCATATTTGAACTAGTAGCTGCTGCCTCTTCCTTGACATTTCCTGTTGCTCCCACCTTTCACAACTTGAGTTTCAATTAGAAGATATTTTAACGAAAGTCGTTCCTATCTTTACAGTGCTTGGTACATGGTCTATTCTAGGGGCTTTGCATAACTACTTGAGTTACCATTACAAACCCTCAATCTGAAGCACATACAAATACTCCTACTTCAGAGCAGAGGCACAGAAATGTGAAGTCACATATCCTGAGCCACACAGCTCATGAGACTCAAGTGGTCTGGCTCCAGAGACTAAGCTTGCTTCTTTTCAAACTTGACTTCTGTCTGAAAGACCTGAAACCACCTTAATCACTCTACTAGAGTTTTGAGTCAGTGAGTCTGTAGTAGGGCCTGAAGATTTCACATTTTAACAAGTTCCCAGGTGACCCCAGTCTGTGGTATGTGTTGTTATGCCTCTGTAAAAACCCATCAACCAGAGAAAGGATTTTGATGGCAGAAAATCAGTGAAGCCTTTTATGTTGCAAAAGTCCTGACTGTGAAGCCATGGTGGGGGGTGTGTGCCTAGAAAAGGATGTACTTACTTCTGTCTGGTTCCTTGGGAGCCTGAGACTAGGAAAAACTTTCTGAGATAGAAGGGTTGAAACAGAGTATAGCAGACACTGATGGGTTTCTGAGAGGAGTCTAAACCTGCATTTTCTGGACTCCTTCCCAGGAGAGGCATTGAGGCCAGGCTCTGTAAGCAGACATATGTTTGCATATGGCTACTCTCTGGCCAATGAAGTGAGTAGAAGGGTCGTGTGGTTCTCCTCAGTGCTTCTCAAAATGTGTGAGAGTTTTAACCAACAGTATTCCTTAGAGAAAACATTGTCCATGTTTAAGTGGATTTTCTAGGTTTGAACATGTATGACTTCCTTTTGTTGTTGTTGTTGTTTTGTTTTGGCCAGGCAGTGCCCATAGCAGCTGCGAAGTCCCAGATTTCCTATTGCTTAGCCTACCAGAGAAGCAACTGCATAGACTGTCTCTGTAGAGAGACTTACATATCATTTCAGAACCCGAGCAAGGGGCCAAAGTAGGAAAATCTTCCTGACCAGCACTAAGGACCAGGATATGGCTGGAAGAAAGCAATTGGCTTCCTGGGAGTAGACTTGGGGTAAGGCTGATCAGTGTTGCACTGCATGGGCTGGTGGCCAAAACCACTAGAGAGATAGGATGTCTCGTGGATGCTGGGTACCTATCCCATACCGCCTCTCTTATTTGATAAGAACCATATAACCCTGCTCCTGAAACTCAGAGGCTCCCTTGGCATAAGGAGGTGGGTGAATTATATCCAATATCTTGAGGGTTTCATAAGAATTGCTTGTTATTTCTTGTTTGTGAGTTTGGCTGGTGGTGGGAAATCCATTTGCACAACAAACTGACTGCTGTATAGAAATTTAAGGAATGCTGCTTCAGGGACATCCGTGTCACACACTGATGAAGAGACCCAGGGGCAGTTTTAAAGCCAGACCATCATGAGTCAATAGAGGTGACCCTGCTAAAGGATGGATGTCAACAGAAGTCACTGTCGAATTTGGAAATACCGCTTCTGGACTGTAAAGGAAGATAGTTTGAAAAAGAGCAACCATACACTTTAAATTTACAAGGCTGAAATAAAACAGGTGACTGAAAGGAGACAGGAAGGACAAATGTGGCTCTGGAAGGGTTTATAGATGCAATTTGTCTGCAACTCAGCCTTTCTTTTCTTGGGAAGCAAAAGGAACTCTAGGGCTGTCAGTCCAGACCAACAAGGCAGTGGGAAGGCACTACCTAGGTGAAAGAACCCACCACGACCTTCAGTGAAGGAGTTTGGAGCCTGGGTGGAAACCTGTAAAAAGGCCATAAGGTCTCAAATCTGTAAGGCAAAGGCTGACCCTAGCGCCCTTACAGTGTCCTTCCCTATAAAATGTGAACAATATCACACCAAACACATCACATTTTTTCTTTTATATATATATATATATATATATATATATATATATATATATATATATATATATATATATATCTTCTAATTATCAGGAATAACACATTTGTCTCAGTGCTGAAAACCAAGTCCTTATGCTTTAAAATAACAAAATAATGCAGATGGCAAAGTGATAGTAAATAAGAGAGCTTTTAATTTAATAAATATTTTTAACTTTTTTCAAATGAGCATCATCATTTCCAATTTTGCTCATCTAGCATGTAAGAAGCACTTTTAAAGGAAGATATTTTGCAACCTTCTTACAGAAGTGGATATATTGCAGTACAAAAATCCACGTTCTCCTTTCCAGGTAACAGACCTTTGAATTTATTAAGAGTAGAAGTGTACCTAGCCCAAAGTCTGTATTTCTTAATCTCCTTTGCAAATAGGCATATCATTTGACTAGGATCTGGTGGATGTGGTAAGTGGAAGGGTGGTGCCTTGCTTCTAGAAACATCCCTCAGAAGGGCACATGTAGGAGTTTTAGCAAGCTGCAGTTTTGAGATAAAAGTCCACACTTTTGATTGTCTCACATGAAGTGAAAGTTTTCAGGGTTTTCCTAAAAGCCAGGTCTTTATAACTTACTAGAAGGATTCACAGAGCTTGTAGGTAGAGCTGTTACACTCCCATGGACAGTTAGTGCAGGGGAAGGATGCCAATCAACATCACACCAGGTGAGAGGGACACACTGGCCAAGTGCAGGGGAAGAGGGGACCGAAATGAGCGAAGCTTCTGTATATTCTCTTCCCATAAACTTGTGGGCCACATCAACACATTCTGGCTCTGATATGGGCTAGTCACACGAAGTACCAGTAACTGGGAAGGGTCACCTGAGCCTTGCAGTCTAGAATTTTTTTACTAGGGCCCATATCCCCAAGTGACTGACCTGTAGTTTCCAGTCCCTCTTATAATTGGAGCTAATGCTTACCATCTTTAGCTCCTCTGGAAATCATGGCTGACATGTTGTGTGGCCTTTACCTTGAATCACATTGATCGATCTTTCAGTGGTGTTTTAGTTATGTTTCCATTGTTGTGCTGAGAAACCGTGACCAAGGAAATTTACAGAAGAAAGACTTTACCCGGAGCTTATTGTTTCAGAGAGTGAGCTCATGACCATTGTGGTGGGGCATGTGACAGCAGGCCAGCAAGCATGGTGCTGGAGCTGGAGCAGTAGCAGAGCGCTTCTCTCTTAAGACAACCACTAAGCAGAGAGAAGTAACTGGGAATAATGTGGACTTTTGAAACCAAAGCCCACCCCCAGGGACACATTCCTCCAACAAGGCCATACTTCCTAAGCCTTTCCAAACATTTCCACCAAATGTGGACCAAGCATTCAAATATATGGTCCTATGGAGGCTGTTCTCGCTCAAACCACTACAAGTGATTGTAGCTTCCTGTCAGAGATGGTCATAATATACAGAGGGTTCCAAAGACAGTGGAACATCTTCCCAGTAGCTGAAAGCAAAGACCAAACATTTCTTTGGTAAGTTGGATTATTCACTACAGAGACCCGCATATTTCTCTGTTTCTTTCTCATCCTATTCATGCCAATTTGGAGTGGTAAAGCTCTTACAGTCATCATCCCAGGGAAAAACAATTCTACATCCTAGATTTGCTGGAATGGTCTGAGTAGGAACCGGCATCAATCACTGACGGTTTCATATTGCAGAAGTCACCCACCAGCAGAGACTATTTTATACAAGTGAGAAATGGGAATTTATCTTACTTAAGCCATTTGACTGTTTGTTCCTTGCAATCATTAAATATAATCCTAACTGGAACTGCATGTTCTTGACATTCCAAATTAGAAAGATAATGCCTACACGCTTGCTTTAAAAGTGCGCTTATTTTTAAAACTCTCACTAATTGTACGAGATATATGATTCCAATTTTCAACCTTGAGATACACGTTCTTTTTGTGAGAAGTATTTTAATTGCATTTGGAAAGATGGTTCTTTATGAAATCAAAAGTTCTGTGTTCAGGCTGAGTGTCACCAAGTTTTCATTAGTGTACTCAAAGTCCATTTTTACTTAAGGACGTATTTGACTGCTTTAGGGATGCTCAGTGTGGGGAATTTGTACTCTTATCATTAGACTAACATTTCCCATGGTCCTATCACTATGTACTTGCATCATGGCGGCTCCCCTCCCCTTCTCATTCCTTGTGAGGGGAACCTTTCCTGATAATTGCGTTCCCCACAGTCACCTCTTGGTGTGCTTGTTCACTCTGTCCCCATCCAACTGTGTCTTGCTAGCACCATCACTCATAAAACAGAGTTATAATAGCTATAATTCTCCTGCAATCAGTCAATTGCTGCAGTTAACAAATGGTTTATTAGACTGTTAACCTCCATTAGCTGAGGAGTTAGGTCATTAGCTGCCTCTGATAACCATTTCTCAAAGTTTATGACTTAAATAATCATTTAAATACTGACTTTTATTCTTTTATGTGGATTGAAACAAAGTTTCAGAAGAACTTAAAATTCAGGGATAAAATGAGTAATATTCATTAAGAGTATCTGTAAACTTGAACCCCCAGTTTGTTTCAGGGACCTGACATTTGTTTTAAAACTTTCAGATTAGTGTGATGTTCAGACTCAGTTCTAGTCATCCTCAAGACAGTACTCTCAGTGACAGCAAAGGATGTGGTAGATTAGAGTGTGCAGGTAAATTGTTTTCCTTTTCCTTTCTAATTTATTTTTTCCCCCTAGAAATGCCAGCAGGTATATGCTCTAAGCTTTGTAGCCTCAAAGGGCCTGTGACTTTTTGTTGCTAAACAATTGCCTGGCACCTACACAGATGCCCCTTGACTCATGATGGGGTTGCATCTTGCTAAACCCATTATAGATAGAAAATACTGTAAGAGAAAGATGCATTTCATGCTCTTCCTCTAATGAGTATAATTTCTTAGCAATATTGCACTCTGTAGAGTACTAGATGTTTTCCCTTCAATGTTGCAGCTCATTACTGCCCCACATCACAAGACAGTATTATACTGCTGTGTGTGAGAAGACCTCCTGGAAAGATACAACACACAAGTCTACTCACCCCAGATAGGGAGTCTATGCTAGACCAAAGTACCGATAGCATCAAAATCCAACTTGCTGAACCATTGAGTTTTACTGGGCTTACTTATGGGAATACGGGTGAAGGGTTACTTACAGGAGCAGAAATGACTCAAAGACAGCTGCGTCACCAAACCGCACCCCAGCATGGTGACAGCATACAAAAGCTGGGAATGTGGAGGGCACTGCCCAGACTGCAAGCAGCTCAACAGGTTAGAGAGCGTCCTTTCCAGGTGACTCGGTTGGTCTAAACCTTATCTAGGCAGTTCAGTTGGTTTCTGCTTCTTCCAGGCTTCTGGACTGGTCTTGAAGTCTTCTTGGCAGCTTGACTTGACCGAGAGTGACTCTCAGCCCTCTATGATTTATTCTGGGAGGGAGGATCTAGTGAATCTGGTTCATTTCAGGAGTCTTTCTGAAGCTATTTTGAGATGTTTAACTTCTGGCTAAAGGTGATTCCCTGCAGGATGGAATGTCAATCTTGAGGAAACTTCTCTACAACTGCATGTTGCTACCTCAGGAAGAAATTTAAATTTCAAATTCTAATAATGCTTCTCACTGAGAACATAAGGATTTTCCACCACTACACAGGAAAAATAAAGTACAATCCTAAATTGAATCATTGTAAACTAGAGCCTATCAGTACTTATTAATAGTTTCTATGGTAAGAAGTGAAATCTAAGTCAGGCCTAGTGGTGCAGACCTGTAATCCCAATACTGACTCAAGAGGATGAGGCAGGAGGATCCCAAGTTCAAGGTTCACTTGGGTACAGAGTCAGTTCAAGTCTAGCCTGGGTAACTTAGTGAGACTTTGTCTCAAAGAATACAAAGCAAAAACAAAGCTGGGGATATAACTTGGTGGTAGACAGCTGCCTAACATTTATGAGGCCTTAGGTTCAATTTTCAGTATTGCAGAAAACATAGCAAGACAAGAGAAAGAAAAGAAAAGAAGAAAAGGCAATTACATGAGTGAAGAGAATAATCAAGTCTAATCTCTATTCAGGATAAATCCTAAAAAGAATAAGGGATTGAGATTCCCAGTGTTGTGGTTTGAAAAAAAAAATGGCCCCCAAAGGGAGTGGAACTACTAGGAGGCATGGCCTTGTTGGAGCAAGTGTAGTCATGTTGGAGGAAGTGTGTCACTGTGGAGGTGGGCTTTGCGGCTCAAGCCATGCCCAGTGAGTCAATTCACTTCTTGTTGCTTGCAAGGCCTAGAACCCTCAGCCCCTTCTACAGCACCATCTCCCACCATGATGACAGTGGACTAAACCTCTGAAACTGTGAGCCACCCATTCAAGTGTTTTCCTTTATAAGAGTTGTCATGATCATAGTGTCCCTACTAAGACAGCAAGGTTGATCTGTCACAACACTCCATCCCAACCTTACTGGTTTTCTCTTATTTATACAATGAAGATTTTATGGACAGAAAAGGAGGTAGGTTAGGGTTACCAACTCATGGATTGGTAGTTTTCATATTTATGAGGTAGATATTAACATTTTTATTTTTAGATATTTTGAGAATGAAATGAAATAGCACATATGAAACATTCATGAATGGAGTGAGAGATAAAAATGCCATTTTATTTCTGTACTGAAATATGGCCAGAAGTGTAAAAAGGTTTATTTTCTCATTTAATCATTTAAATATTTCAATTGTGTAAACCATATACAAATTTGCAATGGAACTATGAAATCTACTTTCATTTTTAAGGTGGACTGCAGTCAGGTTTGCTTTAATTGACTTGGCTCATGTGCAAAAATTTATGCATTAAAGGAAATGATCATGAATCATTTCTTATTCCTTACTCTGCCTGGCACTATGCCTACTACACATTAGAATAAATATTTGTTAAATTCTTCAAATAGACTGGGATTAAAAATGTATCTTTTTTGTGACCCCCTCTTGATGATATGCTTAGCAATTGTGTTTATTTATTTGTTTATTTTAACTCTTTGTTGCATTAGCTCTTTGGATTTATTGTTAGGTCACAGACAGGACAGTATATTTCTGCTTGTATCCACTGCATTTCCTAACACTATGCCTTGACTATAATGCAGCCTTACCCTTCAAAGCAACAAAATAGAATGCTAGATTAGTTTCTTATTATTGCTGGAACAGCAGTAATAAGAAATCTGGGAGGTGGTAGAAACTTCAGGAGATGGTGGAAGAAGTAGATTAACAGGGTGTGCCTTTGAAAGTTTTGCCTATTATTCTCTCTGCTTCCTGTCCACTGTGAAGTGAGTGGCTCCATATGCTATGATGTTCTTTCTCACCACAGACTGAAAATCAAGTGAACCAAGACCTATGGGCTGCACTTTCTCAAACCATGAGTCCAGATGAATACTACCTCCATGAAGTTGACTTTCTGTGTCATTTTGGGCATAACAATGAAATCTGACTAATACTCCTACAGTACACACCTGTAGTAGTTTCAGCCCCATGTAGGCTCCATGTATGCAGGTGGCTATATCTCTGGCTGGTTTGGCAACTTGTGATTTTAGGGTAGCAGTTTCACCTTGCAGCCTTATGTATCTAAGCAAAGGAAGTGACTTGAATTTTTACAGCTTTTTCATATAAGGATGGGTGGGACAGTATGTAAGGCTTTATATGTCAGAGCTAAAAGTATATGCTCTTTTGCAATAGGACAATTTGCTGCAGAAACTAATTGAAAATGAATTAAAGTTTGATTTATCAGATGAAGCCAAAGTCTAAAGAATTGAGTTAATTTTTTAAAATGTCATTATTCATTTCAAGTATTCAATGTCCAGATCACCTCCTCACTGCCCAAATGACTTTAAGTGAATGCCAATTTATTCAATAGTCTTTGAGATGAGAAGGAGGTTTTTACTGCTAAAAAGGCTGGAAACTGATGTGTGTTATATTGATGTGGTGAAAAATACATCAGTATATGTTTTTATAATAATGGGGCAAAAAAATCTGCTTTAAAATCACATGCTTATGTTATTTAATATGAATACTTTTTGGACTTACCTATCTGTGGGATGTTTCCATATTATTACATAGTAACATTTGTAATAGACTAAATAATGACCCCTAAAGTCCCCACTTTCTGATACCCAGGATTTATTAATATGTCCTTACTAATATGGGGTACATTGCAGACAGTTCAGGTTTTGGGGATATGGAAGTCATACTTAATTAACTGGCTAGGCCCAATCTAATAACAGGAGTCCCCCAGAGTGGAGAAGATGTTCAGAAGTGGAGAGAAGACAGAAGATAGGAAGAGATTTGAAGATGTTGTATTCTTTCTGTCTCTGAGGGTGGAGGAAGAGACCATAAGCCAAATTAGACTGGAGAAATAGGTGAAAATGAATTCTCTGTGATCAACAGCAAAATAAATAAATTGCTTTTCTCACACTTATGGCTTGGAAAATAAAATTCAAATCTTTAAATTCCCAGTTGCCGAAATGAATAACAATAATTACAGGAAGCCAGATACATAATGGTCATTCTAATTACCATGTTTTTGCTTTTGCAATATAATTAGTCTTATGCTATTATTATTATTTTTTTTGAAAAGTGTGAAGGAAGGACTTTCCCAGCTGGTTTCAGGCCTTGCATATTCTGAGGATAATTACATCTTGTAAGCAACAATGTCCAGAATATAAGAAAAGGAGGACTAAATGCTGAGTCTCTTGCGCTGAAAAGGGAATCCGATGACAGGTTTGCTGAAGTTGGCTCTCAAGGCCTTTGTCAGCTACTGAGCCAGTGGAGGAAAAAATAAACTCTTCACTGTTTTTGTCATTGGCAAGGATGACTGGCCATGCTGGCAGATGTGCCTTCCCACGTGTGTGCTATACTTTCTCAACCCTGGTCTAGGTTAAAGCTTGATACTGGGGGCAATGACACCCTAAGTAGTTATTAAGCACAAGGCTATGGATTCCTCTACCAAGACTACCCATCCTTCATTGTCAGCTAGAGTTTATGGCTGGTCTCAATATTGTTCTAAACTAAATACATAAAGAGCCACCACTGTCTCAGTCAGATCATTGACAAGACTACGGAGAGGCAATGAAGGGGCTTGCTGCAGCATAACTCTGACCATAAAGGAATGGCAATAGTCCACTTTTATTAAGTAAGAAGCCAATTGCACAGTATGACACTATGAGACATCCTTTCTGATCACAGTCTGAGGGCAATTAGGATGGGTTGCAAGCTCTAGGAGGGGTCTTACTTGCCTTTTTTTTTTTTTTTTTTTTTTTTTTTTTTACTGTGTACTGTGATTGCATTTACTATTTGCTAGATACATATAGGGCTTTGAGATAAGGCCCCATGGCAGCAGTTTCTGGAAGCTAATTAAGTATTGCATAGAAAATTATATCCCTTTATCTGCCTTAAATTTGTTGCCCATTAATTTGGAGCAGCCCCTGTTTCTGATGTGATGGGATAGTGCAATTAGACATAATTTATAGCTCACTTCTGTACCATTTATTGCTTTATGGTTTGGGAAGGATACAGCTTCCAGTTGTTAATGAGGTCCCCTCCTGAAGCCAGGGGATAACAAGATGAAAATGTTTTTCCATTTGTTCTGTGCTTCAGTGACAGCAGAATCAAAGCCTTCATTTGGATCCCCCTCATTATCTTCATAGCATTCTTGGCATGCAAAGGGCAGAGGTCTCTTTTACAAGTCATGATTCTCTCTAACAGAGAAGTCTCCTTGCCTGACCATTGTGATCAAGCCAGCCCCTTAGAACGTGGGTTTACATAGGTTGTTCTTTACCATCTCTCTTCTCAAGACTTGGCTCCCTTGTGTTCTTAAGCTTGGAGTCCCTTTTTCAACAGAGAATTTGGAAACCAGGTGAAAGAAGTGATAAAGGTAGAGAGCAGCTCTCTGTGGAGGTATCCTCCTTGTTTTAAAAGGAAAACATCTTCAGAAGCTTCTTCTAGACCATCTCTAATTCAGAACTCCCATTAAAATGCATTAACTTTCAAATGGCTGCACTGTACTAAGACTGGCTTAACCTAATCGTGATTCTTCATTTGGATCCAGTACATTACCATTGGACAAGATAGAGGTCCTCATCTCATGGAAGGATGGGAAGAGATTCTGATGGATGAGTATCTATAATTAGTGGCTATGGTTACTTCCTTCTCATGGTTCCTTTGCCATATCCTGCAGCCTCTTTGTCCTCTAAGTTGTCATAGTTTCTTATCCAGGAGTCTAGCTATCAGGATCCCTGAAGGTTTTGTTTTTCCTCGGTTTGCCTCTGCTCAAGTGAAGTAGTATTCTACACAAAAATAAAGGGAATCTTTCCCCAGACTGCTTTGATATATCTATGTCCCTGTGATTCTGCATTCAAACAGCCATTTCCACAATGTCTGCAGCTCATTTCTCCATGGATGCTTATCCAGGTCCTGGAGTTGGCCTTGGGAGTAGACCCCAGTGCCTTCTCAGGCCACCCTCCTGGCAGAAGATGCTTCATTTACACAAATCCCATTTTAGGTGCCAGGGAGCAAGGTGCAACTTGGACAGTAGGTATCAACAAAACACTACTAGAGCTGAAGTTGTGGTTTTGAAGAGAGAAGACTTTATTTAAGGTTAATAAGATAGAAGACTATTTCAAGAATATTTTACTTGAGGAAAAACAGTCAAATCACTTTTTTTGTGGTGTGGGGGTATGGGGAAGGACAAGCTAGTTTGTTTCAGGCCATAAACTTGGAATGTAATTGAAACAGGCCCCAGGAAAACCATCTAGGTGTGGAAACTGGTCAGGTCAATCAGGATAAGGCACTCCTCTTATTTAAACCATGTTTCAGGTGCTATGAGGAAAATTAGGCAGGCAAAACACAATTGTGATGATGGGCAAACTAATCAGAATTATCAAATATGAACTACATATCTGTGGAACTTCTCAAGGACAGGCGGAAGCGAAGGTAAGCAAATATACAGGAAAAAATAAATGTGTTACTGGAATCATACCTTGCTACCAATATGTTTGCTGATAACATGAATGTGTGGACTGAATTATCAGTGTCAAAGAGTCTTGATTGTAGATAACAGCTTAGATCTCCCATATTTCTAGTCTCACCCTCTCCCAGCCACAGAGCATCCCAGTGTCATTACAGCCCTGCTACTGTGAGGATGCTGTATGTTTTTTTTTGGGGGGGGCATTTGACTGTTGATTGTAGTTCTATTAAGTCACTGAATTTGTTCCATTTGGAATAGAAATGAAGTAGTGTGATGTGGTATCTGTGACCTAGAAAGACACCCACTGATCCTGACAGGCATAACTAGCGAATTAGACTTCATAGACAAATATTGAGCACAAACCTGCTGAAGTGTCTTAAGCTAATCAGAGTTTCTGTAAGTCAGGAGCACAAACAAAATGAAGAATGAAGGAAGTGGAGTTGGGAATGATAGTCTGATATATGAAAACCAAGTGTAAGTATAGGAGTTAGCTAAAATAAAGAGGCTGTATTTCATTGTATGCATGTATGAAATTCTCAAGAATAAATGATTACATTAAAATATGCTGAACTGTGCGGTGGCTTTAACAATATACAAGCTTATTTGTAGGTCATATTTTAGATTGCAGAGGGCAGGACCTTGAAAGAAGAGGCCTTTCTTACACCCAAAGTACATATTTTCTCTATCTGTTGATTTCTTATATAGAATCATGCATTATTTGCTTATATGTGTACATGTATGTACAGATGCACATGAATGTGTGTATACATGCATACAGAAGCCAGAGGTCAACCTCGCATGTCTTCCTTTATCACTTTCTACCTTGGTTTTTGAAAGACTGTCTTTCAGTGACCCTGGAGCTTACTAGGTAGGCTAGACTGGCTGGCCAGAGATCACCTGTCTCTACCTTGCTAGGGAGGGATTATGGATACCAGCTGCAATGCCTGACTTTTTATGAAGGTGTTCGGGATCCACATTCAGGCTCTTCTTGCATAGCAAGCAGTTGTTTGCTCAAGCTGTCTCCTCAACCCTACTCTTTCCTTACTATGTCTGGTTTATTCCATATATCATGCTTTAAAGGTTCATCCTTATTATAATAGATATCAGACTGTACACTTTAATGTTTTCACTCTATTGATAGACATATGGGCTTTCCCCACATTTTGGCTAAAGTGAATATGTAGAAATATTGTCTCATCTGAGTTCCTGCTGAGTTCTCTTGGGGTATTTACCTGGGAGTGGAATTTCTAGGTTATGTGATAATTCTATATTTAACTTTTTGAGGAATTACCAAATAGATTTGCTCAGTGGCTGTATCATTTTATTAATACTTTCCAAAGAGGAAACCTCTTTTATTGTCCAGATTAAAAAATACAGCAATTGCAGTATATATGAAGAAATCTGCTATAATTTTGATATACATTTTCCTAATAACCAGTGCTGGGCATATTCTCCTGTACTTATTGATCAGATATGTGTCTGGAGATGTTTCTATATAACTCTAATTTAAAATTGACTCACCAATTTTTTATTGTTGATGAATATGGCTTCATTTGTTTGTTCTGGATTTTAAGCTATTTTAAGTTTTTTTTTTTAAACTTTGTTGATGTTATTCTTGATGTACAAAAGTTTGTAATTATTCTAGGCATATTATCAAACTGCCTTCTAATTACTGGCATTTGTACCCAGAGACGGTTCTTTTTGCAGTGGACTGTGGTTAATACAGTGACTCACGACATGCCAAGTACAGCAAACAAGCGACTGTGGAGGACTCTGGTCTAAGTGAGACCTCCATATCACACACCTTGTTCCCTCCTCACAGCTCCAGGGCCTTCATGGAAGAGGAGAAAGAAAGGTTATAAGAGCCAGAGGTAGGGGAGGACTACTGTGGAATAGTGTCTTTTGGATAAGACACAGCTGATACACTCATGAACTCTATGCAGCTGGGGTTGCTTGTACAAGACCTGCACAAGATTGGACCCATCACCAATCTACCATGGAAGAGGGACGGAGTCTTGAGACCCCACCCCTCTTTGAGGGACTAGTGACAGTAAATCCAGGCTACGGGAAGATGGGTCTTTCCTTGAGTGATGTAATCACTGACAAATTGCCCATTATCTCATATATAACCACCACACATGCTCATACAGTCAACCCTATTTAAACTCAATGGATCACCACATACACAAAAAAGATGTGAAAGGAGGAGGAGGCCTTAGGAAAACCAAAGGGTTTCAGGGTGAGAGGCAAGACAGATGAGGTAGGGTAGTCAGAGGAGGGTAAGAAAGACTAAAATCTACTATACACATGAATGAAACTGTCAAAGAATGAAATTTTAATTATGATCTCCAGTTTATTTATTTTGCTCTTGTTACTCAGTATTCTATATGGAGGGCCACACTTGTCCCTGAGTTAGGCACCGAATTTTATCATATATAATTGTCCTCCTATGCAAAGAGGCCATTTTGGTTTAGGTAAGGCATTTCACTTGCATGAAATATCAAGGTACAATAACATTTTGCTGGTAATTGTCATGCAGAGTCACATGCTCCTTCCAACTGGAATTGAAACCAAGAGATTAAGGTCTAGAGCTCCCGGTAGGCATCTTGTGCTACACATAGAGAACCTGCCCATAAGCAGAGAAGCCTTAGAAGATGGAGAATCAAAAACTTCAAAGAGAAGACTTTGGTCAGTAAACATTTTTTGAGGCTGTAAGTAGAAGTCTGAAGTTCATCCTGTTTTTGAACTTCAATCAATAAATCTCCTTTTTGCTTAAGCCAAATTGGGTTGGTTTGGCAGTCTTGTAAAACCTAAAGATCCCTTTGTATACAACTACCTATGTGTCTGCTACGTGTGTGTTTGTGTGTGTGTGTGTGTGTGTGTGTGTGTGTGTGTGTGTGTGAGTGTGTGTGTGGGCATGTGTGCGCGTGCACACATGCATGATATGGGGCTGAATGTAGGGCCTCATACACCAAATTGCACATTGGGTCTCTTGAATCTGAGATGCATACATTCTGACTTTGGAACTGGAAAACACTGCAAGCGAAACAACTCTCCCCAAGGTCACAGAGCATCTTCCCTAAAGCACTGGAATCTAACTTTGGGAGTTCAGTTCTTATATAGAAGCATCTCTGTGTTTCATAAACAAAAAGGCTAATGGTATCTTTTTAGGCTTGTTCAGACTTGAACATTATAATATTCAAGAAAGAAACCTAAATGTTTAGGTAAATTTGTTCACATGCTCACCCTGCTGAGCTGTGGATGGACTGGAAGATGGCTGTACCCACCGTTGATGTCCTATAAGATCTGCAAATTATTCTTCACAGAGGAAATTAGACTTGGCTAAAAGAAAGCTTTAGGCATTTCTAAGATATTGAATAGTTCCTTTTCTCTTTTTCTTTAACATCTCAAGTTCACGAACTCATTTTCTTTGGCTCACATTTCATCATCTCCCTAACAGATGGGGTTATTACCCACATCCTGGCTAGGATAGCAATGTAAGACTGCTACTTTCTCTTGGACAGTTCCTTTTTCCTGCAGGCTGCATTCAACTGGCACACACACACACACACACACACACACACACACACACGCCCGCGCGCGCGTGCGTGCTTAATGGAAAAGATGACTTCTCACACTGCAGAGGCTCAGTCTCCATTCATTCTGTTCTTTGTTCCTCTTACCTTCACTCTCTCCCTCTCCTTCCCTTTTTTCTTTTGTCAGAAAAAGTTCCTTCATTTCTATTTCATATGTGTTGTGACTGTATGCATGTAAGTGTGCCATGTGTATGCCTGCAGAGGCTGGAAAGGAGATGCAGATGGGGGTGAGCCATCAAGTGGGTGCTGGGACCAAATTTAGGTCTTCTGCAAGAGCTGCAAGTACTTTCAACTGATGGGTCATCTTCCAGCTCCTTTCCTTCCTTTTTGTAAAGAAAATTCACTTCAAAATCCTTCACTCCTACCTCCTTCTAACAGGGAAGGGTTTTGACTCACCACTGGCTTTTGGAAAGCTTGTAGTGTCAATAGTGGCCAGTTTCCTAGTGGTAGCTGAAATTTCTTTGAATTTTACAAAGCAGATTCCATTCTTTGCTTGAAGTGAAAAAAAAATAAGAAAATGAAGAAAAATAAAATTGAATTCCTATAGACGCTGAATTTATAGATAGGAGAAGCAAAATTAAAGTGTTTACTTGAATAATAGACCATCAAAAAGTTTGCTGCAAAATGCACAATGATTCTTGACAGCACTGGTGGAATCTGAACCAACACCTTAATATGTTAATATGTCAGCCAGAGGTGCGTGCTGAAGCTGGAAGTTCTTGAAAGCATCCTCCATAGGTGGTTATCATGCTTTGCAAATGTAAGAATTCCTAGAGATATGGCATTCTTGGAGTCTGTTTCTGTAGGATCAGGTGAGACTGGAGATTACATATTTTTAAGAAGCACTCTGAGTAAGACTGTGAGCAAGTCCTCAACTAGATACTCAACTAGATTTTTTTTAAAACTTTAATTCTAATATTTTCTCAATTAAAATGTAATCATGTGCTTAATCTTCTCTTTCCTACTTCCAACTGGTCCCATGTTCACTTCTCCTTCTCCTTAAATTCATGACCCCTTTTCTTTTATCTATCTATCTATCTATCTATCTACCTATCTATCTACCTATCTATCTGTCTATCTATCTATCTATCTATCTATCTATCTATCTATCTATCTATCTATCTATCTATCTATCTATCTATCTATCTGCTGAGTCCATGTAGTGCTGACTCCATTTAGTGTTGCCTATATGTATATGATTTCAAAGCTTGGCATGTTTGAAAAGCTGCTCTTTTGAGAGATAGAGAATGTTAGGAGAGTCATTTGGGGAAATGGAGTAGTTTCATACTAAACTAGTTGCGTTATGCATTTTCATGTTCAATATGAAATACTTTTGTATTCCCTTGTGCTTAGGTGATGAGCGATACCACCCATACAAATCAGCAATGCTTCATATTTAACATAAAGTAGTTTAAGGCCTCATGGGGAATCCACTCTACAATTAAAATGTCCCGGGCAGCAGATCTTTCATTAAAACACAAAGTGAAACCTAACTCACACCATTTAAATATCTTCATTCATTACTACATCATGCACCATCTGGGGTTGTTTCGTGCCTCTCAGTTTCTTATCAGCAGGGGAGAGATAGGCATTGACTTCCCCCAGAACTCACTATGTCTTACCCAGTGCAGATGCACACTGCCACCTTAATTACTAATGGGAGCCTCGGACCAAGTGTTAATGCTGGAACATGCCCTTCATCGGGGTTTTAAAAATGACTGAAATCTCAAGTTCCTACTGAGGTGTACTTTCCTTTTTAATGACATTGCATTTTATGATTAGAACTTAAAATTAAACACTTTTTACTTAGCTGTTAATAATACTGCCCCCACCCCCACCCCACAGGTACTAGCTTTCATGTGCCACACCCTATATTAGCATGACTTTTGTCATCATCTCCACAGCCCTTTCAGCTGGATACCCTCCTACTCTCTCGGATGCATCTAGTTGTGTTATTCTCAGGTTCCTTCCTTCCTTCCTTCCTCCTTCCCTTCCTTCCTTCTTTTCTTTAAATTGATTTTTTGCAGTTCTTATGAAGGCAATTTTGTGTGTGGGTAGCTGCCTGAATTGATGCTTCTGCAGGGAGTTCAGCTCTGGAGTCATCTTTCTGATATCCCATCAGACATTCTTATGGGAAATGCAATGAATATAAAAGTTTCCTTAATCTCTCTGTGTGTGCATGTCTCTCTCTGTGAGTGATATATACGTGTGTGTGTGTGTGTGTGTGTGTGTGTGTGTGTGTGTGTGTGTATGTGTGTGTGTGATGTATTTGTGTATCTGGACAGACTGACTTCAGTTTTTTCCCTTGAGCACTCTCTACCTCATTACTACCTTGAGACAGGCTCTCTCGTTGAACCTGGAGCTCATTGCTTTGGCTACACTGGCTGCTCAGTGACCTGTCTATCTGCTCTCCTCTGTGCTGGGGTTATAAGCATGTACTCCACCATGCCAGGTTTCTTTGTGGGTTCTGGGATGTAACTCAGGTCAAACAAAGAATGAGGGCTAAAGCTTTTTAAAATATTCAATTAAAGCCTCCACCCACAGTGATTTCCCACTTCCTCAGCTTTTTTATGTTGTAAGAGTTTGGAAACTAAAGAGCTTCACATCTAATGCTGAAGCTGTTGGTAAAGCAAAGCCATTTTTCTGTGTTCTGAGGATCAAAGCCAGGGCAGTGCACGTGTTAAGCAAGTTCTCTACCACTAAGGTACATCCTGAGAAAAAACAAGCCACATTCTTTTTTCTGCCTCTTGCTGCCCCTCTGCCAGCTCAGTGACAAGTTATTATTTTATCTTCCTCATTATCTTTTCCATATTGCTGATTATAAGTAGCTTCTTACTTTGTGTCAGCTCCATTAATCCACCATTTGACTAATCTGTAATGGCGACGAGCAATAGATTTCTTGGGTGACCCTTCACCTCTACATTCATTGTGGAAAGGATCTGTTAACAAAGACTCGTGCCCCCCACCCCATCCCCCAAAATAGATGGAGTCTCTCATTTGCATGCATACTACATCCAGAATAGAATTGGGACTTCAGTATAAACAAACAAAAATGTTTACAGTGCCTTAAACAAAAGCCAGACACCAGCATCTGACAAAAGGAATTAGATCAGAGATAGTCTGTATCCCTGATTGACAGGGAAGGCTAACACAAATAGTGCAATAACACTCAAAGGTGTGCAAAGCTGTGGTGGGGGTGAGGTGCTCTGGAAGGGGCTTCTGTGAATGTCCAAAGGGTGCCTGGCCCAGAGCTATTAAGAGGTAGCAACTAGCCTCTAGATGTACACACTTCTGTTTGAGTTCAAAACTCTCCCAGCTTGGATGTGGCAGCTAGAGGTGGAGTTCAAGAAGGGAAGCAAGATGTGGAGAGCATGGAAGAGGGAAGAGATAGGATGACTTGGCATGACATGACTTTTTTTAAAAACTATCTTTCTTCATCATAGAGGTCATAGAGTTAAGAACCTTTTAACTGGTGTGCTAATTTACATTAAATAAGTACCATAAAGCTAATTTACATACAGAATATCTAAATGCGTGTTTGGTGATAATGAATGATATTTTTAATAAGCAACATCACAAAAGTCCCTAGATCTGTGTATATTTTACTACTCTATATGACTCGAGAGCTGGGTGGAATGACAGGCACCCTTTCAGGCTGTTCTCAGCAGCTTCTGCCCTTTATGCAGGATATCTCTTTCTCCCGGATCAAATTTTCCCTCCCTATTTATTCCAAAACTCAGAAAGCAGATATAGAAAGGCTAAAAAAGAACCTTTAATTAAAAACATCTGAGGGAAATAATTCTGGTTCGTGTCTTTGACTTTCCTTTCTCCTTTATTTTAAAGAACATCAGAAATAAGACCAGGATAGCTCATATTCTAGAAACTAGGCTAGATAATCCATTGGCTTTACCAGGCAGGCCTCCATCCCTATTTTGGTAATCCTCTAATAATATCTGGTCATCAGAAGAGAGTCAAGGAAAGGAAGGTGAACCTTGATTGACAGCCTGGGTTCTGATTTCATTTCTTTGCTGATAAGGTGGGAATCTCAGGGAAGCGAAAAAACCTTTCTGAATGCCTGTTTGCTCATTAGTGATAAAGGAGTCCTGATAGCATCTATCTGTTTGAATTACAAAGGTTGATTAAATAAGAACACACAGCAGAATGTCTGGCACACAACAGACTAACAACCATTGTTGTGAAGTGTCACTGACAGTTCACATTCCTAGAACCAAAGACACAAAAGCAAAGAGAACTTCAGGAATCAATGCATAGGCAGTTGATTGGCCAAGTTTCCAATGCTGTTTCCTTAGGAACCAAATGTGAGTTTTAACTGGGTGTGGAGCTACACCTCTATTGTCCGATCTCCAAAGGGAGGTGTAGGAAGGAGGGTCACGAGTTCAAGTCACTTGGCACATGAGGTCATCCTGGGGTATCTGAGATCCTGCTTCAAACCACCACCACCATAACTACCACCACCATCACCACCACAACCAATCACCACCACCACCACTACTACCACCACGACCACAACCAATCACTACCACCACCACCACTACCACTGTCACCACCACCACACCACCATTACCACTGTCACCACCACCACCACCACCACCACCACCACCACCACCACCACCACCACCACCATCACCACAGCAATAATAACAACAACAACAAACAAAGTAATTTGTGGCTTAGTAAAATGGTTTGAAGACAGTAGCAAATGGCAGGTATGAGTTTCTATTCGTTTTGACGAGGACTATTTTGTCGAAGTCACATAGTAGAAAGTTTCTACTAAGTGGAATTCTAGGCAAAAGGAACTGGGTAGCAAGTGGAAATTTTAACAGCCCCTGCATTTAGAATGCTTTCTTTATTTTTAAACCACCCAATGCTTTTTCCTATGCTCTTCTAGTTGAAACCATTTCACTGGTTACAGACCTTTTGATATTTTAGTGCCTGTTCTAAGGAAGCTTTTATTAGGCAACTTTGAATCTGACTTGTTTACCACTTACTAGTTATTGAATCAGAACCCAGCAGACAGCAAGAACTCAAAGCTTTAAAGCAGGAATAAACAATTTTATCTCATTACATTGTTAAGAGAAGTAGATCTTTTCCCCATTAGAAAACGAGTATCTCTATCTCCAGAGATTTCCAGAGACTGTCTGCATTTACGATTTAATTCAATATGTTAAACATTATTAACTGACTTTCTTCCTAAAATTGTTGTTCAAACTTTATTATTATTTTTTACTTTTGAGGTTATAATATAATAACATCATTTCTCCATTCCCTTTTCTCTCTCCAAATACCCCTCCTTGTTCTCTTTCCAATTCATGGCTTCTTTTTCATTAATTATTCCCTGTAAATGTATGTATGTCTGTGTGTGTGTGCCTGTGTGTGTGTGTGTGTGTGTGTGTGTGTGTGTGTGTGTGTATTTCCCTGTGTGCTCACACATTTGTGATGGTGTACATGAACATGAATATGTGTGTTTGTGAAAGCCAGAGGTTAGTGTCAGATGTCTTTCAATTGCTCTCCCACTTAGTTTTTGAGACAACCTCTCTTGGTGAACCTGAATCCCCTGACATGCCTGGGATTCAGAAAGCCCCATAGACAAACCTCCTCAGCCCTGGGATTATAGATGCCCACCACTGGCTTTTGCTGAGGGTCAAACTCAGGTCCTCCTGCTTGTGTGGCTAACATTTTATAGACCAAGTTATATCCCCAGGCCCAAATTTATTCTTTTGATTCTTCTCATATGTACTTATGAGCTAAACTAAAATTTCACAACATAATCCACCCACCAGAGTGCAGAGAAACAGGTTTTTTTCTTCTAGAATCCACATTTACTATTTAAAATTTCTGAGCTCAAGTTCTGCTTACTCCCCCTACTTTCTTTGAAAATCAAAGAGAAAACAATGACCTTTTTTTTTTTCTTTTTCTAGCTTCTTTGCTTTCAATATAAAAATATATTAACCTGAAATGTTAACACTAGTTTGTTTTTATTCCAATTTTCTTTAAAAGTATATGTTTTGTCTTCCAAATTGTTTTAGGTCATTGATGCCACAAATATTGTCATGACCTTTGAAATCCCCTAAAACATTAGTAGGATGTAACTATACGTTTGATAATATCCTGTATTATTTAGGATAGGAATAAGTGTAGATATAATAAATTAATTGAACTATTTTAGCTATTACATCCACTGACACACATAGGGAATTTTTCTATGTAGGAGAGGAAGGGGAGGTTTTAGCTAAGGGCAATGCTAGGAAGACAGGGTATACAAGCAGTGAAAAGAAAAAATGGCTCACTTTGCACCTTGACTAATTTCTTGCTTTTGTAGAGAGAAAGCTAGAAGGTTAGTCTTTAGGGATAAACAGAATTGTGTTTGCATCCAATTGCCAAGGAGAGCACAGTTAGGAGGGGAACTTTCCTTTTTAACTTTTATAAGGATCTCAATAGTATTCAGAAAAACAATGACGAGGATTTTTATAATACCGTTTTTATGAGGTCATGTCCAGTGGTAGAGCTTGGTCTTTTCATGACAGTTTGAAGAGAATTGAAGATCTTGCAGATAGCTTCTAGGGGCAATGCAAAGATAAACGTACCCTTAAGGGCATAGGGTGTTTAGATGATGAGGAGAAATGTCTTTAGGATACCTGACTCCTACAGACTTGTTCAAGGGCATAACAACTTATCTTTTGAGATTCTAAGTTGTTCTAGGATAAAGGCTAATTTTTAGTACTTAAAAATTGGAGGGCTATGCTTTCACAAAAGAAAGTAAAAAAAAAAACAAGCACAAAACAACTTCTGTTCAAGGAAGAATAGATAAGCTTTTTCTTTTTTTATGTTCACAATAATTTCTGATTAAGACTACAGAATGAACATCAGAAAAAAATTAAAAGTAGGAGGAAGAACCGAGAACTTATCACTCAAAGATAATATAGGAGTGTTTTTCTTTAAATTTTGATAGAACTAAAACAGCCAGTAATTCAGAAATGACAATATGTGCAGGATAAAATTACAGAAATATTTTTCTCTAGTCACAGGCAGGATTAGTAAAAGGAGAGCCTAGGAAGGCAGAAAATGTGTCTATGTCCTTCTAGCAGTGGATGCCAAGGGCTTAGCGGATAAGATGATGCTACAATGTTAAGTAAAGTTAACACTTATACCATCATCTCAGAACAACCAGGACCCCATCTTCCCAGCCCGGTATCAGTGAAATTCCAGAAAGGAACAGTTATGAGGTCTTTGTACTTGTCTTAGCAAACAGAAAGTACCAATGGAGACTGACTAAGAGTCAGAATTCCCCTATCTTGTTAGAAAGATTGGTGCCCAAAGAAGGCAGCTAGAACACGAGTCAAATAAGACTCAAAGTATCACAGTTCCCCAGATATATCAAAAAGTCACTCACTCATCATATCAAGGGATGGGGAAATGTAAAACTGATGAAAAGACTATCCACGGACTCCATAATTAAAATGATAGAGATGTCAGAGTTATCGGAGCAGGACTTTGAAGACATCATGCAGATACTTTTCAGCAATTATTTCAGCAACTAATGAAAAAAAAACTAGAAAGTCTCTGCAAAGAAATAAAAGACATAGAGAAAAACCAAATGGAAGAAGCACAGCTACAATGACTATTTCAATGGATGGGTTCAACAGCTCAGAAGATGAGCCAGAAAACGATCAATAAGCTGACAGAATCCTAACCTGCACAACCAAGTAGTCCAAGCAGCCAACTAACACACAGATGCACACATAAATAAATCAGAACCATAGGAACCTATGGCCCTAACAAATGTTTTAATTTTCACATTATCATAGCCCCTGAATTAGATAAGAATGAGATAAGAACTGAACATTATCTTGAAGAAATAATGGCTGAATGCTTCCTAAATTTGGGAAAAAATGACATAAAACCAGAGTCAAGAAGCTGAATGAACTGGACAACCTGAGTTTGATTCCTGGAATGCACATGGGGGAAAGGAGAGAAACAACTCCCCTACATTGTCTCCTGACCTCCCCATGTGCACTGTGGTGCTCCCTCCCTCTCGTTCACACACACAGACACACAAACACATACACACAAATGTACACACACATGCATGCATGCACACATGCACTAATTATGTAGTAAGAAGGTAAATAAAATCCAATCACAATCAAAACTAAAGAAATCCACAGGGAGCCACCTCATAACAGACTTCCCTAGAAACCCAAAACAGTGAAAAAGACACTAAAAGCCAAAGTTAAGAAACAGTACCTTCGTTGCTGTTGGATAGAGAATGTGAATAATGGTAGATTTCTCATGAGCCATAAAGGGCCCCAGCAGGAAGTGGTACAATGGTTTCAAAAATCAGGAGGAAAGCACCGTCAACTCAGAATCTGAAATTCTGACGATCTGTTTCAGGAGCAAATGGGAATTTACTCAGATACTGGACAGCTATTTGCTATCCTGACTACTCTAAAATGGTAGAAGTAAGTTCTGGAAATCAAAAAATAAAAAAAAGCATAAGGAAGAAAGAAAATGAAAATTTGGGAGAATGCCAAGCAGTGGTGGCACATGCCTTTAATCCTATCACTTGGAAGGCAAAGGCAGGCAGATCTCTGAGTTTGAGGCTAGTTTGAGTGAGTTGCAGGACAGTCAGGGATATAAAGAGAAACTCTGTCTTCAAAAAACAAATAACAAAAACAAAATAATAATAATAATAATAATAATAATAATAATTGAATAAAAACCTGTGTGAGCAAAGTACATTTTTTCAAAAATTTGGTCTAAAGAGTGAAATAAAAATTGTAACATTTATGTATTAGTCCTTAATTTATAAGAATATTATTTAATATAATAAGGAGTAAAATGAGGTAAAGGGAATTGGTAAAATGATGAAATCAGTAGGATGTTATATAATAATGTAGTTTGATACCTAAGAAACAAATAGAAAAGTTATGCATTGAGAGAGACTGAAAAAAATCACTGTCAATTACTAAAAAGAGAATTGTACAAAATGTTCAAGTAACCCTCAGTAGCCAGGAGAAATAGATTAATGAAAAACAGAGATGAGAAAAAAATGGTAAAACCAAACTAAACCCACAGATTTCAGATTTGACATCTCAATGATTACTTAACACACATGGTCTAAATATATCAATTAAAAGTGAGATTTGTAGAGTGGATTTAAAAAATTATAGCCCAAGAACTTTTAATCTATAAATATTCTCAAATAAAGGGATATTGACGGTTAAAAGCAAAATAATGAAACATGGTAGATTATATGAATAGTAATCCAAAGAAAACAGTAATTATATTAACACCAGCTGAAGGAGATTTTTGAACAAAAAAAATTACTGGAAACAAAGAAACATACTATATAGTGATAAAAAGATCTATTTCCCAAGAAGACATAGAAATAGAAATATTAAATATGTGTGTTGTAACCCTAAGGATAAAACTATAAGATGTGTAAGTTATGAACTAGAAGGTGATAGAGTTGGAAGAGATATATACTAGCAGTTTAGATTAAGATTTTAGCACACCTAATTCAGGATGTAATCAAACGGAAAATTAGCAAGGAGACAGAAACATTGAATAGTATGATTAACCAATAGATATTACAGAAAATTCTACACAATAATCAACTCTATATTCTTTTCAAGTGTCCATGCATCATATCCTAGTTAAAATAAACTGCAAATCAATTTAAGTAACTTCAATGATATAGAAAGTAATTTTGTTTGTAATGGAATTATCTACAAACCAGTAAATAAAAGATGACAAGTATATGGTCAAAGACTTGGAAGCAAGACAACATACCTGTAAACATCCATCAGTCAATGAAGAGGTCTCACAGTGTAGCATCCCCAATAAGGCTTAAAGACTTCCTTAGCTTAAAAACTTCTGAATGGGTTTAGAGTAGCAGATGTGAATCCCTCTAATCAGAAAAGGATAAGTTACCCCATAACGGACTTGCCATTATTGAACCTGTAGGCACATTTTGGCTGTGTGGATGGTAGTGTTGTACACAGAGTCAACATTTGATTAAGACTATTGATGCTAAGTCTCTCCCAACAGCATGCATAGGTACCTTCTGGCACTATGAGAGTTAGCCACCAGAAAGGAAGCTTCCAGATAAATTCCAGTTTGATTTCTATATGTCTTATGTGGTAGTTTGAATAATAAATATCTTGCACAGTGTACAACATTTGAACACTTGGTCCCTAGTGGGTGACACTATTTGGGGAGGCTTAGGAGGCCTGTCATTGCTGGAGGAAGTATGTCACTGGCAATGTGCTTAGAGAGTTTCAAGATTAATGTTCTTTCTAGTTCAGTCTCTCTGCTTCATGCTTGAATTGAGGATATGAGTTCTCTGCTTGCTTTCCAGCTGCCATGCCTTCCACTTCTCCACAAGGACAGACTCTTTACTCTCTAGAACCATAAATCCAAATAAACTCTTCTATCAGTTGCCTTGATCATAGTGTTTTATCGGACTTTATTCTGCATGTTCCCAGAAAGTGAGCAAAGTTGAACTGAGAGAGGATGGACTAATTAGTTTAGCAGATAAAAACCATGTCCAAAAGCAACATAGGAAGGAAGAGGTTTATGTGGCTTACACGTATTAATCACGGTCTATCCCTGAGGGAAGCCAAGGCAGGAAATTAAGCAGGAACCAACACAGAAAGTGTAAATAAGTATAGTGCTAAGACCAGTTAATTGAGAGGAAGCATTGGTACAGGTGCTTGTAATTTCTTGTCAACATGATACAAAAATAGAGCCATTGGGAAGACAGAACCTTAACTGAGAAGATGCCTTCAATAGATTGCCTGTAGGCGTGTCTGTGGGAGAATTTTCTTAATTGATGACCAATGTAGGGGAGGGTCCAGGCCACTGTAGGTGGTCCAGGCTTTGTAGATAGTCCTGAACTATATTAGACAGGGAGCTGAGTAAGCCTTGGAGAGCAAGCCAGTGAGAAGCGTTCCTCCATAATATCTGCTTCAGTTCTTGCCTTCAGATTCCTATCTTTAGTTCTTGCCCTGACTTCCCTCAGTGATGAACAGTAATCTGGGAGCTGAAAAGAAACCTGTTTCTCACCAAGTTGCATTTAGTCATGGTGTTTATCACAGCAATATAAAGCACACTGGAACAACACAGTAAGATGCCAAGTTTTCTCAACTTGACACAGAGATATAGTGTTGTTCTTATCAAAACCCCAAGATTTCTTGAAGATATGGACAAGAATTTCCTCAAATATTTATTGAAAGCCAAAATCATTCAAAGCGCTAAAATCAACATTGAAAGAGAAATAAGTAGAATTGGTGTATCCAACTTCAAACCTTATCACATAACTATGTAATCAAGCCCATACTGTACTGGTAGAGAGACAGGCATATACATTAATGGAATTGTACAGCAAACATAAAAATATACCACATAAAAATATCCAACTGAATTTCAGTAAAGCTGTAAGCCAACTCAGTGGAGAAAGAATGGCCTTGTTCACAAAAGCTGCTGGAGCAATTGAACATCTCTTCATACAAACAACCACCATAACATCCTTTGACAGAAACCTCACATTTCACCCAGAATATGAACTCAAAACTTGTTATGAGTATAAATGTAAAACTATGGAACTCTTAGTGAAAAAAATAAAGGCAAAAAATATTTGGGAAGGAATTAGGGCTTTAGATTTTTCAGAAAAAGTATGGTTTATAAAACGAAAAAGTAGGATGTTCTCTTTCAAAAATTAAGGGAGGCCTTGCCTTGGAGAAAGAGGGAATGGGGGTGGGTTGGGGGAGAAGGCTGGGAGGTGGGAGGGGGGAGAGGATGGGAATCTGTGGTTGGTATGTAAAATGAATAGAAAATATCCTAATAATAATAAAAAATTAACGTTATTTTCTATACAAAAGACCATGTCAAGGAAATTAACCAGATAAAGTCTCCTAAGTAAAGTCTAGGAGAATATAGTTGATAGCTTCATATCCTATCAAGGATTAATATTAAGAATAAAAAATGTATATGCCCAACCAAAATAGTCAAAGAAAAACCCATCCAGTTAGAACTTAAGCAGAGACATGAACAGATATGTCAGTAGAGACAATATATATGGTGTGTTGGTTTGAATGAGAATAGTTAACCATAGGCTAATGTATATTTTAATGCCTGGCCTCTAGTTTGTGGAACTATTTTGGGAAGGATTAGGAGGTATGGCCTTGTTGGAGGAGGTCTGTTACTTGGGGTGGGCTATGTGGTTTCAAAAGCTCATGCTAGGCCAATACTATCTGTCTGAGTTCTGTCTCTGTTTCTCTCTCTCTCTCTCTCTCTCTCTCTCTCTCTCTCTCTCTCTCTCTCTCTACCTCCAACTTGTGGATCAGGATGTAAGCTCTTAGCTACTGCTCCAGTACCGTGCTTGCTTGCCTGCTGCTGTGCTTCCTGCCATGATGACCATGGACTTATCCTTTAAAACTGTAAACAAGCCCCACATTAAATGCTTTCTAAGTTGCCTAGGTCATGATATCTTTTTACAGACATTGGATAAAAAAAAGATGAGCACATGTAAAGATGTTCAACATCATGTCATTAGGCAATACATGCTTAAGCCACAGTGAGTTATCAATATACATCTATCTATCCAGCAATAGTGAGGGTAAGTCACTTGTATGTGGCAGGTGGGAAAAGTTTAGTGACTCCCCCTCTTTTGTTTTTGTGATGTTGGGGGTTAAACCCACCCAGTACCTTCTAAATAAGGCGAGTGCTATGTTACCTAACTACACTACCAAGCTGTGGTTTCTTAAAAGAATAAACATTCAACGAACTACAGAACTCAGCAATCATATTCATGACCATTCAACCCAGAGGAAAGAACACTTTAATTCACATAAAACAAATCCTGTATGTGGGTGCTGGAGATATGGCTGAGCCATTAAGAATGCTTGGTGCTCTTGCAGGAGACTTGAGTTTGGTTCCAAGCACCCATATCAAGTATCTCACAACTGCTTTATAAGGCCAGCCCCAGGATCCTCTTCTACCCTCCAGAGACACCTACACACATATACATGCACACAAACAGAAATAAAATAAAAAGAAAACTGTACATGAATGTGTAAAGTAGCAGTATTTATAATAGATTCTAGAATGACTCAATGTTAAACAAACTGTTTTCTTTCCATACTATATTATGCTATTTAACAGTAACAATAAATAAGCTATCAATAATGCAACAACCTCTATTAATCACTACATCTTTAAGCCAAATTAAATAAAAGGCAGTTCTAAAAAAGTATATACAGCATGATTGAAATTAAATGACATTCTTAAAATGACAAAAATATTATGTTAGCCCTTTTTCCTTTCCTGGGACAAATACCTGAGAAAAAGAAATCCAGGGGTGGAATTGATTTGGTTCACAGTTTTAGAGATGTCTGTCTGTCCACAGTCCATGGCTCTATGGCTTCTGAACCAATGGTGAGGGAGAAGATCATGGAGGTGGGAATATGTGACAGAGGTTCCGCATCTCATGATGGGGAATTCAGAGAGGGAGAAAGAGAGAGAGAGAGAGAGAGAGAGAGAGAGAGAGAGAGAGAGAGAGAGAGAGAGAGAGAGAGGCATGTAGCATGAATTTTAAAAGTTCTTATTAATAAAAACAAACTCAGAGCCAGATATTGGGATGAATGCTGGAAGATCAGAGAAGCAGAAAAAGCCACAGCCACCTCACCTTGCCAATTCCTCAGTTGATCCTGTTTCCTCAGACTGGAAGCCTCTGAGTTCTCATCCAGAATGAATCTCAGCTGAACTGTTGCTCAAAAGCCTAAAAGTTTAACCAGCTCTAGTTCCTGGTCCTCATGCATTATATACCTTTCTGCTTTCTGCCATCACTTCCTGGGATTAAAGGCTCATTTCCTGGGATTAAGGGCGTGAGTCACCATGCCTGGCTATTTCCAGTGTGGCTTTAAACTCACAGAGATCTGGATGGATCTCTGCCTCCCAAGTGATAGGATTAAAGGCGTGTGTGCCACCATTTTCTGGTCTCTATGTCTATCTAGTGGCTGTTCTGTTCTCTGGCTCCAGATAAGTTTATTAGGGTGCACAATATTTTGGGGAACACAATACCACCACAGAGACAGACACAGAGAGAGACAGAGACAGAAAGAGAGAGACAGAGATATACAGACCCTGACATAGAGAGAGAGAGAGAGATAAAGACAGAGACAGAGAATATTTGTTCTTATTTTACCTGGGCTCTCAGCCTACATGGGATGGTGCCATACATGTATCCATATTTAGGGCAATAACCAAATCACATATGTTGTAGCTTTATACATTCAGTGAAAGGTTATGCTTGAATACAGGGCTAGGGATCAGTATATGTAGGTTCTACAGTCAGACTGATATCTATCTATCTATCTATCTATCTATCTATCTATCTATATCTATGAATTTCACTTAGCCATTTGTTTAATGAATTCTCCTGTGTGCTTCTACAAATCATGTTCTAAACAAAGATCTAGGGGTCATTCACTTTCCTTGACTCACTCTAAAATTTCTTTTTTTTTAAATAAAAATTCAAATGTCTTCAAGAGGATTTAGTAGCAAGAATCATTATTAAGCACTGATGTCAATTTATATTGGCATTACTACATTTTTGTGAATGCTTTAATTCAGATTGCCTGTGTCCTTCTCTATTTACCCATGCTTAGAAAAATAGCTTTTTCGCACAATAAATGCTCAGTTAATTCGTTATGGATGATCTCAGCTTTATTGATGATGACTTCATCACAGGGTCAGTAATTTAAAACCAAATGTTTCCTGAAACAATTACCATTTTCAAATACACATAAAACTTGCACGCTAGCTTTTCAAATCTCTTCCTATGCTATAGAATCCCACCAGATGTTTTAATTCATTCATGTAATGTTTAAATGTTCCAGCCTAGAAACTCATATAATTCAGCTCAAATGTACTTTAAAATTACATCAATTTATAATTAATCTTACCATAGTTATGCAATTATATAACAAATATCATAAACATCCATATTATAAGAGATAGGGCCCTGGAGAGACTATCAAGCTGTGGATGATTGCTTATTGGTCTCAAAATCAAATTTTTTTCTGCTTAAAGGGCCCGGGAATGCTGAAAGAGCTGTAATTCTCTTAGTAGACTCTTTCTCATATTCAGAGTGGAAAGTTTGTCATAGTTCTGGATAGTCCATAAAGATATCACATTGTAGTTTTAAAACTTCATTGCATCCTCTACATGTGTGTTTGTGTTGATATGAACAAACCTTTTAAAAATATGCTTTAAAAGGCATAGTGAATTTTTTCAATGTTCATCTAATGATTGTTTACTGTTTAGTGATATATACTTAGTAAACTAAAATCTATTTAAGAGGCATAATTTGGTTTACTAGCTGTCTGCTCTTTTCTCCCCCAACTATGGATTGTTGTTTAGTATAAGTATGTCAAACGACTAAAGACAGAAAGTTTCTTGGTTTGAAATTCTGGCCTATATTCCATAAAAAATTCCTCAGATCTACTTATTGTTCAGCAAACTCATTCTAGAAAAGAGTAAACTTTTAATTTGTCATAAGGATACACTGAGACAACTCCATATGTATATGCAATGGATGGTGGTTAAGCCAGAATAATTAACATTATTGTGTCTTAAATTCCTATTACTTTTTTGTGCTGGAAACTTCTAAGCTGAGGAGTTTATAATTCTTTGTATAACATATAACACAGTATTATGAATTATAGCCATCCTATTCTGTTGCTGCTTTTAGAATTTTTTGTAGAGAAGAGGCAGACCATCCTAGAAGAGATATTTCTGATAGCAGCAAACAGATCAAGAAAAGTTTTGAGCAATGTGTGGAAAAAAAACAGAAGAAATGTGCATGCTCAGCCTCAGGATTCCTCTAGACTTAGATGTTAGTAGATATATATTTTTTAAGATTTATTTATTTTTATGTATACAGTGTTTTGCCTGCATGTATGCCTGCAGGTCAGAAGAGGACACCAGGTCTCATTACAGGTAGTTGTGAGCCACCATGTCATTGCTGAGAATCGAACTCAGGACCTCTGGAAGAGTAGCCAGTGCTCTTAACCACTGAGCCATCTCTCCAGCCCCGTTAATGGTTCTTGAACACGGCATTTTCAGTAATTTCCCTTAGATCTATGTGTCAAGTAGAATAAAGTCAACCCCCTCTCTACTTTTCTCCAGTGTTCCCAGGACATATAGGCATGGAGAGGCTGCTCACATTTGAAATCAGCTTTCTGGATGTCATTGGGTTCTTTGCTCCAAGTACTTCCCTATGATACAAGATTCTTAGCCATCGTAGGCTTAAGCTATTTTAGCTTTCATTGCTGCCTGTAGGCTGCCAGCTACTGGACGACAATCTCCCACATGTTGGCCTTATGTTGCAGCACAGTTTCTTTCGACTGTGATATTTTACAAATCAGGGTTTCTGACCCAACATGGTGTATTAAAGAGAATACTGCATGGAGAAAAAGGAGTTACAGAGCTCATTCCAGTTTTGATCAGTGCTGGGACTCTCTTCAAATCATACTCCCTAAACCTTCCCCAACAGAATACATCTAAACCATCAAAACAGAAGAACTAATAATACATCAAAAATACTGTTGAGGTGAGTTGTCTAATTCCTATAGGCAATATATAACCCATAGGTCTGAACTATCTAGAATAATTGACCATAGAAGGGGGAAATGATAGAAATCTTAAAACAAAACAAACCAAACCGAAACAAAAACTATTAATGAAGAGCCACCTACTTTAAATTTTTTTGTAAGAATCACAATATTACTGCAGTGATGTGAACACCATGCTGACAATAAAAATAACAGTAAATAAAACATGGCTCTACTGAATGTCAGGCTCTGCTGACTCCCCATGAGAGGCCTTACCTTCTTGTAGGAGGGAATAGGGTGGTTTTTTTGGGGGAGGGGAAGGCTGGAGGGGTAGGAAGAGGGAAGAGGGGATCTGTGATGTAAAATGAATAAAACATTTCTTTAAAAAAATGCCAGTCATTCTCGGCAATATGTGAACTTCTTGTACTAAGTTGCAATTAAAATGGTTAAAACAAAAAAGGTTTGATATTAAAAGTATGTCTTGACTAATTGGAAATTTGCATGGAAATTCCTAATTTTCTGATCTTGATTGCTTCAGAAAGACACCTTTGGCATTAGTGCTGCTAAAAAAAATAGAAATGTTGAAATTAGATTTTTTAACTTAAAAACAATTTTATTAATTCTTTGAGAATTTCTTAAAATTTATTTTGATCCTATTTACTTCCTTCTCCCAACTCCTTAAGTTTCCTAAGATTCACTGTGAGACTTCATGTCTAACCTAGAGCTATGTTTACTCCTTGAATTATTCCAGGTATTTATTTTCTGTGTTATGAGGGTTTAAGTGGTGCTCAGGAGGAGGGATTTTTGAAAACCAATGCTAAGCAGGCTAAACTTTAGGTCCAGTTTTTGTTGGCTGAGACAACTCTTGTATCCTTTATAGCACACTATTTTGTAGCCATATAGCTAACAAAGTCTCAATGACAGTGACCCCCTGAGATGATAATGTAATTGAAAATTTTCTGTTATTTAATGACATTATAGGCACAATGTCATTCATATTGCATTCCTCAAGCTTGTGTTTGTGTTGATGAAAACAAACCTATCACACTGCCAGTAGTCTAAAGGTATAGCAATATAATTATACACACTACATAAAACTGGATAGTGATAATAAAAGATGAGGCTACTGCTTTATGGATTTAGTATACAATGCTTTCCTTCATTATTGTAGTGTATTCCTACTTCCTACTGCAAAAGAATAGGAAAGAGTTTGCTATGTTATGCTGGCAACAGTCATACATAATCCTGTGTTTGCTGCATCTCTTGATTGCTTTGAGAGTTCACCTTGGGCTGGGGTGATGGCTCAGTGGTCAAAGGGCTTGACATACGAGAATCTGGAATCAAATCCCCCAAAGCCATGTAAAACCAGACATAGTAGCACACATCTCTACTCTCAGTGTTCCTCTGGTGAAATGGGAGAGAGAAGCTATTGAATCCTGAGATGTTTCTGGGCCCCGTTATCCTGATGTGTGTAAGAATGAATAACAAAGAGATTCTGTCTCAAATAAGAAGGTGGAAGGTGAGGATCAACACCCAGAGTTGTCCTCTGATGTTCACACAGGTATTGGGGCGTGGATGTACCAACACATCATATACGTGAGCATACATACCACAAACACACACAAAAAAACCACAGATACCACTTCACAAAAAAAGACTTAAAAAACAAGTCCATGCTGATTGCCCAAAGACATCTACACTTGTTAAGTATGTTTTATGATGTTCATTCACACAATAAGAACATTACCTAATGACACACTTCTCAGAATCCATTCCAGTTGTTACACGATGCATGACTGTCCTGTTTCCTTTTGCCTAGTCTAGCTAATGAAGTCTCAGATGCAGAAAAGAGGATTAGAATCACTAATTACTTCCATTATCAATGGAGGAATAAGCAGGACAAACAGATGAAAAAAAAAAAAAAAACGTGCTTATCTGTTTGCTGGTCAAATCCTGGATACTGAAAGCTCTTCTTCTATAGAACTCCATTTCCCATTCTATTGCATAGTTTCTGTTTGCTACAAAATTTACCTTCTGAAAGTGTCACTGTGTTTTGCCTTTGTAAGGTCATGTACAGCTAAACTGAACAGAGAAAACACCTTCAAAATATCCTGGTCTTGTTCCATTTTCATTGTCTTCAGATATGCAAAGGAGACAAACACTTTATAATAGTCTATATACTCTTGCAAGATTCCTAAAGGAACACACAATAGTATTCACCACTCAGGATGTGCCCGCAGTTCTTCTAGCTGCCCCCAAACATCAAGGAGCTAGAAGAACACAGAGACGCGATGATGTACTAACAACCATCTGGAGTGAACACTATTGTGTTACAAAAGCTTGGCCTTTTCTTCTGTGATCTGGGAGGACAGAAATACTATGGGAATTAAATGAAGGTAGATTTCTTCTCTCTACAAGAGTTAATTGTGCTTAACAGTGTAGCTTTATGAAACATGCATGGGCTTCGCAATGAGATGGTGAATTGCTCATCACCAAATGCATTCCTTCTCATATATTGGGTAGTTATGACTGGGAGTAAGTAGAAAAATGGTTTCAAAATAGACTTTATTAATTTTTTTCTGTTCCCTCTCATATTTCTCAAATGAATTCTAACCTGAAATACCAATATAAACCTCAAGTAATTATGAGATTTCTCAATATGAATTAAGGATAAGACATCGGCCGGGTGGTGGTGGCACACTCCTTTAATCCCAGCACTCGAGAGGCAGAGGCAGGTGGATCTTTGTGAGTTCGAGGCCAGCTTGGTCTACAAAGCAAGTTCCAGGAAAGGCGCAAAGCTACACAGAGAAACCCTGCTCGAAAAAAAACAAAAACAAACTAACAAACAAAAAAGACATCAATAAGGCAGCCCACAGATCCATAGATATTGCTTGAAAACTATTAAAAAACAATGTTTGGGTGATACTATGTATAATTTGGATGTTGAACACCTCTCTCATGTATTGAAAGTTTGATGACTGTGTGGTGTTACAGAGAGGTAGTGGATCATTTTTGCCTCTCACTCCCTCTCCATTGTGGTCTCACTATGTAACCCTGATTGACCTAGCACTCACTATGTAAACCAGAGAGGCTCTGAGCTTGTGGCAATCATCCTGCATCTGCCTTTTGAGTGCCAAGATTATAGGTGTGCGACCCCGTGCTTCACCTCTAGAGTTCTCTCCATTGGAGTTAGTAAGCCAGAAAAGGACTTGAGTCATTTGCAAACCAGATGGAAACTGAATGAACAAACTTTTCCATAACCTCCATTTTAGGGAACACATTTTCTTCTCACTTCATAGCAAGCATGTTGAGTTATATTCATGGGCATTTCTCATGATCCAGCTTATTATCACCTCCAGATTGTGTCCATAACCTGGGCATTAATATCTTAATAGCTATTACTATTTATGGAACGTCTCCATTTGGTTACAGGTATACAATATCTAATTTAGTTAACTATTAGATTGTTAATTTACAGATTAATAGGTATGGATTTCAAGGGTCATGACAGTTACCCAGAAAATCACTGGAGTTAGAGTTGACCCTGATCAGTCCTTAAGCTCCAGTTATTTCTGCTGTCCTATCCCTTCTTGTGCATGTCCTTGCAACCAGGACCCCACAATCACACAGATACAAATGCTGTTTGATTCATTTTTATGTCATAAGATAAAGCTCAGCTCTGTTGGATCAGAAGCTCAGGCTGAGAATACTCCAAATTTTATATTGCTTTACAATTTGTCAAAAACCCACACTTAGTCCAGTCATGGTGACACACATCTTTAATTCCAACACTTGGGAGGCAGAGGCAGGAGAGTCTCTGAGTTAGAGGCCAGTCTGGTCTTCAGAGTGAGTTCCAGGACAGCCAGGGCTACACATAGAAACTTAGTCTCGAAAAACCAAAACGAAAACCAAAGCCCCACCCCCCGCAAAAAAATCTACATTTAATTTTTCAGCATGGCTAAAAAGCACAAACAAACAAACAAACAAAAAAACCCCAAACAAACAAACAACAGCAACAACAAAATCAAAACAAAAAACAAAACAAAAAAAAAACCAACCAAGAAGTCTGCTGTAAGATGTCACTGAGGGAATTTGCTTGATGTGCTTTGCACAATTCCAAAAGGGAATCCCAGGGTGCAGAAAATGACCTATTCTTTCAATTAGTGCATAGGAACAGTTCCAGATTTCTGACTGAAAACTGTTGGTCACCTCCAACCAACAAGACTGGAGATCTCATTTGTTGTAAGGAATGTCTCTATATAAAATGGTTTTCACCTGCAGGTGAAATTCTCCCTTTTAAAGTGTTAGAAAACATTTCTACACTGACATGAGAATTTTGCCTCTGAATCTGCACAATTTATCAGTTTCATTTAGTGCAATTAGTGTAAGTTATTCCTCATGGATGGACCTTAGTTCATGAATTATTTGGCTTGTAATGAGCTTGCTTCACACGATCATGGAGACTGGTGTTGCTTTGTGTGAGACTGCCTTTTTTCCATTGATCCAGAAAATTGCTCCATTGTTCAGCAAGTCCTCATTGACTTCTGCATCACAAGGGAATCAGGGAAGAGAAGAAACACAGACAGAGCTGCAGTGGAGAAGTACACCCAGGGGTATGCTTTTCAGCCTTTGAATTTGGAAGTTGGGTTGAAGCCAATTAAATACATGTAGAGTGAATTCCAATTCTTTTCTATTTTCAAATTAGGTAAATTTTAATCTTATCTGAAACAAATCTTTCCCCCTAACACCCTCCAATCTCTTCTTAAAACAAATAAATACCTGTTCCATCAGAAATGTCAAGAGTCTGTTGATGTTATTTTTCCCCTAAGTTAACTGAGTTTACTCATGAGATCATATTTATGTCCTCATAGTTTTTCTTTGCACTCTGAAAAAACTACAACTTGCCTATTGACAGAGTGAAGGTCGATGATTCTACTTAAATAATTTAGGTAATAAAGGGGAAAAAACCCAATAATGATATAATCATCTACTTTGGGTTAGTTCTGAGTTTTGCATTAGGCTGGAATTTGTTGTTAGATGTTGTACTTCAACAGACACCATTTGTCTCTGTCAACATAGGTGTATTTGACAGGTTTGGATGCCATTTGTATCTACTGCATGTATGTGCTTGCTAGAGCACTGATACCGCTTATGAGGTGGCTATTGCTGTAATTAGTCCAGTGCAAAGACAGAGAAATTCTACTGTGGTTTTGGTAAATGCTTTCAGTAAACTATGCTTCCCAACACTTTAGAACATGAGCTTAAGCCCACTACGCATATTTACCTTTAGCTGATTGTGTTTGATATAAGATATAAGGAGATATAGACCAATAAGGGACCACTGAAATGTAGTTTCTATGCAATTATTGACTGGATTAACTTTTATTTCAAAATAAGTTAACTCATGCAGGAAAAAATACATCCCCACAATTTCTAAGCCCTTAAATACTTATTTTCCAAGATCTGCTTACAATTAATTTTTATGATATTCTTACATATATTCCTACTAAAATTTCAATGAAATAAATTTCATTTACATCATGCCTTTTATATGTCATAATGTACTTATAGCAATTATTTTCTTTCCTAAATACTAATGTGACAGTTTCTGTTTACACTGTCTTTGACATACCTTCAAAACAAAGTATTCTTTTACTTGGACACTTGTGTAACCTATGTGTACCTGTTAGAGGTTAGTAACATGACTGGGAACTCCTTGAAGGTTTAAGCTTTGTCTTTTTCGGCTGTAGGTTTGCAAAAATATTTTTGCTAGTCCTCAATGAAAGAGTAAGATAATAGTAAAACATGAGTTAATTAAATAGAAAAGAAGACGTGAGTTTTTCCACTTTTTCAAGGTGAGAAAAACCTTTGGAAAAAAGAACACAGCTAGCATGAATTCTTCCATTTCCAACATCCTTGAAAATAAAAATGTGTGCTTCTCTCCTTGGCTTGTGAAAACAAATGTTGAGGAGCCTATTCTTTATGAATGAAACTTAATTACCCACTAGTAATTTCTTGGAAGAGGCAAAAGTTTACTGGGTCTCCAGACACTGGTTAGTATTTGGCTCCCTTGTGCAGGCATGCTCACGACCTGTGTGAATACCATTGAGCTTCCAGATAATTGGATCGCTGTTCAGGGTTTGAAATACTTACCCAGAGAGGATTTGCTTAAAGTGAGAAGCAAAGTTTAAAACGGTAAAAGCAAAAGGAGTAAATTAGGAAGACAGTTTTTTTCTTCCCACTTGCTAATTGAATCATTAAAAATGCCATTTTGAAACAGGGCAGGTAGTGTCTATTAATTGCGAGCATTAAAAAGAGCAATAAATGTTACAGCACCTCTTTTAGCTGTGAGTGCTGAGAGCTGTTAACGGAATTTCACAAACAGAAGAGTCCCACAAATGCATTTGATGAACATTTGCATGTCTTGTGCTTGCCTTGTACCAGGCACTGCCTTGAATTTGAAGAAATTTTAAGGAAAAAGAGGAGATTGGAGCTAGGGAGGCTACTCAATCAGTAAAGTACTCAATACATATGCATGAGGATTTAATTTTGGATCCCCAGATCCCCACATCAAAAGCCAGGCAAGCTGGCTCACATCTGTAATTCTATCCCTGGGGAGGAAGAGTGAGGAGGATGTCAGCGTCCTGATGAGCTCCTGGTACAGTGAGGGACTTTGTCTTCAAGTAAAAGGTGGAGAACTTTGGGGAGATGCTCAGTAGGTAAAGCACACGCTGTCCAAGTGTGAAGGTTGATGTTCAGATCCCCAGGGCTCACATCAGTTCCAGGTAGGCATGGTGACCTAACTCCAGTGCCCTGAATATGGGTCAGGGGATTCCTAGAACAAGCTTCTCAGGAGACTTGCAGAATCAGTGAGCTTTGGGTTCAATGGAGAGACTGTAGGGGATCAGTTTCAGGCCTCCAAGCTCACCTACATAAGTGTGCACACCTCACACAAATCTACACAGATGAAAGCAAAAACACTGTAAAGAAGTAAGATGGAGAGCGATTGAGAGAGACACCTTACTTCAACTGTTGACCTGACTCTGATTTCTGGCCTCCACACACATGTGCATATAAGTACACACATCCATATGGACATGGGCCTACTCATATGCACAAGCATGCACACCACACACAGAGTGTGTTACATGATATTCGTTACATGAATATTATATACATGATATTCATCATGGATAAAAATTATAAAAAATGAGAGGTCAAGTAAATCTAGACTTCTGGAAGCAGAGAGGAGGAAGCAATAATTCTCTTTGGAACAACTCTCTGAATACTTACTTGACTGCATGGGGGAGAGATGGATGGTATCTAGGTTGTAATTTAAAGAATGAGTTAATCTGGCCAAAAAAATAATTGAAGACGGAGTATGTTATGAAGAAAGTGACACCTATCTACGCACAGATGTAGCATTACAAAGATTATACGCAGGTGGCCAGTGTGCACACAGTCTACAGAGACTGACGCTGGTGGTGAAATCATGGTTGGAAGTATGAAGTAAGTTGTTGGTGAGGGGCCTTCGGCCGTGACAAAAGTGTTCACAATGACAGCAGGCAGTAAAGGCTTTAAAATGGAATCTAGTGCAAGGAGGAAGGTTACGATTTTCGATGTTTTAGTTCCTAGGTCCAAATATTCAAGTATGGGGCAAGAGTCAAGTTCAAGTGGAGGTCTCAATGCCTTAAGGCCAGACTCACCATCAACTGAGCAAGTGGCAGGGTTGGTTGGGGTGAAATATTCATCTAGCCCCTGAGTGGGTTTGCCCATCTCTTCCACTCTTGCTCATGGGCACGGACTGTGAACTTTCAGGAAAATTATCTCTGCAATTAAAAGGCTAGAGTCAGTTACTGGTAAATTATTTAAACCTGAATAATTGCCTAATGACTAGTAACTGTAGACTTTGGGAACTTCTACAGAATTAAACTTAAGGACTCTGAAAGGTCGTGAAGCTTCTCTGGAATATTTTCCCATGTTCAACTCTTTTGGGTCTTTACAAATCCCATGTGGGGGAAGAGCAACAGATGCCTTTTGTAGGCAGAACAGAATGACCAAATATATCTACAATGTAATCACGAAAACTGCGAGAAGCTCTTAATTTCCTTTGACTCTAGGGAGCTGGCCACATCCCTCACCAAATGAATTGACGTGCTGGGAATGCGCAGCTCAGTAGCTCAATTAGCAGCTCCCTCCTCCCCTAGGAGACCAGTGACTTCTCAGAGAATCTTTTCCCAGTGCCTTTTCCCTGCCAGTCCTTCAGCTGCACAGACACATATCAGATTTAATTCCCTCTCCCTCTGTGTCTTTTGTGGAGAGCCTCATTGCCTCTCGAAACCGTCTTGTGCTGATAATGTGTATTGTTTATCTTGAGAGTCTAATGAGAAGGATAGGAAGGTTCTTGCAGTTTTAGAAATTGTCCGTCCTGATTTCTGTAGTGGGTAGCCATTCCAGCTTTGTTCTGGAAGTTCCAACCCCCATTGAGACTTCGGCAACTGTCACGCCTACAAGGCAGGGCCAAGGGAGGCGCCTGGGGACCCGAGATCTGGATCGGCGAACACTCACTTGGTTCCAGGACCCTGGATGGTGGAGGTGGACAAAGCAGAGCTCCAGAGAACACCGCTGGACTGTGATACACCTTCTCCAGACCCCGCGACCTACCTATCCCTTAATTTGTAAGTTACGCCATTAAATAAATCTCCTTTTAACTACGTGGAGTGGCCTAAATAATTTCACCAATAGATTTCTCCAGTCAATTTCACTTAAGGCATCATGCAGGCAGGTACAGATTTAAGTAACAGAGTTAGGAGCAAGACCCAGAGACCTTAGCAGACTCTCTGTCTCTGTCTCTGTTTCTGTCTCTCTCTATCTTTCTCCGTCTGTCTCTGTCTCTGTCTCTCTCTCTGTCTCTCTCTGTTTCTCTGTCTGTCTCTGTCTCTCTGTCTCTGTCTCTGTCTCTCTCTCCTCTCTCTCCCCTCCTGTTTCTAAGGAGGTGGAAAAGTGTGGATTTAGAGCTCTGTCCAGCCTAATTCTTCACTGAGTTGGTATAGAGAGTCAAATTCTATCAAATATGTTTTGAATGTAAGGTATAAGTGTTCCATAGTATAGCATTTATCACCTCTGCTTTACACACAGAAGGTCCTGGGTTCGAGCCTCAGTGGAACCACGATAGTGAAATTGAATGTAAGGTATTTATTATGTATTTCTGTTTGTGTGTTGTGTGTGTTATATATGCAAATCAGAACTCTAAGAAAATGTTAATATTTAGTTATTATTGGGCTTAAAAGAAAGCCATAAATTCCAAATACAGAAATTGGGACTATCCATGTGTGATAAGAAAAATTACTTTATTTTGCTGTTTTTGTCCGTGTTTATTGACAACTAAATGTGAGAGACTTCTCATGGATAGGATTTATTTTATTTAGGGATGCAAGGGTTGTTTCTGATTTGATTAGTCCCTTCAATAATAATCTGAATTCATTATGAGATGGGAGAATGGCTCTCTGTTAGAAAAAATGCATCTCACAATTCGAATGAGTAAGCTTCCACGGGAGAATGGTAGTGATAATAACATGGCATCAGCTGGGACTCAGGTTGACAGAGGTATCTGGAAGATGGAAACACAAATAGCCCAAAGTATGCTGAGAAGAGTTGAAGGGTCATAGCACGCTTAAGCAGGGCAAACACAGGCCTGAACATGGGAATAATGGTGCCAGCAGGTTTTGCCTTTTACCTCTTCTCCCTTGCTAAAAATCCCTTAGATTAAAGGTAGTCCCCAAAATCCATTCCCTGATTTGGCCACTGACTCATTCCTGAGACAAAACACCAAGGCCCAACAATCAAAATTCATTATTTACTCTGGGCGGTGGTGGCACATGCCTTTAATCCCAGCACTCGGGAGGCAGAGGCAGGCAGATCTCTGTGAGTTCAAGGCCACCCTGGGCTACAGAGTGAGTTCCAGGAAAGGCGCTACATAGAGAAACCCTGTCTCAAAAAACTATAAATAAATAAGTAAATCATTATTTAGCTAATATATCCAATCAGGATTTACCAATTCACCCTAGCACAGACTCGCCTTTTCTCACAAAAAACCCATTTGTAAACAGCACGTGATTGCTTGCTTCCTTGTTGCTCATTTGCTTGTCTGCCTTTGCAGCCTCCCCTCCCCCCACTGCTTGCCCCTCCAAGGTAATAAATCTCCTTTGTGCTGAGACTTTGGTGTCTGGGTGTGTCCTGTACTGACTTGAAGAGGGCGACCTCCCTTACAAGAATGATCTCTACTATTGGTGACTATTATTTAGGCTTAGCTGTTTGTCAAGCTATGCTTGTGAAGAATGATGTAAGTTCTATATTCCACACTTTCCTACCAGTGGGCCTAAACCTTTAGGGTTATCTATTACCTAACACACTTGCTTAGTGGATTACTCAGTATGCACACCCTTGGACATTGAAAGAGCAAGGGATGGGGATTAACTTTATTTAAATATTCTAAATATGGCACCATGAAACTATAAAAAGATGCCATATGTAGGGTACATGTACATGTTGACATTAAAATCATTTTTGACTATTTGAAATACATATCGGGTACTTATTTCAATGCTTATATTCTTTCACTGACTTAATTCGGTTTATCAATGACATATTGGAGTATGAAGGGGTTGGGTGGTGGCCCACTAGGTCCCATGGAGCAAGAGGAGAGAATCCAGTGGGAGGAAATATGAAAAAATGAATGAAAGTGTTGATTAAACTGAGAAGACAAAGGAACTTGGGACATGAGTTGATGAAGAGAAAGACATTCTTCAAGATTCTCAAGGACTAGTGCTGGGATAGAAACGTGAGCCAGTTTATAGCTTCTACTCATTAGGAAAAAGAAATAAGATAGTTGAGTGACTAAAGATGTAAGGCTGACAGTCAAGTCAACTATACACTGCAGTGAACTGTGTAATCAGTCAGGATGTGTTTTCCAAGCAATCTCTGGAAGTAAAGGATGTGTGAGTGGAAACCTGAAACTAGCCTTGTGGGTGTTTATTAATTTCTTTGTTAAGAATTTTTTTATTTATTTTTATTTTTTATTTTTTTTTGGTTTTTTTGAGACAGGGTTTCTCTGTGTAGCTTTGCGCCTTTCCTGGAACTCACTTGGTAGTCCAGGCTGGCCTCGAACTCACAGAGATCCACCTGGCTCTGCCTCCCGAGTGCTGGGATTAAAGGCGTGCGCCACCACCGCCCGGCCCTTTGTTAAGAATTTTTAAGAAGATAGTCCTAACTGCTGGGTGAAGGATGCAATAGACAAGTGAGTATAGGATCAGAGTCCCATTAAAAGACTATTGTAAATTCTGTTTCAGAGATGACTAGTTCATAGAAAACCTTCACATATAACATATCTGGAAATAGATCTGTTTGGGAGGCATCCAGGCAGTGGGACCGGGTCCTGTGCTCATTGCATGAGTTGGCTGTTTGAAACCTGGGGCCTATGCAGGGTCGCTTGGCTCGGCCTGGGAGGAGGGGACTGGACCTACCTGGACTGAGTCTACCAGGTTGATCTCAGTCTGCGGGGAAGGCTTTGCCCTGGAGAAGATGGGAATGGGGGGCGGGCTGGGGGGAAGGTGAGGGGGGCGGGAGGGGGAAGAACAAGGGAATCTGTGGCTGATATGTAGAACTGAATTGTATTGCAAAATAAAAATTTTAAAAAAATATCTGGAAATAACAAATATAAAGATTACAGTTTGGTATCTTTCATTTTTTGTGGGGGGGACAATAATGGAATTCTTCCAAAGTCCATCATACATATAAATCTACAGGGTGAACTGAATTCTAGAGAAGAGTTATTTTTGCCTTGATGTTCTTTTCCTATGCTTTGTACTATCTTTGGAGGCCAATTCTTCCTAGTTTAATGGGGCCAAGTGATCATGGTTGGAGGTTGCATCTGTAAGCTGTACACAAACATGAGAACCCCAAGGGATATCAGTATCATTGGCTAAGCAACTTATATCTTGGCTGAGTGGCCATATCTGTGTTGACTTTAGCTGTGAAAATATAACCAGACTACAACCCACAACTCCAGAGAAGCTAGCTAAAAAGGAGGACACTAAGAGGGATGCATGGATTGCCCTGGGAAGGGAAAATAGATGAGATCATCATGAGTAAACTGGGGATGAGGAGGGGCAAAGGAGGGTAAGGGATGGGGGATGAGAACATAAGGAAAGGGATAATCAAGCTGGAACAGGAATGGAGTGGGATAGTGATGAAAGAGATAAATTGATAGAGGGAGACATCATGGGGATAGGGAGAAACCTGGTGCTAGAGAAGTTCCCAGGAATCCAAAAAGATGACCCCAGCTTAGACTACTAGCAATAGTAGAGAGAGTGCCTGGGCTGGCTTGCCCCGGTAATCAAATTGCCATCATAGAGCCTTCATCCATTAACTGATGGAAGCAGATGCAGAGATCCACAGCCAAGCACTAGGCCGAGCTCCAGGAGTCCAGTTGAAGAGAGGGAAGATGTATTCTATAAGCTAGGGGCATCAAGATCATGATGGGGGAAATCTACAGAGACAACTGAACCAAGCTAGTGGGAACTCATGAACTCTAGACCAACAGCTGTGAAGCCTGCATGGGACTGGACTAGGCCCTCTGCATAACAGGGACAGTTGTGTAGCTTGGTCTGTTTAGGGGGCCCCTGTGAGTAGGATCAGGATCTATCCCCGGTGCATAAGATGGCTTTTTGGAGCCCATTACCTATGGTGGGACACCTTGCACAGCCTTGATGTAGTGGGGAGCAGCTTGTACTGAATACATCAGGCTTTGATGACTCTCCATGGGAAGCCTTTCATTTTTGGAGGAGGAGATGGGGGGCAGCTGGAGGAGGGAAGAGAGGGTGTGGTTGGTGTGTAAAATGAATACAAAATTTCTTAATAAAGAAAAAAAATATAAACTTTCCCTTGAGAATTGCTTATCATAGCCCATGCTTGTACAAGTTTCCAGTGTCTGAATTTATAATATCTGAGCAGCCCTGAAATGCTGTCCTAATATTTAGTATTAATCACATTTCCAAAGTCCCAATAAATGAATACACAAACTCCACTGAAGTATAGCTTAATTTCACCTCCAAAGTCTCATAACATTTTACTCTAGGTTTAAAATCCTAAAGGTATAAAATCTACAAAAACAGAAACCTATAATTTGAAGACAAAAACAGCAGATAAAAAGTGAGTATATTGCCGGGCGGTGGTGGCGCACGCCTTTAATCCCAGCACTCGGGAGGCAGAGCCAGGCGGATCTCTGTGAGTTCGAGGCCAGCCTGGTCTCCAAAGCGAGTTCCAGGAAAGGCGCAAAGCTACACAGAGAAACCCTGTCTCGAAAAACCAAAAAAAAAAAAAAAAAAAGTGAGTATATTTAATTCATTCTTACAGAAACAAGGGAAGAGGAAAAAACTCTCAAAATCTGACAGATTTGCAAAACAAAAAAAACTAACTGAAACATGAAATAAAAATGACACAGATGACATTAGAATCAATGAACAGTAGGTACAACTGAGAGAAAGGTTCATGATCTGAAAGTTGAAGCTAAAGAAATTTCCTAGAATGCTACAAAGAACTGGACAATCTGAAATTTTAAGGGCTATGAGGGATAAAGGGAAAAGATACAACATGAATAGAATTCCCAGGAGACCATAGCAGAAATGCAACTCTGTACTTCTTGAACATCTGGTTTGGTTTTGGTTGAAGAAATGATTAAGATTTTCTAGGAATTATGAAAGACTACAGTTCCCTGTTCCCAGAATGCCAATGAGCAGCAAAGGAGAGAGATAAGAACTCCATGTATGGTCATGCAAGGGACTGGTGAACCTCAAGGGCGAAGCAAAGATTCTGGAAGTGCAAGTGAAGTGGGAGCCACTGGTAGAGAGGAAGGGTTATAGGTAGATTTAAATGATGCTTCAGTGGTTATATTTGTGTCATTTATGGATGGAATATGGTAAGGATCTGAGGAGTGGGTATTAAGAATGACTACTACAGTTGTGTTGCTGATTGGTGGTGTATTAATGAGGAAGGACAGGTTTGGGATTTGTCTCTTTCATATGTAGGAACTTGGAATGTTACTCCTAGTGGATATAGGAGAGGAGAAAAGAGCTGGCCTTTTGCATTGCTCTTCCTCAGAACTGGCTGACCTACTTCTGTGAGCAGAGTATCCAAGCCAGCTGTTCACAAAAAGGCAGTGGAAAGACAAGGAAAGCAGCCTCTGCAGAGTTATCTGGGGAGCTACAGGACAGTCTAAGAACAAGTGGGTTGTCAAGAAGTTCAGCCACTATGACTTTGAGAGAGCCTGAAGCCAATGCTGTGAGTGAAAAGGTGACATTTCCACCCAGGTTCTTTTCTGAGACAGCAGGCAATTGTAGAGAGATTCCCACTAGAGCTTTTCTGTTCCTTTGTCTTCAGGCGCAATCTTAATCTTGCGTTGTTCAAGCCAGTCAGTCACTGTCATTCCTCTTGTTTCAGTAATATATATATATATATATATATATATATATATATATATATATATATATATATATATATATATATATATATTACCAGAGCTTTCTGGTCTCCTGCAGAACCTTTTCAAGGATAATGTGCTATTATAAGCACAGCAAGGGGAAGAAGTTTTTGTTTTAGAGGCTTGTCCTCAGCTTTGCAACAAGAAATATAGTTCTCTGGACATCTGGATATCTGGATTGCTCCCTGAAAGGCACGACTGAGAAAAAAAAAAAAAAAGAACCAATCATTTTGCAAAACTCTGTAAGTAATGCTTTCTGTTTCTAAGTGACTGTGCCTCCTCAGCTTCTTCTTCATCCTGGAGTAAACCCTTATCCTCTTCAACTGGCCGGAAGATTGCTTTCCACAAGTATTCTACCTCCGTTTTTCTTTTTTTTTTTCTGAAATTTCTCTGTTCTTCCCCAAATTCAGCCCTTTTGCATTTGAACCTGATATTTTGAAGTAAACATTTCAATTAAACACCAGTGTTAGAGTTACAGAAAAATTACAAAGACAGCAAAGCTTCTGTAGATGAACCTTTTTCCTCAAAATTTTACATCTTGCATTTCTCTAGTTTGTTGTAACCTAGAAACCCACATGGTTATATTACTAAACTTCTTGATTTACTTCGTTGTTTTGAATAATGGCCTTAATCCATTATATTTAACAATTATATTTCTTTCAACTTCTCCTGGATTTGATAGATTCTCACCCCTTCTTTACCTACTGACCTTTAAAAAAGTTTATTTATTTTAGTTTTGTGTATTAGTCTTTTGCCTGTATGTATGTAACACGAACCTTAAAAGGTCTTATAATTAAAAAACAAAAAACACAGAACCAGATATTGAGGTGAAAGTTGGGAGATCAGAGGAATAGAACAAGTCAGTCACAAGTTCTTACTGCTAGGAAATCCTTAGCCCAAGAGAGAGCTACTTTCTTTATACCCATGCCTATATATGTTTCTGTGCCCTGCCATCTTACTTCCTCTTTCTGCCCAGCTACATTACTTCCTCTTTCTGCCCAGCTCTATCACTTCCTGTCTGTTTGTACAGACCTTCAGACCTCTATGGTTAACTAGGGCTGGGATTAAAGGCATGTGTCATCATGCCTGGCTCTGTTCCCAGTGCGGCCTTGAACTAGCAGAGATCTAAATGAGTCTCTGCCTCCTGAAAGCTAGGATTACAGGCATCTGCTACCACTGCCTGACTTCTATATTTAATATAGTGTCTAGCTTTTTCCTTTGATCAACAGGCAAGCTTTATTTGTTAGAGCACAAATAAAATATCACTACATATGTGTGTGTACCATGGTACCCATGAGGGCAGAAGAGACCATCAGATCCCCTGGAGTTGGAATTATGGATGGTTATGAGCTACCGTGTGGGTACTGGCAACCAAATCCTGTTCTTAACCACTAGGCATCTCTTTAGCCCCTTGATCTTTGTTTCTGATGACTTTAGCAATTTAAAGGAGCATGGATCTATTTCCCAGAATGTTCCTCAAAGTGAAGTTTTCTCATCGTGAGACAAGTTCAAGATTCAGGGGAAGATGAACACAGAGGTAGAATGTCATTTACAGGGTCATGTCAAGGGTGCTGTCTTAGTTATTTTTCAATTGCTATGAAGAAACATCATGGCCAAGACCACTTATAAAAGAAAGCATTGAATTGGGAGCTCTTTTATAGTTTTAGAGGGTAAGTGCACGGTCATCGTGGCAGGAAGTACGGCGGCAGGAAAGCAGGCAATAGCCTTGGGTTAGTAACTGAGAGCTTGCATCCTAGCTGCAAGTTGGAGGCAAAGAGACAGAGTGGACATGGTGTTGGCTTTTGAAATTTCAAAGGTCACTGTTCCTCATGACACACCTCCTCCAACAGGGCCAAACCTCCCAGTCCTTCCCCAAACAGTTTTTCTTTGCGTAGTGTGTCTGTTGTCAATCCTTGATTTTATCTTAAACACATTTTTTTTCTTGTTTGAGGGAAGGAGGCAAGGGCCAGAGGAAATATCAAAAGGAGGGAGAAGGTTATATTGTGGGGTGAAAAGGTGTTGAGAGTACCTCTGGCTTGAAAACACATGAAGGAAAATGGGTGATGGAAAGGAAAATGAGGCAGATTCAAGGAAATCAGGCAAGAGCGGACTGTCCACACCTGTTCCCAGAGAAGTAGAAGAAAATGCGAGAGGGTGCCAGTTTCTCTACACTGAGGTAAATGCTGCTTCTGGGAGGATTTTGTGGGTATGTAGATGGAAGGCATCTGGGTTTCCTTTAAAGAGAAGAATACAAGATCACTGAGGTTTTAGAGAGTAACCGTTAAATTGCTGAAGATGAGGAATCTGTGAACTTCTGGCTTGCCTAAGGTCAAAGTTGTTTCTAGCAGACCCCGAATTAGAGCTGAACCCTCCTGATTCCCTGTCTAATTCTCTTTCCAGGATGCTGCAGCTGTTTCCCTGTAAGCTGATTCTGATACTAATAGACTGACGTTTTCCATTCCCCAGGGACGTTCACAGCTATAACTAGAAATCGCCTCCATGGCATAGAAATGACTCAGAGAGGCCCAATTCCTCCTAGGTGATTTAAATGTTAATATATTGGCACTTCTCCAAGCTCCTGGGAATCAAGCTGCAGCTGAGGAGGGGTGCCTGCTCTAGGACTGCCAGTCTCTGTTGTTGGTTAAGTGACTCTTTACAGTCCTCAAAGATGGATTAGAAGCTTACAAGAGATTTTCTACAAAAGCCAACCATCCTTCCATGTTGTGTAAAAGCAACATTTTCCTCTTATCTCTGGACCAGTAGAGGGATCCAGTGAGTGTCTACTCCAGACATGCTTATGCTACTAATCTGGACCTCTCGTTGGAAGCAATTATGTGTCCTATTACAGATGTACTCCAGGAGGATGTACTCCATCACTGGTTTCTCTGCCAGAGTGTCCTGCTTTGTTTTCTCAACCATAGCTATGCTTGTTTCAACACTTAGCTCCTTTACTGAATCCAAAAACCCATGAGGAAAACAAGATGAAACAGCAGAAGACTTGATGCTTTACTTTTCTACAAATGTACCAGAATCCAGAACATCTGGGCTGTTTGTTTGGAAACTTTAAGTTATTATTTACTTTGATGTTATGTATACTGATGGTGCTTTGTGTGTGTGTGTGTGTGTGTGTGTGTGTGTGTGTGTGTGTATGTGTGTGTGTGTAGTATCAGGTCTCATCCAGGTTGTGACTGAAGGCAAACTACTTAATCAAATAAATATGGCAATGACCTTGAGTTTAGAAAATCATAAACTTTTGTAAAAGTTGAAAAGCATACACACAAAAAAAACCCTTGAAAATTGGACATTTTTTCATTGCTGAAATATGAATACAGCTATTTTTCAGATTGTAGTAATATCTTTCTCTTGTTATCTATGTGCAATCTTATGAAAACATAAGTTTTTATAAACGTATTACATGTTTCTTAATCATAGCTTGTCTTTTATACAATAAATTGGTATTTTACATGCTAAGAAAATATTTTTGTATGCAGGTGTATGTGCTCACACTTGTATGGGTACTAAAATATGTATATGCATTGAAAGGATGATAATCAACGTTGGTGGTGGTGCTGGTTGCGGTGTGGAAAGGTCATGGACACAAAAGAACCCAATGTTAGTTTTTAGAGCTTTATTAGGAGGGAAAAGGGGTGGAGGAAAGAGAGGGGAGCCAGGCCTGGGGGCAGGGAGCAGAGCAGAGCAGAGAGTAGAGAGTAGAGAGGGAACAGAGTGAGAGGAAACAGAGATAGAGCAGAGAACACAGAGAAAGGGTGGGGGTCCGCGTCCAGCTTTTTAAGGCACAGATTTCGTGACCACGTAGTCAGATGAAAGACCCTGAGGAGTCAGGGCAGGATCCTAACATGCATGCCTATGGAGGCCAGAGATTTATGTTGGGTGGCTTGCTTGCTCATGCTCCCCATTATATATTGAGGCAGGGTCTGTCACTTGAATCCAGAGCTTACTGATTTGGATAACCTGCTTAGCTAACTTGCTCCTGGGATCTCTTGTCTCCAGCTCTGGAAATCTGGGATATCTGAGGCCCCTACACCTGCCCGGCCTTGATGTGGGTGTTGGGGATCTAAACTTTGTTCCACATACCTGCATGTCAAATGTTCTACTTATTGAACCATCTTCTTAGCCCTGGTAATAAAATGTTAAAATGCATTTTTAATTACTGTATTAAATATGTGACCACACCATAATTTACTCATGAGATTTTTCTCCCATGTTTTGTTATTTTAATGCTTTCCAATATATGCAAATAGCTACCTAGCTTTTCTTAATCATAAAATTTTCTACATTTATACCTGTTTTATCAGCACAGATACCTAGAACTAGAAATAAATGCCATTCCACTCTTTTAGTGCTTCTAGTTGACCAGGTCTTCAAGAAGTCACAGCTTTTGAAATTTTCCCGTGAGCCCAAAACTGATATAGGCAATTCCTGCCTTGTGGCATTTTGAATGAGTGTTTTGACTTTATGATTCCAAGAAAGCCATAGCCATTCAGCAGAAGCCATGCTTTGAATTGTGAATTTTGGTTTTTTCCCCCCACTAGTGAGTAGTCTGTGGTCTGATACTCTTTTGCAGTTTCTGGGTTGCTTCCAACCTGCCATTTGCTCAGAAGGAGACATAACTGATTCTCCACAGTGCACTGGGTTGCTAGTCGTGATGTTTCGCAGGGCAGGCCTTTTAAATGTGCTTTTGACTTGTAATATTTTCAGTTTATGATGGGTTTGTAAGGACAAATCCTCATTGTGTGTTGAGAAGCATCTGTACCTGGATTTTCACAGTGGTTTTTCAAAGGTTTTAATCACTGGGATTTAGGGGAAAAATGCGTATTTTATCTTTTAAATTGCTTCCCTCTTCCCTCAAAGAAATGCTGAAATAATTTATTTCTATGTTCACCAAGTCATAGATAATGAAGTATGTCCTTATTCCCCATCTTCTTAGAAATGATTAAGATGAGACACTGGCTCAGACAAGGAGAGTAGCATCTGCTGCAGCCAGAATCTAGTTTGCGGAGAGGATTAGGTGATTTATTTACTCTGCTCTTTTACACACACATACACAAATGCTTCTTTTCTAAACATAAATCAATTCGTTCTTAGAGTACCTTGTGTGTATGTATGGTTCTAAGATGTTTCCAATGGGAGACTAATGTTGCAGAAATATTTCATAGATTTTTCCACAGGAAGGATCGGGAAATAAGCCCAACATTCAAAATCAGTTTATATTTAGTAAGAGAGGAACCCTGAGTGAGATGGCTCAGTGAATAAAGGCACTTGCCACCAAGACTGACAACCCTGAGTTCATACTTCAGGACCTACATGATGGAAGGAGAGAGCCAGCTCCTCCCCATGTGCACTGTGGAGTGCACAGGTGTGTGCATGCATACATGCACACACACACACACACACACACACATACAAATAAATGAACATAAGGAAGAAAGAAGAACACTCTTTGAGGCAAGATAAATCTGTTTGTAATGATTTCTGTGGATGATGCTGAGAATTTCATGACTAATCAAAGTATTATTTTCTGCTGTGTTCTGGGTAGAACTGCTATGAAAGTTGAGTCATAAAGTCCAGTAAATGACACATAAGAATGAAGAACAATAGTTGTATTTCTATTAAATAGTTGGAGATACAGAAACCAGTTTGTGGAATGAACTATAGGAGGTTGGAACCTCAAGTCAGAAGTAATAAAAACAGACTTTTGCTTCTCTTATTTTATACCCTGCTAAATTAACTGGGAGAGGCCTTGAAATGTATAAAATAATGCAAAAAATGGGTTTATTATAAAGGTGTTATATGGAATTTTTTAAATTCTTTTTAAAATTTGTCTAAAACTTGATCTGAAATGCAACAATGTCAAGACATGGGACCTAAAGGGAAATGCTTAGGATGGGTTAATGACATTATTAAGAAACTGTTATATCATGAGGTTCTAACTCTGGCTCAACTGCTTAATTAGGAGCAGATTTTATTATTTCTGGAGATTCACCGTTCATCTTGGGAGTAGAGACTTGAATTCCCAGGCTCCAAACATTCTGTCTCTTTAATCTTGGATTTCTCACCCCCAAGAACTATAGGAAATAAAGGCATGTTTGAAAAAAATTAGCATGTCTCAAATTTTATTATAGCACAAAATGGAACATGTGCCCCCATGTACTTTCCTGAATTAAATGTCATCTCTGTCAAGGGTTCCTTGTGTTTTGAGTTCAGGACATGCCTCTGTTCAGCCCTGAAGTCATATTTCTTACCCACATTGTTATATCCTTTGGTCTGATGCAAACAACACACAATAGTTATAATAATATTAATATAATATAACAATAATAGTGAATAAGAGAAAAAGAAGTCACAAGTGAATGGAACCAAGTAAACAGTAACATGAAGAAAAGTCATCCTTTTGTTCTTTAGAAGACTTAGGATAACCATATTTAAATGAGGTCTTATCCTAAAACAGTGAAATTTTACCCAGCCTAAAATTTAATAGTTAAGCATTTAAAGAGGTGGCAGTGATATTTGTGTTATCAGATTTGTGCCCTGACAGTAATCATCCTATGCCTCTTCTGCAGACCTAAATATTCTTTCAAAAAGCTGGTTTGCTTAATGTGTATGCTAATTAAGACAGAAGTCTGGAATTTGACCTTTTTTTGTTTAAATACATTCTATTGGAATAAGTTCAGTTTTTAAAAAATCTCAATAACAAAGAAAAATTTAAAATTTAGTTGCTAGAAATTATAGCATACACCTTAAATCAGATTGCATTCAATCTTTCTAAAATTCTAGTACATGGGAAATGTATTAATAATACCACCTTATAATTTGTCTTTCCAGTTTGTATAATAGCATAATTATGCAAGAAACTAAATCATATGGTTGAAAAGATAGAAATATTTTTTGATATATTGAAACATTCTGTATCGATCAAGTCAGAATACAAAGATGTATCATCATAAACTCTCATTTGTTCATTTAATATGTGCATGGTTGTACAAGTGTGTGCTTGTGTGCATGCACGTGTGTGTGTGTGTGTGTGTGTGTGTGTGTGTGTGTGTGTGTGTGGTGGTAGTGGTGGTGGTGTTACATATGAAGGCCAGAGATCAGTCGTAGATGTTATTAGGAACAGGTCGACCTTGTTCTTTAAGACAGAATCTCTTACCAGATGTTAGGCTAGGCTGGCTGGCTATCAAGCACCAAGGACCTGCCTTTCTTAGTCTCTCTAGTTCTGGAATTACAACAGAGGCTGCCATGCTTGACATTTTTACATGAGTCCCGGAGGTTCTCATTCTTGCTTAACAGTCACTTTACTAACTGAGCTGTCTCCCTAGCCTAGAAGAGTAATTATTATATTAAAGGAAAAAGGTGTGAATATGTTTAGTGTTACAGATTTGATTCTTGACAATGTTAGTTTTGCATAAAAGAAGTATTATAGTCTCCTAGAGAACGTTTTAACACCAGACAGTCATCTTGGAAACAGCACTGTTGAGAAATTTAGATCAGGGAAAACTGGGTTCTGACTGTGCTTCGATCATTCACTAATTCCTCTCGGTTTCAGTTTTCTTATTTGTAAGCTGAATATAGTGGTTTATTTTTATCTATTCATAGTTTTGAGATAAAATAAAATTATTATACTAAAGGATTCTGAAGCCTGTAAATGTCACAAAATTATGAAATATGATTATTAATCAAAAGATCTTGAGACAGGACAGGTTGAAGAAATTATTCCTATCAAGAAGCAAAACAATGGATCTGTCCAACTACATGTTCCCCTGTGTGACAACAACACTTCTGTTTCTTGTAAGGGAAAAAAAAAATCACTGATTTAATGATATTTGCCATTCTGCCTTTTCTTGCCCATTGTTTCCATCCTCAGTCTACCAGAAATGTGAAGTTAAGTAGTTATCCAGGAAGAAAGCAATCAAAGTTCTCCTACACATTTAAAAAGAGTCATGAAAAAAAAATAAAACCCAGGGATATAAAGAAAAAGTAGAAGATAGGAAAGAGCTCTATTTTCTGTTAAATAGTGCACACAACCTCTTTGAAATGTGTGCGTTTGGGAGGGCAAGGAAGAGGGAGACAATGAAAGGAGAAATAAGAGCACATTGACTTTTGATTGCTAGGGATAAAGGGGAGCTTTTTAATCGCCAGATTGCCCTCACACTGTGTACATCTATTGTGCTGTGTTTGAACTTAAGAGGCAGTGCTGTGGCGCTTGTTAATTTCAGCGCAGTGTGAAATCCCCCCCTTACTTAAAGGGAATAGTTAGTTCAATTGATGCACATTTCACTGAATCCACAAATCAATAAACCACTCAGAAAGAAGTAAAGTGTGAATCTTCCTGCATGGTCTCCTGATAGGAGAGACAAAGAAAGGCAATATGATCTGAAATCCCTAACTGGGAGTTAAGCCTGCTTTCACTCGTCTGGCTCAGCAGATGACGTCATTTAGTGATGACTGATGAATGTTATCTCTATAAGCTCCTTCCTGTGGGCCTTTTGCTCTTCCAGCTGGGCGTCTAAGGACTAGTTTACAATTTTACGTTGTTTCTTGGGAACTAGTGGAGCATGGCTTTTTACTTGTAGTGGAACAGGACAGGGGGACAAGGCAGGTGGAACCCATCCAGCTGCGGGTTTTGAAATATGAAGTAGTCTGCTGGGTAAGGCGTCAGATCACACAGGATACTGACCTTTGGGCATAGTCCAAACCACAAACATTCTGGTCACAGGGCACAGAACTGGGGATAAGACACAGGACTTCAGAATTAGGATCCAAGGTAGTAGTCCACTTTATCACCCAGGGATTTTGATTGGAAACAGAAGAAGCATACGCTGCCTATTGGAAACTAAAAAGGATTTACTGTAAGGTTACTGGGGACTTGTAGATGGACTGGAGGCTGGGAAGCATTGCTTGAACAATTCCATACATCAAAACTCTCAATGGATTAAAACCTAAATGTGGAAGGTAAAACTATAGGATGTTAGTATAGCAGAAAAATATCCTCATGAAATCACCATTGGGAAGGATTTTCTTACCAGACATCCAAAACACCATCTGTAAAGGAAAAGACGTATTTTTCTACTAACAAATTAAAATAAAATAAATTCCATTTTCAACAAATTCTAAAGACACAACAGACTAGGAAATGCTATTTGGTACACTTTATAACCAATGGCTGAGATCTAGTATGTACAAGGAGCTACTACAAATATGGAAACTTATATAATGCAGTAGACATGTGTATAGAGGAATGGAGCAGACATTTGACAAAAGAGGAGACAGAGGGATGGATGATAAATATATGAAGGTATCTAGCCTCACTAGCATCAAAATAGAATATAACTGCAATTATTAGCCCATGTCCTCTCACGAGGGCGAAGATACTAACGAATGAAACAACATTGGGAAGAGGTGAGGGTATGAAATTAGAGGTTCTGACTCCACAGCTGTGAAGCACAAATTTGCACATGAGCTAGAAGAACTCTTTGGCGGAGTCTCCCAAATATTAAACAAAAACATCATATGACTCAGAAATGCCAATAATAGGCATTAATTAATAATAGGATGGATCCATAATAATGGGTCCAGAATATATCATGATGTCATAAAAGTTATTGCAAATGAAGATATTTGCATTTCTACAATTGCCCAGAACAGAAATTCTGAAGAAACCTCAAAAAGAATATAATTCCCACAATTCCCTACTAGGGAACAACCAGGGAAGATGGACTCTGATAACTAGAGATAAGATGTCTCCATATCATACCTAAGCAGATAGTCACAAACTATTTTATCTTTTGTTCTTTATCTATTTACATTTTTAAAAGACATTTGCTTTCTTTCATTTTCTTTTTTAAAAAATGTTTTTGTTTTTGATTTTTTTTTTGAGACAAAATTTCTCTGTGTAACAGTCCTGGCTGTCTTGAAACTCACTTTGTAGACCCATCTGGCCTCAAACTCCCAGAGATCCACCTGCCTCTTCCTCCCAAGTGCTGGGGTTAAAGGCGTGTGCCACCATTGCCCAGAGACATTTGCTTTCTTATCAGTGCCAATCTTACTTCCCCATCAAGATCATATCTATCTCAAATTCTAACTTCTTTTTTTTCTAGAGACCACATGTATGTGCATGTGTGTGTTTGTGTGTGTGTATGTGTGAAGAAGTGTATGTACACATGTGTATGGGAGTGTCCCATACCATATTTGTGTTTGCATGGAGGCCTCACAAGGGCATGGGATCTCACAGAGCTGGAATTACAAGTGTTTGCATGATATGTGGTTTGTCATCTTAGCTCTGGGATCCAAACCTGATCCATGTGATTGCACAGCAAGCTCTCTTAACCACTGGTCCATCTCTCCAGGATCTGATGGCCTCTGTTAGCTTTACACTATCCTTCCTCCTGGAGTAATCATTTGAGAGAACTACTGCAGACAGGATCTGTGGCACACGTGCAGGCTCCCGGACAACTGGCACATATCTCCCAGAGCCAGAATGAGACATTGTAGCAGGGTTTGTAATCCTAGGGCTTGGGGCTTTTTAACTGGAGCACATCATATCAGAACCTTGGCTTCAAGCCCTACGCCACCAGCTTGTGCTTTGTGCTCCGGGGGAGAATCATGCAATGAATCTCGCTTTCTAAGCGTTGCAGTCACAACTCTATAACAGAGCAAGCAAATGGTAGGACTTGCTAAATCAACCTTTATCCTCTCATGAAATGTTCAAATGACTGTGCTTCAAATATTACTGTTGACCAAGATCAATTGACTGAAATGCCAGACTGTAGCTAATACCATCAAACATCTGTTAGGCTGATGGGGTCCAGAAAACTCCATCTTAGGGAAGTTTGATTCTGACATCTGATTTTTATTTTCTTGCCACTGGTGAAACCATGTCATTGTTTGGATTATAATACACACACACACACACACACACACACACACACACACACAAACACACACACAAACACTGGCATCTCAAGGATTCTTTAAGATTGCAGTCATGTCACTATCACAACAAGACACCAACAGAAGCAGAGCTTGGCTCTCCAGATGTTAATATGCACTCTCCCCTCCCACACTCTTGACTCCAAGTCCAGGACAGAGGAAAATTGACTGTAGATGGTGAGAGCCTTTAGATATGCTACCAGCCGACTTAGCAGTCATAAAACCAAAAGATTCACAGAGCAAATTAAGATGCTCAAATTGCATGCTCTATCAAAGGGGAGCAAAGGGAAGTATATATGCAATGAGTTAGCTCACTTGTACGGCCTGGAAGAAACACAAAACCTGAATCATAGAGTTTTCACTGTTTGTATACTCAGTATCGCTCTGCCATAGTCTCCCAGAGGTGTGATTACAAGAAAAGAGATGTGTCTAGTATGGAGGATCTGCATACGTATGCTGCCTCGGGACAAAGGGATCATATTTATTCTCTTGGAGACTCACAGAGATCAGTAAAGCTGGGAATAACCAATTAGCCAAATGAGCAGCCATGGTTTTTAGAGGCTATCTGAAACCTGAATTGGTAGTGCTAATGAATAATAAGTGAACACTTCTTAAATACAATTATTAAGTTACTTTACTTCCCTCTCCCTCATTATCCTCCTTTTTCTCACTCTCCTTGTCCTCCTCCTCCATCTGATGGAGCTTTATGTAGTGTAGGCTAACCCTGAAATCTCTGTGGAGCTGACTCCTGATCCTCCTGCCTTCACCTACCATGTTCTGGGATTATAGGTGGATACTGCCCTGCTGGCTTTACTTACTGGCTTTTCATTTCACGCTTACCACATCCTGTTAGATCTGCCTACATTTAATAAACATTTTGGTTATTCGCTACCACACTTAAAGTACCTTAAAAGTTTTGTCTGTATTTATAAGCTACACACGCCTTCATTCTGTGGAACTGAATATTCTCAAAAGCAAAAGCATGTCACACATCTAATCGACAGAGACTTAATCATGTGCCCACTTCATCAGTGCCCAGACATGCAAGGTCAAGGAGAACAAAATCCTATAGCTCCTTTGGCTGAGTGAGTACTGTTATCCACCATGAATTCTCATCAAGAAGAAATTAGCTATGAAGGAGATCACAGTACAAAGAGGAAGAGAAGATTTTTCTCTAGATAGCTTCTAATAAACAAATACCCACCACATGTCCATAAAAGGGATATTTGTAGTGGAGTAGATTTAGGAGTAAAGTGAAAACATGGTTATTTTAAATGAGACACTGAAGCCATGATCAGCCTTGGCCCAAGAAGGTTTTCAGTTTTTTTATGGAGTTCAGCAAGCCACAAAATTCTGCATTTTCATTGACAATCATATTGAAACTTCTTAGCATAAGGTCCAAGCATTTCTATAAATCATTCTTCTGGAATGTTACTTAGATGATGGAGTAATAGAGGCTCTCTCTTTCTCTGACACACACACACACACACACACACACACACACACACACACACGTCCACAGACCTTCAGACACGTACACTTTCTTATTTTTACCTTTTAGAGAAAGCTAAATTATGGCTACGGCACTTCACCATAACTCAGTGCCCAGGATTCTTGATAATTTAAATAGACTAGAAGAATTCTTAGACACCCAGCAGCCTGATTTTGGAGACTGTTTCCATTCTCTAACAGCCATCTTTAAGGTTCTCGGAGAACTCTAACAAGATTGAGTATTATTCAAGACTAGTAAAGTATTTAAGGAAGTTATTCACTGTTCCTTGATGTTGGCATGAAGACATCTTTCTTTAACCGTCTTTAGACACAGAAACACTCTTCAAAGTGTCCTAGCCCTTCATCCCTCTTCTCACCCAATGACACAACTTTACTAAGGCAGTATATCTGCACTGTATTTGCTTTGTAAATAGTATCAAAACTGACATTTAAGATCCAGCGTTTCCTTTTTTTTTTTTCATGTTCTTCTCACGTAGCATAGAGGACTTAAGACTACAGGTAGACATCTGTAAGTGGCTGGTAAACATCGCTAAAGGTAATTTTCAGAAATAAAGGCAAAATGATGCCAATATAAAGGTCTCAACATGTGTTAAGCATTTTATTCTACTTATTTTATTCTACTTATTAATGTAAAGGGAATCAGATATGTCACGCCCAAACACTCTACTTTGGAAAAAGAACATTTTGTGTGGAAGTCAACTGAGAATCAATAAATAGGAAGAATTCTCAGCCTTCTCATTCTGTCCCTGGAAGCAGGGCATAAAGAGTGACATCAGGGTGGTTTCTATGAACATATATTACAATATAAAACATACAAACGTTACCATTCTCAAGGTCCTTCATGTATTTCATAGCCACTTTCCTACACTCTGGCATCCTTTGAAACCTGAGCCCTCTTTTCTTTAGTAAAATGAGATTTAAGGCCCACGAGTCTAACTATTCTTTAAATTTTGTTTCTTTTCTGTGAACTCTCATGCACCTAAATATTCACACAAAAAAAATGGTCAGCCATTTCTCCTGTTACACTGTATTTTGTTAGCTCAAATTGCCAGTCCTAAGGAGGAAAATTCAGAGGCTACAGGAATAGCGAAAAATTTATTAAGGAAACAAAGGAATGTAGAAATAAATTGTCAAGGGAAGTAAAGCCCCCCTTTTTTTCCTCTAGAGGGTAGAAGAGTTGATTAAATCTATGAGAGCAGATAGACTACATGTCTATCAGTTACCCATAACTTGAAAGGGTTAATAAAATCGCTCCAAGCCAATTAAAGTACAGAATCTCAAACATGGAAAGACATGCTATACACGTTGGTGGCAGTTTTCTACAGGAGCTTATTTTGTTTTCTATAACATGCAAAATAGCTAATACTTCCCAACTTTTTATATATATATATATATATATATATATATATATATATATATATATATATTGCTTCAAGCATTTAGCAAGCTCATTATATACCAGGATTTTATTCCTAGAAAACCTTAATGTTCTGAAGGTCAATGTTTCAAAGGTCTGAGGTTTTTTGGAAGGGCATTCAGAGAAACCCTTAGGGCTACTTGAGATTGGATTTTAGGTGTTAAGTTTTGAGAACTGGAAAATCAATTACTATGCCAGCTTCCTGGATGTCAAGATCAGCCAGTGTTTCACACAATGCCTGCCAGGTAATGAAGCAGTCAACATTATCCCCATTCAATAATCTTTCATACCAACTGTCCAGTTTGACATTCCCCTTGAAGAAATCACTGTGTATGATACCTGTGTCTGAGGTCTTTAAAATTAAGGAATATTTATTTTCCATATTTTCACAATACCTATCTGTCTTCATTATTCCTAGGGTGTTATTTACTGTTTATGTTGTTACTAGGGAAAATGAGGCAGTCAATCCTTACTATATTTAGATTTTATATTTGTAAAATTGTCTGTTTTATTCCTTTTGTGTTATTACACAGATCAGGTGATATATAACTGACATAAATAATTTTTATTTAAGTTTTCTCTTTGATAGTTTCATGTATGTATAGTTCATTTTGGTTACTGCTATCCCCTCTCCTCTCTGAATTCTCCCAGCAGGGTTTATCCTACCCCACAAGTCCTTTTCCTCCATTCACATCTCTTTGTGTAGTTTTGTGACTGGCTGAATTTAACTAGGGTCATCTATTTAACTATGAGTTGATGTGCTTATCAGTGTGTACATAATTAAAGACAGTGGCTGCTCCTGTCCTGGCATCTAACCAATAGAAATGTTTCCTGTAGTTCTGGAGGTGGGAAGTGTAAGGTGAAAGTGTTGGCATGTTCATTGTTCAGTTGTGTTCTTTCCTTCCAAAATGGAACCTTGTCTCTATATCTGGAGTGGATAAAATCTATGTCCCCACATAAGGGAAGAACAACACAGAGTGAGCCTACTACCTTGAGTACTGTCATGGACAGAATAAGTCCCCCAGTTACATGAATGAAATCTTCCCTCATCCTTTAATCACCTTCTACAAGGTCTGTCTCTTAATTCTACTGTATCAGTCATTCATTCCATTAGGTGAGTTTTGAGAAACAGATTCAGACAATATCATTCTTCTCCTGCCTTCTCATACACTCTCCTTCCATGTAACATATTCTATTCCAAGTCCCCCCAAAGTCCTACATTGTTCCAACCCTATCTTAAAAGTTTCAATTCCAGACTTTCATGTACGTCAGATAAAACTGAGACCTTCCAGGACCTTCCAGTTTGAGGAAAATTTCACTCCCAGCAGTGAATATGTGTATTCAAATAAATTGTAGGCTTCCAAAATACAGTGGTAGGGCAGGTTGAGGATAGATACTGTCACTCTGAAGGGGAATGTGGAAAAACACAGGAAAGTATAAAGGACTGAAAGGTCAAAGTGAATGCAGCATCCAAGAAGGTAAACCAGATTAAAATTTGGGCTGGGAAGATTTGAATTCATGTTCTTCTTTCTGGACATAGTAATGGGAAGGAGTGAGCTTCCAAGGCCAGAGACGGAGCTACTCCTATGACTTTGGTGTGCACAGCTAACTTAACAGCTGTCAGGGACTGGAATCAGGCTGGAATTGAATTCTAGAGGCTCTTGAATAATGATGATTTTCAGGTCTCCCTACTTCCAATGGTTGCACTAGATACCCACAAATTGGAGTCCTTCTTTGGGAGCCCTGGGTGGAGATCTGCCTTGTACTTCTTTAGTGTAGACCCTCTGCAGTTGGTCTCCACCACGTGGCTATTGTTCATGATCATCTTAGGCTCTTTGGGCCATCCTTCAAATTCTAGGTGGAGATAGCAAGGCTTCCACAATTCTTAAACTACATCTGTCTGTAGAATAGGCACTATGTGATTGATATCAAAGTTTACTATCTTTGTTCTCTGGTGCAGAGGTTTGAGTTGTGCATGGAGCTGTTTGAGTCATAGTTGGGATAGTTAAAGAGAATGTTGATGGAATGCTGGGTACAAAGACTGGAGGTAGCTCTGAGCAGCACACCTCCAAGCTTCCACAGATACTCAAACAGTATCCCTTGATACTGCTCTGCTGTCAATGTTCTATCACTCTTGGCCAGTGAAGAGAGTTACAATCAGTCCTAAAGATCTTACAAATTATTCTGATGTCTTGATCAACAGGACTTTACTTGGCCTTTTAATAACCACATTAATTTTATTACATATTTATTTGTCCACTATAATGGTTAACACAGATATCAACTTGACAGGATCCAAAATCAGTTAAGAGACAAACCTCTGGGCATGTCAGTGGTGGAGTTTGAGATGAGATGAGAAGACATACTTTAATTTTATGTTATCACTGCTGGACTGGGGTCCTGGACTGGATGAAAAGGAGAAAGCAAGCTGATTACGAGCATTCAGCTCTGCTTCCTAACTGTGAGTGCAATCTGACCAGGCGCCTCATGTTTCTGTCTTCATGCTTGTTCCATCACCATGGTCTGTGCCCCAAACTGTGAGCCAAAGAAACCCTTTCTGTAAGTTCCTGTTGTCAGATATTTTATACCTCAACGAGACAGGTAACACTATTGTTTTCTACAGTTGCAGCTGCCTGTGTCCAACTATGATCTGAACACGTTGAATAGGAAATGCCAGAAACAGAAAGGTTATAAATTTTAAATTGCACATTCTTCTGATGAATGTGATGGAATTTCTTGCCACCTGCCTCTGTCTTGATCCTGATCTAGGTCTTTCTTTTATCTGGATGATCCGCACTGTATAGGCTCTCTGTTCATTACTTATCAGATCAACTTGTCATAATACCACTGTCACCGTCTTCAGTAAATCCTTATTTTAATTAATAATAGCTGCAGAGCTCAAAGTTAGACATGTATTCTCCAAATACGCGGAGAACGTGCAAAGTGCATTCTGGACATAAACTGATGAAAATTCTCAATGTCATAAAGAAAGAAAAAGCTCATCACCGAGTTTGCTAAGATGCATGTCAAGAACAAATCCATCTAGTATGAAGCAGTGAATAAGGAAAAAGAAAATCATATTAGTTTAGCAGTCACATGTCACATGCATTGCTGTTTTAGCTAGTGCATTATAAGAGTTTAAGATTGAATACAAATTAAATTTGCATTTGTATGCATAAAATTATGTATACTAGGTTTAGTACCATGTATCAGGCATTCAACAGAAGTACCAGAACACATTCTCTACAGAGACTTGAAAGCCATTTTTATATATTTTTATCAGTGCTGCAACATTCTATTTTTAACCTATTGTGTTGTCATAATATAATACCACCAACTAGCTAATTTATGAACAATATAAATTTACTTCTCAAATGTTTAGAGGATGAGACATCCAAGATCAAGGTGCCAGCAGGTTCAGTGTCTGGTGAAGGCTACTCTGTCCTCAGAATGGAGCCTTGTTATTCCATCATTAGAGAGAGTGCTATCTGAGTCCTCACATGGTGGAAGAGCAGCAGAGAGTGAAGCTGACGTCTCATGCCCTTACTTTATCATAAGTTGCATAAAAGATCAACCTTATACATGGGGGCTTACTGCCTTCATGGCTTAACTACTTTTGATAAGTTACTTCTTCATACAATTGTACTGATTACTAAGTAGCATGGAAAATCATTAAGCAAATCAGTAACACATTTAACCCATAGAAGTGTTTGGTAAAAGCTATTTGTAACTCTAAATTTAGTACTGGAGGTGTTTCCACAGTGACTATTTGAAATATGCATAGACAAAAGACTGAGGTGCCTAGCATATATGTCTTTCATGGAGGTAGAATTAGAAGGGTCTTTGCTTTTTGTTTCAGCTGTCACATTATAAATAGGTGTCCTTCTCATGGTTTATTTAACAGCTTTTTTGTTGCATTTTTGCACATGATGTTGGTGATTTTACTGTTGGAAATAACCCCCACATGAAGTACTGAGATGTTCTGTACTGTTCAAAGCATGAGGAAGCTGGGATGTGTCCCGTGGGAGGAGAGATATGTGTTAGATAAGCTTTGTTCAAACAAAAATGAATTATAATGCAGCTTTCCATGGGAGTTCAATGTAATGAATCAACAATATATATTAAGTATCCTGATTCAGAGCTATATATAATAGAAAGTTGTATTGATCATTTGACAAAAAGTGCTTGCAGGACTCTGCCCTTCTATTTCCCTTAGGGGCAATGATTCAGTATTTGCTAATTCAGTTCTTGTGGTGACTTTATAGAACCTATGCACTGTGAATAATGGGAATCGACTGTATTTATCTCACAGACAAACTGATGAGCTTTTCTCATGGTAACCATGCAGTCCTTGTCTTAATTTTCTTACTGTGGCTGGGATTTTCATTATTTGGCTTATTTGGAGAAATTTGTCTGTGTCTTCAGGATTTGATTGAGATAGGAAGAGGGCAGTGTTCTTTGGTGGATTTGTTTTTTTTTTTTTTTTTTTTTTTGGAAAAGACTAGACTCCCTTCACCTTCAGGGTTGTTTTCAATTGTTAGTGAATTGATTGCTGGAGCGCTTCACCCTTAGTAGTTTGCAGAATTTTAAGTGGAATCCCATTTATATGGTTTCCATTGCCCTTCTTAATTCTGATTAACCTGTTCATTGACACTTTGCCCCTTGCACTGCTTTGTGGGTTTCTGGATAATTATTAAAACATATATAAGTGCTGAACAGTCCTTGTTTACTTTATCATTCTGGACAGTTTTTTTTCTTTGAGTCATAACTTAACCCTCTCTCTAAAAACACAAACTAATTGGGGTTATCCAGGAATCAGGAATGAGAGATAAGGGAAAGAAGGCTTGAGGACAATGATATAGCAGCAAGCTTGTTAAACACCATGGCCCAGAACAGTTTTCGTTATAACAATTGCTCCTGCTGTTTGCAACCAGGCTCGCAGAAGCTGACACAGGCTGATAAGAGGTTACTGTTGTAACAACACATTTTGCTCTCAACGTGACAGCAAAAAATAAGACGGACATAGTGGGGAAGCAAGAGGAAACCATGGAGATGTATTGAGTTAGGTGCCTGGCTGCCCTTAGGCAACCACGGAGTTGTTTTGTGCCAACCTCCCTTTGAACTTTTACTTCTTTTTTTCCCTTCTTCAGGTGCATAAATGACTCGGCCTCTTGCTCTACTGAGGAGATGAGGTTTATTTCCAGGCATCATGACTTTTACACCAACTTAACTCTTTAATTTTCTGTCCTCTGGCAGTTTTTACTTTAAAAACTTATTTTGTACTGAAGCATGAGAGAATGACCCTTGAGTATGTGTGTAAGTAAACAGAGATAGAACGGTCTATGTTTTGTAGAGACTGAAATGATCTCATATAGTCAACACTGATTTGGGACAGACGAAACAGAACCACTGACCTTTGTAGAATTGGGGTAGGGAGTCCATTTTTTTGTTTTCTATTAGCAGGATAAATTTGAGTAATTTTTACAGACCTTCAAAGCCTTTTTTTTTTTTTATGCATTTGAGTTAGTCAAGTGTGTGGACTTTTACACAATGGTTTTGGTTTCAGCTCTGCTGTTTCAGGGCAAAAGCGAGCATAGGTCATACATCATGGACTGTATCAAGATACATTACACGTTCAATTAAACTTCGGATTCAGCAACAGTCATCAGGCCTGATTGAACCATTTTATTATTATTTTTGACTTAGATCTATAATAAAATGGGAATACCAATCATATTCAACTCTTTATTTGATGGAAAGAGCCTAGGAGATGATACTTATAGAAGACTTAGCATATATTTGAGTCTTGTTCCACAGTGGGGATTGCATATTTGGTATTACAAATTAGATCAAACGCATGTATATGGAGAGGTCATAGCTTCTGATGAGGGAGGGGGAGCAACTCCTGTAATTTTCCTAAATAGACATGATGTGCCTGCCAAATTGCCTCCTAAATAACTGCATTTATGTCCACAGAAGAGTGATGCTGTTACCTTTGACCAAATAAGCTGCTTTTGCAGTGGGTAGTAAGGACTGCAAAGACTTACAACTTTAAATGGCCGACTTGCTGAGAGTTAGTGACCATGGAATGCTCAGCCATAAATGGGACATCATTACTAATGTCCCAACTCAGGACTTAGGGAAAAATCATGGAAAAAGGAATGAGAAGGATGTAAAAGCTGGAGGGTGGAAGAAGAGGTCTGTGGAATTCTGCCTTCCAGGTATGGGGTATGACTGTTGCACTCTCAAACTCACAAAAGCTGTGATTGGCTGCACAAGAGCTGTACAAGATTGAGTTTATTACTATCCTGTCATGGAGAGGGGAGAATTCATGGTACCCAGCTCTGAGAATTTATACACAATCATGGTTGATGAGGAAGAGAGAGACATTTTCCTTAGCTAGAATATGCACTTAGGTGCCTATGCATGTATAAGAAAGGTCTTTCGTGTCCAGAGGGCCTAGTCCAGTCCCATGGGGGCTCCATAGCCACCAGTCCACAGTTCATGGGCTTCCACTAGTGTGGCCGGTCATCTCTGCACATCCTCCCACCATGATCTCCACGTCCCTCGCCTGGCCTGTAGTATCTCTCCTCTCTTTCATCAGTTGGATTCCTGGAGCTCAGCCTGGTGCCTGGCTGTGGATCTCTGTGTCTGCTCCATCTGTCACTGGACAAAGGCTCTATGATGACAGCTAGGTTATTTGCTAGGCTGGTGCCTGTGGTGTGACACCTTGCACAGCCTTGGTGCAGTGGAAAGGGGCTTGGACCTGCCTAGGCTCAGTGTGCTGGGCTCTGCTGACTCCCCATGGGAGATCTTGATTTGGGGGATGTGGGGATGCGGGATGGCTTGGGAAAGAGGGCTGGGGGTGAGAGGAGGGGGGGCCTGTAGATAGCATGAGGAGTGAGTAGAAAATTTCTTAATAAAGAAAAAAAAGATCTTAATTACTTCAAGTATGCAATATTAATGGAAATCATGGATTCATTAAAAAAAATAAGTGATAGTAAGAGGGAGCCAGTTAGGAAGAGGACAGAGACAGTGGTAATGTCACAGAAAGAGTAGTAGAGAGTGAATATGATTGCAATGCATTGTGCGCACATATGAAACACATAAAAATCATGATGAAATCCATTATGTGTATAATTAACACACATTAATAGAAAATATTTAGGAATGTTCATAGGAAGTAATATTGTTTAAAAGATGATGAAAAATAAAATTAAGATTTTCATGTAGATACCAAAAGAACATATGTTTGATATTTTACTTACCATTTTTATTAAGGAAGAAATCAGGCAGATACTATAATAGACTCCAAGGGGACATTATAAAGAACCATAAATATCAGAGATTTATGGATCAGAAACAATGAAAGTTATTTGCAAAATGACACAAAGCTGGCTGGTGGTAAAGACGTTCTCCCTCCACCGAGCATTATATTTTATGTTCACAGTCAAATCTTTCCCATCACAATGTAATTTTGTCCAATTTATAGATTTGAAAAAAAAATCTCAAAATCCAAGAAAAGTGTGAATCCAATCCATAATAATATTCTACAAAGAAACTCCAAATTCCCCGCTGGAGAAATCAAGTACTCAGGTTTGTTAGTGCAGGTTTTTATACACACTCAAATTGTCGCTATTAGAGCTGCTTAGGTACAAGTTATGCTTAAACTGACTTGTGGTGCTACAAAAGAATTCCATGCTTCTTGGAGACTCAGGAATGAACTGAACTTTTCCTAAACGAGTTCTTGAGTTTTCCCAGTTTTCTCTGAGGAGTCTCTCACCTAAATGAATGTCATCTAACTTTTGGCCCCACTTTAACCTTCTTTGAAGTATCCTTCCATCGACTGCATGGCTGAGAAGGTACCAGTCTTTAGCTCTGTGAATACATGGGGAGATGCAAAGAGTTTACAAGTATTACAGCTCCCGAGTCATTAGAGATTTCTTATTGGACAGTTGAGAATCTAGTCAGGTTTCCATAGTAGAACACCATGGACCAGGGGGCATATAACCATTGGACAGTTATTTCTAACCATTGTGGAAGCTGGGCTTATAGGACCTAGACACTAGAAGACATGGGGTCTGGTGTAGACCTGCTTCCTAGTTTATGGAGACAGTATTTCCAGTGAAACAGAAGATCTCTTTTAACACTAGTTTCATATGTATTTATCCACAGGGATTTCCAAATATAATATTTTGGGAATTAAGCTTTAATATTTGAACTTTTGAAGGTAAATATATTCATTAAACACTAGGCTGGCCTTGAACTCACAGAGATCCGCCTGGCTCTGCCTCCCCAGTGCTAGGATTAAAGGCGTGGGCCACCACTGCCCGGCTCATTAAACACGTTCTTAGTAACGACTGTTCTGTATAAATGCCAACAAATGTGGATTTCAGTTTTGTTTTTTTTAAGTTTCTTCCTCTCTGTCATTGTTTTAAATTTTTGGCCATTGATTGTGTTAAATAGCTTTTCAATATCTTTGTTTTATTGACTATTTAGAACCTCTGATTTGGTAGGCTACTCATAATATCAAGAGAGCTATCTAGTTCTTGAGATAAAAGAAAACTCATAATATCAGTATACTAATTCATAATTTCTATTTGCGATCTGCAAATGGAATTCCTTCCTCTTATCATGATCATCATTAGAAGTAGGAGGAGATAATTCACTGACACAAATGGGGATTTTATAAATAAGCTCTTGCCTCTGTTAACTGCTATACTGCCAACACTGTTGAATGAACATAAACCTAGAAATATCTGGAAAGAAGGGATCTTAACTGAGAAAATTCCTTCATGAGATTGGCTTGTAGATGAGTCTGTGGGGTATCATTTTGATTAATAGTTCATATAGGAGGGCCTAGTCCATGGTGGGTGGTGCCAACCCTAGGCAAGAAGTCCTGTGTTGTATAAAACTCCAGGCTGAGCAAGCCATGGGGAGGAAGCCAGTAATCAACAATCCTCCACTGCCTCTCTTTCAGCTCCTGACTCCAGGTTCCCTCCCTAATTGAGTTCCTGCCCTGACTTCCCTCAATGACAGACTGTTACCTGGATGTGTAAGATGCAGTTAACCCCTCACTCCAAGTTATTTTCATAATGACATTTATCACAGAAATACAAATCTAATTCAGAAAACTGCTATTTGACTTCCATGTTTCCTGATCAGTTATCATTTCCCTACTTACCAGTTTTTAAAACCTCTTTAATCTTATACCATGTGAACACATCTGTATTTGTGTGCAAGTATATGTGGGATGTGTGTGTGTGTGTGTGTGTGTGTGTGTGTGTGTGTGTGTGTGTAGTCCAGAGATAGATGTCACGTTTTCGCGATTACTCTCCCCCATATATTTTTGAGACTGAATTTCTCACTGAACCCAGAGTTTACTAATTTGGCTAGGCTGGTCAGCGAGATAATAGTTGTGGTCCTATTTTTCATGCCTTCTCAGTGCTGGAAATATAGGCCTTCAACCACAGCTTGCTTTTTAAATTGATCTCTTCATCTGTGGAGATATTTTAAAATTATGAAATTAAGTCCTCTGTCATTGTTAGGGAAATTGTAGGACACAGGAAGGAAATGCCAGGCCTTAGCAAGAGTCTATAAGTGCTATGCCACCTCTGTAACTGCTCCGTCATTCTGAATGTTAGAGGATGGATAGGCCTGATTAAGATGATAGTTGAATAATTATGCAGAGACTGCAAGCTGTACAAGGTGGGATTTCTCTTTTCTATTAGAAAACCAATAGTGGACTTTCCGAGTCTGGGAAATTTCACACTCAGGCCTAAAATTTAGAAGATAGGGAAATGCACCTCTTAGGTTTAGGTCTAAACTATTAATGGTTACTGGCATTTAACTATTGGTTAAGGTTGGTGTAAGGAAAAATTTTGAAGGCCTTTTAAATTTTAGATAGTGTTGAAACTTAGCTGTGCCTTGAGTTAAGCTGCATTTGCCTTTGACCTGGTTGATGCATAACAAGACAAGGAGATTGAAAGTATCAAAAAATACTTTTGGTTTACAGAGTTGTAAATTAGGTTTAACATTTGCTTAGATTGCATCAGAGAGTAGAATCATGCTACAGAAAAAAAAAACTTGCTATTTAGAGTGATAAAGATGTTATTATTCAAGAATATTATAATATATTGTACAATAGGAAAGATTGGACAACTCCACAAGAATAAAGATGCATGGCTACTGAACAGAATAAAAGATCATCTGATGGAAATTTTCTAATAGGAGATATGAGTGGTTGGGATTCCTGATAAAAGAGAGGCGAAGACTGAAGTGCCAGGGGACATGAACAACTTCGTCATATGTCTAGGGTGGTCAAGTCTCAAGATCGACTGCAGCTAAAATGACTTAGAAGACACATGTAAAACTAGTGAAGATAGGTCAAAGGATGAGAGGCGTGAAGACTGAGGACTAGCTGAGAAGAGCTGAGAAGCATGACCAGGTTTGGTAACAGAAAGAATCCTTGTCATTGCTCAAGGGTAGGTCTTTTTGAAAAGTTGAGGTTTGATCAGAGGTTTGATAGATACAAGAGAGTTAAGCACTCGGATAACAGAGAAGAACACTGTAAGAGGAAGAAAGCAAAGAAACAAAGTGTAAATTTATTTGACATAGTGAAGGTAAAGGCAAGAAAGCCAGACATTATGGTAGACATTATGGCGTACTCACATCACACACTACTATGTGATATTGATGATAATTTGCTTGAGTGATCAGTCTATATCTTTTCATGGTAAAGTAAGTGATGAGGCTATGGTGCTACTCAGCTTCTGAGGCCTGGCCATAAGCATGTCATTATTCTTCTGGAATGTTCATTCTTGAAGTCAGTCACCCTATTGTTAGAAAACCCAGGCTACATAGAGACCTAACATAGCAAGTAACCTGTATAAACTTTCAGAGGTCTGAATGCTTGAGACTGTAGATAATTATAGGCCCTTACTGTCAAGCCACTCCATCCTCTTGAAGCTAACACCCCACCTTTCTTGATTTCTCAGGAAATCTTAGACATTGCGAAGCAGGTCTCTTTTGCTGTGCTCTGTTTGTGACTTCAGATTCTGAGAGCATATGAACATTTGGGGATGCTCATATCATTAAGAATTAGGGTGTTTCGTTATGTAACAATAGTACCTGGGGCATCTGGAATGGCTAAAACAGATTGCATGTAGAAAGAGAAAATGGAGATGAGCTCAGAATGGTGTTGACAAAAGGGTAAGACATATACGGTATTATAGGTTGAGGTAGGACTATTACTATAAGCAAAAAGAATAAGCATATGCATGCAAGAATAACTACCAATTATTTGGAAGAAAGTACTCTCAGAAGAGAATAATCAGTGTGACTGTAATCAGGAGTATATTACCACTTCTGATTTGAACCATAGGACAATTAATTTTATGTTTTAATACTTATTTTCTTATATGTAAAATAAGGTTACAGGAACTAAGAATTACAATGTTTAGACTAGTTACTCAACATTTATTAGTTTTTTTCTGTTTCTACTCACTCTTTGTATTTGAACGCCTGTCCCTCACCAAGGCACTGAATTGAATACTTCTCTATTTAAATCCTGTAGATCTAGTAGACAAAAGAGACAATGGTTTATCGCAGTTCTGTATAAAGACAGGTAACACAAGAGCCAACCTTGTTGGTGGAGATGTAGGTGAGCCAGCCCCGAACTTGTAAGTGTGGTAGAGCTGTCCCTACTACTCATCTGTCGTGCAGCTGTGTGGAAAGTTGGAGAGATGCCCCCCTTACCCCTTGCCCTTCACCACCTGTCACAGAGGAGAACTGACCCTCCCATACCAGTTACACCACTCAGGAAAGCGGACCCTCCCCCTCATCTGGGCAGCATAGCAGAGCTGCCTGTGGTCGGAAGTGAGGGTGACCCAGGGAGAGCTGTCTCCATTACTCATCTGACATGTGGCAGCATGGGCTGAGGAGAGAGACCCCCTCCCACCATGCCCCTTCCATCTGAGACAGGTGGAGGAACTGGTCCGGGGTCATAAGAGTGGGAGGGCTCTCTCTACCCCTCACCAGCTGCAGCACTCGAGAGAGTGGCCCTTGTACCTTGCCTGGGCAACACAATAGAGTTGGGCCCCGATGATGCTGTAAGGGTTGGAAAGCTGACCCTGAGGGTGCGAAAGCAGGAGAACTGGTCCCATCCCTCGCTCATTACTGCGAGAGGTTAAATAGCCGAGGCAAGGCTGGAGAGCTCACCCTGGTGGTGAGGACAGGGGAAAAGTGGTGGGCAGACCATCCCTGCCAAGGCCCAGAACCAGCATTATGACTTGCCTAGCCCCAACATCCACCCCATCTATGACCTGCTGGAGCATGTGAAGGGACCTGACCCACAGATCCAAAGCTAAAGGATCTCCACAACACAGGTCAACAGCCGGGATATCCAAGAAGAGTCCCTGTGAGGACCCAGCATTGACAGTGTAGTAGAAGCCAGAGGCCTCAAACCAGACCAATGACTCGCTTCAATGAACGCTTGCAAGTAATGATATATGGACCAAGGGGTTTACTGTGTGACTCGCTGTGCCACATTGCAGCTTCCATGATGAGATTTTTAATCCCCCCTTTTGAATTTTTCCCTGAAAATTTGTTTTATTTATTTATTTTTTTGTGGGAGTGTAGGGGCAGAGGGTGGTTGTGAAGGGATGGGAAAAGGAATAGGATCAAGATATATGATGTAAAAGACATAGAATAACTAAAAAAGACAGGCAACATAATGCTTATTGGGTACAATTACATAAAATTTAACCTAACTTCATATTATTATTAACTTTATGACCTAAAACAAGTTACTTAAATTTTCTAGACCTCATTTTCTTAATTAATATGAAAGTAGAAATCTCTTTATGAATTCCTCTTATATTTAAATATGCTAATATATAAAGTAATTAGCTCATACTTGATATTCAGTGCTTCTGAACAATTTGCCAATAGTTGAAGCAAGGAATGCTTTATGAAGATTAATTTCTCTTACTGAAAATGAGTTAAAGGAAATACTACCCATTTAGGAAGAAATCTCTTTATTGAAAGATTTTAATTCTAAATTTTACCTTTTTACATTTAACTCATTAAATTTCCAGTTCTTTTGATCTATAATTATATAAACCTCTTTCGTATTTTCATCCTAAGACTACGAAATTCTATCAGAATTGGCTAAATTTTGTAGCAGACACAACCTCCAAATCTTAGAAAGTTAGCATGATGAAAGTTTTGTTTTCATTCAGATTACATTTCTGTGTTCAACAAGAGTTGTTTGCACAGTGAATGTTGTATGACCTTCCAATTATTAGTTATTATCTGACTCTGGTTGACAGGGAGGACACCAATTGGACTTTGTCCCAATAGATAATGAAAGTTCTAAAATAACACTTGCTCAGCTATCTATAAAGCAACACCAATTTTTATTTGTGTAATTTATACTTTGTCATTTTCTCTATTCTTGGAAAATATAATTAAATTACTGATCACATATATGTATGACTTAACAATGTTAGATTGGTGTAAAAATTTCTAAATGCTTGGTTCTACCTTTGTACCTGCCTTGTCTTGGTTTTAGGAAAAAGTAGTGAATGGACAGTCTCCAGTTCAGAGTAGTACTGATCTCACATTGGTAATTTAATTCTCTGACCTGGATGTGATGTATATTGTTTCCTCTTAGATTCATAGATCGAAATAACTGATATGTGTCTTCCTTTAATGATAAGCAAGCCAGAGAATTTACTCCTGTTGGGTGCTTTCAAAGGGAAGTGTGGCTAAAGGAAATACTTACCATTTATTGTCTACACTGATCAGGAGTCTCTTTCTTTTTATGTAAACTATGGAATTCTATCTTGATACAGGCTTGGGGGACTCTGATGTGGTAGGTCTGGAAAAGGTAATAATAGTACTTTTCTTTCTTCCCTAATTTCCCAGTCACTTCAGTTCTTCATGGGAACGGTTTTTCTAGGCAAAACAAATAAAGTTGTCTCGTAGGTCATGAAAGGAACTTTATATAATCTTGTATATTTTTATAAACATACGCCATTACAGCATTTAACAAATAGATTTGAAGACAGGACTAACCATTCAATGATTGTATTAAAAGAAATTACTTGTGCAAAAGGAAACAAAGAAACCAAGAGAGTTTGAAAGATCCCTTAGTTCATAATGTAAATTCAACCCCAAGAGAAGAGGAGAAAGAAAGTTGGGTTGAAGTATTGTGGGTGGATGCACAGTCTACAAAAGATTCAGCAAGATTGTGGGGGATACTCTAAGCCAATGCTGGATGACAATGGAGTGGTACATTCCCAGAATGCATCTCCTTTCCCCCATTGTTTTCAGTCATTATTTAGGCACAAGCCGTGATGGGTTTTAAGGCAAAGAAGCTAAGTCAAATTTGCTCCCAATGGAAGGAACTGTGAGGTGTATATTCATGGCTGCCTCATGCCTGTTCTAGTCTCTAGCCTTCAGTGATTTAAAATATTTATTCCTGTTTTATGAATTAGTTACTGAGGTCAAGGGAACTTAATGGATTAAGATACTGGCACAAGGTCCCAGAGCTATTAAATTTGGAAACAGAGACCAGCCCTACTTATATTCTGCTGTCTCCAGTGATATACTCATGGCCTCCCTAATTGAAAATATTCTTAGTAGATATTAAGTTATTTTTAATCTTTAATCTGCCAAGCACTCTCCCTTTTTGCTGGAAGCAGCACTTCCTTTTCCAAATGATGAAAAATTTGTGGTATCCTGTCGCCTGATGGCAATTGAGTTGTCTAGGAAGTAGTACCTACTCAAGCTGGGCTAATTATGCTCTTCCCTGGGACCTTCAAGGCTTGAACAGCTTCGGAGTGCTTAGAGTATAGAGTAGGGGAATTGTTGGCAGTCATGCACCTCACTGTAGTATAACGTAGTCTTGAAGGATGAAATAGAAATGCACAAAGAAGCTGAGATGAGAAACCGATGTCCTTGAGCTCAGCTGCATTTCTTTTCCTTCTAGTTCTTAAGCAAGATACTTCAGGATCCTCCCAATGATGTTCCCATTGTGCCTAATTTGTGAATGGGTTCTTGACCTTGATTGATATAGTTTCGTAGAAATGTAGACTTTGAGCCTTTGCTGAAATAGCTCAGTTGGGAGAGCATCAGACTGAAGAAATGTAGACTTTGAGTTCTGTTATAGTGCAAGTACATGTAGTGATTATATTCTTTCCCATTTTCTTTAAAAACTGTCCTTGTCCAGCTGCCTGAAACTGGTGATAAACACCTGTGAAGAAGCAGAGGGCTCAAACCAGTCTCCTAAGGCATATATAGCTCACAATTAACCAATGTGTGAATAATGCTGATAATATCAGGTATTCACTGATAAATCAACACTATTTCTGAATAGAACAAGAGAGATGACAGACTATCAAGTAGATAGATTTACGTTAAAAATATATAACAAGTTGATTATTGTAAGCATAAGACTGATACTTTGAGTTGATGGTTCACTGGTATGTGCCCCCAAAAGTCTATACTTGAATGACTGAAACCTAAAGATAAAACTTTTTAGTATTCTAAACTCAGGTACATGGACTATATTTTAGAGATGATAACAACCTGGATCGGGAGAGCAGATTGATACCCAGATGAATTCTCTAGGCTGAAAATTCCCAATGAAAGATTGTATAAGTTCAATCAACTTATTGGGACTTCTGTGATTGTGGGAAGTTGGAATTTTGTAGGTCTGAAACCAAATTATCTTGGTCTATCTTCAGCACTCTTAGTAGCCATTCATTGCCCACCTCTGTGTTTGACCTAAGACTTGTGACTGTTAGATAACCCTTGTGAAATGTACTACTAGATCACTAGCTTCTACCAACCTGAAGGTGAAGAATGTCATTGCATAGCACCTGAGGTCTACAAGCAGATATTTCTCTACTTTCCTATAATGCACCTACCTGATATTTCCACAAATGCATTTAGAACTGCCTTGATTTATGAATTTCTTCTAATATGTGGCTATAAAAACTTCATGAAACTGTTACCATATTGGAACATGGTATTTGAGTTACCCTGAATGTACATTCTTGGCTTATGGCCACTTTTGATTTACTCCCTAGAACAAATTATCTCTTGCTTAATTTCAGGTAAGAGCTGTGTTTTAGAGTCAACACTTGACAAATCTGGAAGTCTAAGCTTTTCTTACCTTTGAGGAAGGTTCATACAATAATGATCTCTAAGATTTCTTAGAATCTCTTGTTATTCTCTTATTGGTGTGTGTCTTTGAAAGCTGTGTCTTTGAGCAAGATAATGTTTATGCCTTTCTTCCTCCTCATCATTTCTACATATAGAAGACAGAAATAGAAATAAGTAAATTCATGTATGATGTAGTGTTTTGTTTCCATGGGGAGAATGGATGAAGAATATCCAAATGTTATGTCAGATAGTTTTGGTTTTCTACCCTCCCCACGTTTTGGGACGCTGGTTACTGAACCTAGAGCCTCGCAGTTGTTACATAGATTTTTACTATGGACATACATACACCCTGGAATTTTGAAGTGGTCAGCTGGGTTAAGAAAGTGCTTGAGAATGTAAAAAAGGGGAGCTTAGGATTCTGGAGACTAAGTCTCTAACTATAGGAAGCCTGGATCTTAAGGACATGGATAGTGGTAGAGGAAGGATGTCCTAGGCAGGACTTGCTTGATGATTTTCAATTGTGGTAAAGTCTGTTGTATAATTCAAATTAATGTTTGTTCCAGCTATAATCTTCCTCCACCAGGAAGATAATTTATAAGAACTATGTGATAAAACACATCCTTGCTAAATCTTTTAGACGAAGTCAGTGGGGCTTGTCCTAGCTGAGTGGGGAGGAACTGGAAGAAGGAAAGAGGACCCAGGCTGCAGGGGGTGAGCTACAAGTGTGATAACCAAGAGGTTGGTGTATCAGCAATTTGGAGAGAGAAAGGAACACAAGAAGAAACCACTGGGAAGCCTCAGGAAATGGAGTCAGGGTGGGGATGCCCCTTGGGCTACACTGTGTCCATAGTAAAGAGGACTGACCCAGAAGCCAATGCCTGGAGCAATCTGCTGGCTTCTTTTGGGTTAGGGAAAGGTTATAGCTAAGGACTATTAGTTTTCCTGCAGTGTAACCCTGAAAGCCCTTTTCTGGGTGAAAATATAAGTGCTAGGTGATAGTCTTGGGAAATTTGAATAATTAATTTGTGGTTTTGCCATGATGACAATTGCCACATTATTTGTATATACTTTTCTTAATTATTTTTTGTGACAAGATTTTGTGTCTAGCCCAGGCTGGTCTGTAAGTCTTTATGTAGCCTAGGTTGGCCACTTTCTCACAGTGATCCTTTTGTTTCTGCCTCTTAAATGCTAAGATTGTAAGTATACATTTTTAAAAAGATGACACATCCATAAGCATAAAAAGAAAGCAGAAAAATAATGATTTTCATTGTTTGCCAGTCTGCCACTGTGTATCCATTCTAAGTGCAATTTTGATGACTTCCTCATACAACATTTTAATGTTGTTTTTATTGACTGAATATAAATATAATTCAGTCTTCTAGAAGGGTTGATGTTTTTTCTGTACTTATGATAGTACAAATACAGATGTTCATAGGACCTTTAACCATCATAATTCTGTTCAATTATTTTGTATAATTTCCATTCAAAATGCAAAGACATGCATGTGTTATTGTATCCTACACCTTTACTGAAGGTAAAGTGGTAGGACAAGACTTTTGATTATGCATCTTTGAGATCTTGATCTACTTAAAATTTTACCAGTGTGATGTGTGAAATCATTCACACCATTGCACATATTAGCTTCTGGCTCCAGACCTTTGAAATCATGTATGTTTCTCTCCTATTTTCCTGTAGTACCACTGGGTACCATGTTCACATCATAACACTTCTGAGGCAGGAGAGTAAGCGATGTTTAAAGGCCCCAAGCTTAACATAAAAAGGGGCTAGAGAAACAGAGCAGTGGTTAAGAGTGTATACTGCTCTTGCAGAGGACGTGAGTTTAGTTCTCAACATCCACCTCTGGCAGCTCACAACCTCTTGTAGCTCTTATTCCAGGGGCATCTGATCTGGCCTGGGAGGGTACTTGCACTCAAGTGCATACACAATACAGATAAAATAATGATAATAATAGTAATAATAGTAACAAAAATCAGCCTTGAATTTCCTTCCCTTCAAGGCTGACACATGCACAGAGTAAGTAAGTGCACACTGTACAAGCGTGACCCTGATGTCCATCTACAACAGTTTGGTTCATCACCTTTGTGTCTGCTGAGTTTGCATGGTAGGTGGAAAGATGCTCCTGATGGCTATGACTTAAAATACGCAGGAGTTACTGAGAGCCGTAATAGTACATAAATCAAAGCTCAACACATCCTTGAACGAACTTCTGCTGAGCTCAATTGTAAAACGTGCAAAGCTTATCAACACAGAAGGAACTGGATGGTGGAAGTAGCAAGAGAGAAGACACAGTTTTAACTAATTGTGATAAAAATTCTCCTTTTGGCAAATTTTCCAGTCACATACTGACCATGTGGTTGCATCACTAGGTTTCTCCCAGAGCTGAGTAAGGAGCTTTAGTAAGTCAGGGAACCTGAAACTTTGGCTTTATTAGCTGAGTAAGTCCAGCTGTGCTGACCAGTCAAGCAATTGTTTATTAGGTGTGTTTCACTTTGGTCCAATGTTTTGTGCAGTGTGAACTCCAAAAATACATGATTGCTTGCTTGGGCGTTCCTTAAGGAAGGTCTAGCTTTGGCAGGTAGTGGTGCATAATAAAGACTTGCTCTCCTCTCTCTCTGGTGAAATTGTTGTGACTAAATGTGATAAACCTAACATAACTACAATAAGAAAATGCATTCAGCTCCTCATTTGAACAAGCTATGTGTGTGGGCGTTATTGGTTGTAAGCTGCATTTACTAATTCTTTGGGCTCAGGATCTGGGAGGCACAGGAAAAGCTTCATAGCCACATGATTTCTGGGTAGATCAATTATTACTTATCAAATGCTCCAGAGAATCAAAAACAGCAGAGGCTCACAGAAGGATAGGGTTGAGAGGGGCTTCCCTGTCAAAATGAAAACACTTGCTGCTTCTCATAAGTCAGTCTAACTGACTGCATTTTCTCACCTATGTTTCCTGGTTTGTTATCACAAATCTCTGTTGTTTTTAAGAACATTAGTGCAGAGGCTTAGCAATAAACAAATTAGGTCTTGAAGGATGGTGAAGTCATTGAGGACTTTGGCATGGGTGGTAAAGCAGCACAGGTTGGTGATGTACCTTTAACAACAAAATGTCCCACCAGTAAACTTGAAGCATCAATTGCATATCACTGGTGCCTGGAGAGGAAGCTACAGCTGTGAGAGAGGAGAATCTACTAACTATGATATGTTTACTAATTTACAGTCTGGAAGACAAAGTTGGACTAAAAGACCCTAGCCTTCTTCTTGCCCTTTGATCTTCAGTGAATAGTCTTCATTGGAAGAATTCAAATCAACAAAGGGGTTATAAGTCCCTGATATTCTCTGTGAAGGCCAGCTTTCTTGGAGACAAGGGAAGATGTTGAGGATGGAGAGCAGAATTTGAGGAAGCAGATAAAATACTGAGCAAGGAGAACTATTCAAATGGAATATCCTGAGCTGGAGAGATGGCTCTGTTGGTAAAGTACTTGCTGTACAAGCATGAGAACCTGGGGTTAATCTCCCAGCTTTTGTGTTTCAAAAAAAATCCCCCCAAGCCCATGAAAACAAAACAAAAAAAATCAAATCAAAACTGTAGCAGACTCGATTCTATAATCCCAGTGCTGAGGGGCAGGGGGCAGAAGCCAGAAGCCAGAAGATCTCCAGTCTAGCTTAACTGGCCAAGTGAGAGGCCATATCACAAAAAACAAAAACAAAACACTCGCCAAACAGAAAAAAAAAAAACAAAAAAACAACAACAAAAAACAAAACCCAAATAGAAAAACATTGAGGAACACGCCTGATACTCACATCTGGCCTATACAACTGTGTATGCTTAGACCCACACTCTTCCCTGACCTAGACCAGCAGGTTGTTCTTCCGTGACTACATTCTGAGTCGGAAGGCCCAGGAGATCAGAGATAAGTAAGATAGGACAGGTAGGCTTAGGAGGTCTTGCACAAGCCATGTGTTATGCCAAGCAAGTTTATTACAAAGGACAGCATCTTATATACTCTTTCCAGGGAGAAATGGAGCGATGTCAGTAGAAAGGTATCATATGATGGGACTAAGTCAGTGGGAAGCTAATCAAATGAGGTTGGACAAGGGAAACACAGAGCATCTCAAGAATGTCAGAGGACAAGCACACAGCAGCCTTGGGGCGATTAGCTCCAGTCTCTGGGTGAAAAACGAAGCTCCTAGAGACCCAAACCCTAACTCCTTGGAGGCCCTGACCCTAGCCCAGACTCCTGGCAAGGATGCAGAGCCAGATTCCTTTTGTCCTTCCATCAGGCTGAGAAAGCCTTGGCTTGCTCTAGCTCTCAATGTTCCCCCTACCCCTTATACAAAATGAATTACTAGCTTTAACAACATCCCAAAAGAGCACTTCACAATCCCGTCTTACACCTATACATACTTCTTAGATTTCTGTGCATAGCTTGAATTCAGTCTATTAAAAGATCTATTTATTTTAAATTCTTGTGCATGTGGGTACATGAGTGTATATGGACCGCATGCATGCAGAGGACAGAGGAGGATGTTAGATTCCTGGAGCAGACAATGCAGCAGTTGCAAACCACCCACTGTGCTGTGGGTGTTGTGAGCTAAACCCAGCTCCTCGGTAATAGCAGTAACTTGCTTTTAACCATAGAGCCATTTCTGTAGCCCCTGAATTCCTCTTTGTATAAAACTGTCAAGCTAGAGAAAATGCCACCTGAAGATACTCCCCAATATCTCTGTTCCATCAAGTTGTGTCTCAGCTGTCAAGAACCATCTTGGTTTATGTCAAGCTGTGTTTTCTAGGATAGGCTTAAGTTGAATAAAGTAGTTAACTTTTTTTCCTCTTTATGTATCTATTGAAAGGGCCCTGTTATTTTCCTTCACTCCAAGTGTGTAGGCATGTTTACTTCTATGAAGAAAGTTGCTGAGAGAGACAATAATAAGTGACAGGTTTTAATATGCTGAAAAGATATTCTGATTTAATTAACTAATTAATTAACTTATTTTTGGTGTGTGTGTGTGTGTGTGTGTGTGTGTGTGTCTGTGTGTGTCTGTGTATTCACACATGTGTGTTGGTACTCTTGGAGCCCAGAAAGTGTTGCATGCCTTGGAATGGGAACTATACATATTGGTGGTTGTGAGCCACTGGATATGGGTGCTAAGAAACAAACTCCAGACCTCTGCAAGAATAGCAAATGCTCTTGAACCATCCCTTCAGCCTTTCAAAAACATACCCAAACTCCGTCTGCCTATGTCATTTGCTTTATATTACATTTGGTGGCGGAAAAAAAAAAAAGATTTAATTGTCCAGCTTTAGATCCAGGCTGTAGCAGATTCCTCAAAGACCAAGTTTGTGAGTCCATCAGTTGCTCGCAGGCTGCACTCATGGCAGGCCACTGTCCACTCTGATTCATAGACATTAACACAAACAGACAGAAGAGCAAAGCATAGTGAAGACACCCTGAGGACCTGAGAGCAGCCCACTGTCCCACCTCAGCTTTATTCTTACTGGAGTTTTAAGAATGTGCCCAACAAGATTAATGATCTTCAGAAAGTGCTTGAGAATAGTCAACAAATTGCTCAATGTGTAAATGGCAAGATTCGACAACATGCTTGTGTAAGTGTGTGTGTGAGAGACCAATGTAGAAATAACGTTGAGTGTTGGAATCTCCTTAACTGGATATTTGAAAATTGAGGAGTTCAGATTGGCACAGGAAGCTCACTTTTTCTTTCTTTTCTTTTTTCTTCTTTTTTGGCCAGGGGCCCTTTCCTTTAGAGTTTTACTTTTTCAAGAACCCCAGACGTTTATTTTATTACGCTGTATTCTTCCACACAGTCTTTCCCTGGGCTAAGAATGGAATTACTAACATTGCTTGCTCCATATTCTGAAAATCACTGTCAGGTGTGAATTAAATGCTTTATTTGAAGGGTTCAGCTCCTTCTCATCCATCACAAAGGGAACTTTTATAGAATAATAGTCATTGGCACTAATGTGATTCTTTTCACTGTAGATGCTCTAAGTGCTCCAAACAGTCCTCTCTCCGTGTGCTATCTCCATTTCAATGGCTCCTATTACCCCTCCATCTAGGTTCACAGAACTTTAGATGAACTCCTTTAGCTCTTCCAGAACAGCTTCACTTGAGCCTAAGTGAAAACATTTGAATAATAGTTTGGGGGTCCCTGAGGAAGGAATAAGACTACTTCAGTGATCTGTAGGTATCTTATGTATTCAGAATTTAGGAGAGGTGCTGGTGGTAAGATGGGTATCCTTGAGCTGACAGGTTAAAAACAAATAAGTAGCCATTAATCTCCCCCAAACCGGTACCAACTTTCTTCATCATAATGAGATTACAAGCAGGGACTTTAATGTATTCTGCATTCCCGTTTGGGTGTTCAACTTGTAAGTATTTTCTAATTATAAGTGCTTACAGTCATAACATGTTTAGTTAGAAGAGAAGGTAAACACCATTAATAATCATTAGTAATCCAGCCAAGTCATTCTATAGATGAAGCTTCAAGGATCAGAGAGGTCTCTTGATTTATTCAAGATCATGCTCCACATTAATTACCACAAACCTGGAATTTCTCAGGGCTCCTCATTCCCACAGCCCTGTATGAACTTTTCCGTTTTAGGTCTTTCCCTTCCTCTCTCTTCTTTCTCCTTTTCTTTCTTCATTTTTTATTGTGACCAGGTTTTACTCTCATGGACAAAGTTTGTTTTGAAGTATGAGAGGAAAAAGTAGAATAATTAAAAACGACAGAAGAGAAACCAACTGGACTTCTCCTATCCATCAAAGGAGGTGTTTGCACATAATTTGTGTGACATTGAAGCCTAACCTTGTGTAACAGGGATTTATTAATTAAATAAATAAAAGTTGCCTGCAAAAATAGGTTATCATGTGTGGATGAAATCTATAATGTGCCATACTTTTCAATAAGAAATTTGATAGTCATAAAATGACCATAGAGATATGAACAGAAGTTTCCGGACCTTCAAACTGAACCTTCTGCAAGACTGGTTAACTGATCGGAACTTCAATGCATGTTGTAATGCAAGAGTCAGATTGTCTGGGACCAGCGTTAGTACTCATAGTAGCCATTTATTGCCTTCTTCTCTACCTGACCTAACAGTTTTACAACCATTAGGTAAATCGTTTGGAACGTACCAACTGAGCCCCAGTTTTCTTTTTCTGTTTTTTTTTTTTTTTAATTTTTATTTATTCTTCTCTCATACAATACATCCTGATTGTACCTTTCCATCCCTCCACTCCTCCCAGTTCCCCCTCACTTTGCCTCTCCCCCATATCCCCCCTCCATCTCTTCCCAGAAAAGAGCAGCCTTCCCAGGGTTATCAACCAAACATGGAACAGCAAGATACAGTAAGACCAGGCACAAACCCTCATACAGAAACTGGGCAAGGCCACGCAGGAGGAGGAAAATGGTCTCAAAAGCAGGCAAAAGATTTAGAGACACCCCCCACTGTCAAGAGTTCCCCTCAAAACACCAAACCAACAACCATAACAGATATGCAGAGCATCTTGCTCAGACCCATACAGGCTCTGTGATTGTTGCTTCAGTCTCTGTGAGACCCCCATGAACCCTGCTTAGTTGATTCCCTGGGCTCTCATATCGTCCTTGACCCTTCTGGCTCCCACAATTCCTCTTTACCCACTTGCACTGAGAGGGACCCAATGGAGACCTCTGTCCTGGGCTCTCTCTCCACCTAATATTTGGCTGTGCATCAGCTAATATTTTCATCTGCGTTGACTCTCATTAGCTGCCAGAGGCAGCCTTTTGGTGACAATTGGACTAGGCACCAATCTATGAATGTAGCAGAACATCATTAGGAATCATGTCATTATTATTATTATTATTATTATTATTATTTTTTTTTGCCAGTGGTGTTTGGTTCTGCCTTAGGTCTCTGGGCTATCCAGCCTCTGGTTCCTGGCCATCCAGGCAGTGTCAGGCCTGGGCTCCTTCTTTGGCCTCAAATTAGACCAGTCATTGGTTGGCCACTCCCACAAGTTCTCTGCCACCATTGCCCCAGCACTTCTTGGTGGCAGGACAAATTGTAGGTCAAAGGTTTGGTGGCTAGGTTGGTGTCCCAGCCCCACCACTGGAAACCTTGCCTAGTTACAGAAGATGGACTGTTTAGGCTTCATTACAAGGCATCTTTGCTAGGACTACCCTTATAGATCCCAGGGAGTTTGTACTGCACTAGATTTCCACATCATTCCTCAATGGCCCTCCAATTCCAGTTCTTTCCCTGTACTCTCTCCCTCCACTCCTCCCCTACAACCTGATCCCTTCTATTCCTACCCCACCCAGTTTTCATTTGGAATGCATTAGTAGACAACTGTCTTTCACCAACTCAAAGGCCAAGAGTGTCATCAGATAGCATCTGAAGATCTGAAGCCCATGTTGTAATGCAGGTTTCTTCCCCACTTTGCTGCAACCAACCTCTCTGATGTTTCCGTGAACATACTTGCACAGTGTCTTTCTGTATTCTGATAGTGTGCAAACTTCATGGAACTGTTTCTATGTTGGAGCACAGAATATGGGGTGACCCAAATCTGCACTGCCGGATGATGGCCATTCATATTTGGCTTCAGAATAAACTATCTCATTCTCTTTGAGATGAGAGTTGTGTTTTTGCACCCACAGAGCCTGCATTCTTTAAGCCACAACATTTTTTTTTTAAATTTTACCTTTTATTCACAAGCAGATTTTAATCTCTTGAGTTTCAAGTCATTGTTTAGAATTTGGATAATTTAAAACCATTTTTAATTTATTTTCAAAAATGCAATGGGAGAAGCAGAATTAGATATTGACCACTAAAAGTACATTCAGCCAAAGGAAACCACCTAATGTTTAACATTTTGGAGGGCAGCTGAGGTGTATGTCTTTCTTTCCTTAGTGGTCTAGTATCTCTCTCCCTCTTGTGTGACTTTATTATAATGCTCAATTCCTGGGTCACACTTGTGCAATAAGATGGAATCATATAGTGTCAATGCTAGAATAGAGATAAGAGAAGCAAAACCCATGCTGGAGCTGAAGAGATTCAGAAGGATAAAACAACACATTCAAGGACTTCTAATTCTCTTCAAGGTAGGGCACACAGGTAAGCTGTTCTTTCGTCTCTGGAAAAAATGTAATTCTAGCATAAGAAAGATCTTTGTGGCGGTTCTGCCCTGGGGGAGTTTTAAACAGAGCAGGAAATTCTGAGTTATGATTCACACAACAGTTTTGTTTTGGCCACAGTCCACATTGTCATTCTGACAGAGTTTGCAGAATAATTCATTAGCGTGTATGCATTCTGTTTTTAGCTTTAAAGAATATAATTGAATTGTAGATTGTGTATAAGCTTGGTAGTTGCACATATTGAGGGAAGAACGTTTTCCTCTCAAGCAAAGACACTGGCTTAGAAGAAAAACAGGAAGTGCAAAGTAGCTGACATCAGATCTGTTTCTACAAAGGTTCAAATGGAAACAATGACATTGAGCTACTTTGCCAAGCTTGGCAAATTCTCTCTTGTCTGCGGCAAACACCAAGTTAAAGGGTGTTCTACACCAGTCCTCATCTATGGTATCACTTTATGATTTTTTTCTTTTGTTGAAAAAAAAAAAACATGCTGGCATTCCTATCTTACTGTACCAGTGTGACTTGGGAATAAGATGGAGAGAGAGGCCTCAGGACGAACATACGGGAGAAGACAGTTGACAGGAAGACTGACTGTCGTCCCCAACAGACTATGCTGGCATGGAAGTAACAGAACATACATGATATGCAAATATGTTAGAAGGCAGTGCTATGGAAACAGCCCTTAAAGGGTCACAACTGTTTTGGTCCAGGGCCTCTGAAACCCTGATCTTTCCCCCTCTCTGACTTGTTTCTGATTTTGGAACTGCTTCCTTAGTCAACAGTCTCTATATTTCCCACTTTTCATGTACCCTTGGTCCTTTTCTAGGACACAAGGATCTGGAAATTATAGCGAGTACCTTCTACATCTGGAATCACTCCTACAATGTCATGGCCGCTTGGCTATTGATGGCTATGTAGTACTTCTTAGAGACAATTGCCAATGCTTATAGAAGTTTGGTAAGATATAATTAGAATGAAAAAACTGTATGAAATCAATTTGTTCATTTTTTTTTTAAAACCCCCACTGAGTGCGCTTAGTGCTGCCAGTGTGTGTTGAGTGTCAGGCTTTATATTAGATCTTGTGTAGCCTCTTAGGAGTCTCATCCTTAATGAACACTGAGCCTCCCTACCCCAGAGACCACCAGGTGCCATCAGTTCCTCATCTAAGACTGGGACTTTGTGAACAAAAAAATTCGCATGAAGCTGGGAGAAAATAGTTGTGGGAAGGACAAGGGAGGAGCTGGGGATGTGAATAAGGGGTAAACTTGATCCAAACAAACTATATATGTGTACAAAATTATCAAACGATATGACTATAAACGCTAAAAAACCAATTTGAATATTTTAAAAGGAAAATATCGCTCGAAGGATGCCATAACAAAAGTTTAGGTACAGTTTGTATTCCCATTTTTTTCCGAGAGTCATATGAGATTTGGGGGATCATTTCTTTCTATCTTCTCAATTTACACAAATGGAAACAGAGATGTCACAAGTTTAGACAAACAGTGTCAGGAACGAGAGAGATAAAGATAATAACTATAAACTTGCAATCTAGTATATAACCCAGTATTTGAAAATAAAGTTAAATTATTCAGGAATGAACGAGCCCAAGTTTACAAATTTCCAATTATTATTTTTCTATTTCATTATGATTATCTGCCCATTAGATTTCTCATCACAACCCCTTATTGTTTATCCCTTCAAGGGACGCCATTAAACTTGACTCTGGCTGACTGGCATTCATGTTGGGGCACTTCAGTTCTCATAGTGAAGGCAGTCCACGATCTCTGTCTTTCTACATGGCTTGAACAGGCACTTCAATCAGTGCACTAATTTGGAATTGCTGAGAGCTCAACTCCCTATCTACTTGTTTCTTTTAACATGGACATTTTTAATCAAGTGCTTAATTTGGTCCTGGGGGACTTAAATCTGCTTTAATAATACATGTGACAAAATTTACCTCTTTGCTTTGAAAGTTGTTAATTATGGAGTGCATTTCAAATGAACTATCATGGCCAAGAAAGCATCCCTTTTGGATGCTTTTATATTTTAATACTGGGAAGAAGTAATAAGCAGCGAAGGGTTATGAAACACTTGTCCATATGGATAGTGGATCTTTGGAGAAACAAGCAGGATAATTGTGAGGACTTTCGGGTGATGAGCACTTATTAAGTTGTTGTCAGGTTATGCTATAGATTGTACATAACCCAGAGGGCTTAACCTGGTTTCAGAGCAGGGAGGAAGAACTTTAGACAGATGAGTGGGTTGCACCACTCATCCCTTTAAGGAAGTAGAATCACTTGCTTCCAGGGATGATAGTTTTTATTTTAAGTTCTTACACAGTGAGAATGGCCAGTTTTAGGCTGCTCTAGGCTTCTGATGATTTTGCTGGTCTGTTCTCAGGCTCGTATATATTGTGAATTCTTACAGCCACTACAGTTATTACTTCTTACTTAATAAATTAGCAGAAGGTTTCCAAGAGATTTGTAATAGGGCCTCTGGTCTTCAGATATACAAATGCAGTTTAAATACCAATGCAGTTAAAAGGATTTAAACAAGCTTCTAAATTACTATGCCTTAAAAGCAGTAGATCCCAGCCAACCCATTTGTACATGTTAGCCTCAAAAGATGGCTTTTAGTGGCTTAGTTCCAGAGTGTCCTCCATTATTTTCTCATTCCCTGAAATGATTTCTGGTCTTTGCAAAAGACTGTGAGTGCCATGCAAAATACTTACTTTAACCCTCTGTGGGACAATATCTTAGAAAACATGATTACTCAGAAGTTGAAGTATGGAACGGGTCTTCATGAGTGAGCAGTTTATGTCAGCTACTCAAAGGCATGCTTGGTCTTGAACCAGGAGCTAGACAGAAGACAGAACTGAGAAAAGCTTTGTACTTTGTTTTGTGAGAAAATGAAGAAATTAAAAAGTAAATAAACCCAGACTGAGTTCAGATTTCCTTGACCACCACAAGCTTGTGAGAATCTGTTTGAATGCACTATTGTAATGTGATCTTGAACTGGGGAGATGGTTTTTCCTTCTGGGAACTGTCCTAATAAGGAAAATGTTTCCAGTAAAAATTTGAAAAGTAATAAAGCTTGGTAAGAAAATGGTAAAATAAAATTAGGCAAGGAGGAGTGAGACCTGCCATTCCTGAGTCTGTAGTGACTACAGAGGGCTCTTAAGTGTAGATTGATCCAGTAAACATCTTTGCTATTACGTCCCTCTATGACATTTGAGTAATAGTTTCTCTATTATGTAACAATAGTGCCTGGGGGCATCTGGAATGGGTCAAACTGAGTGAATGTAGAGGGAGGAAATGGAGATGAGCTCAAAATGGCATTGGCAAAAGAGTAGAACATATATGATAGGATGCAGTTTGGAATAAAGGACAAACCACTGTTAAGAGCTTGGGGCCTGGTGACAGTTGTGATTAGGCCATGCATTTGTGGCATTGTTTTAGACATTTAAGACACTTTCTTTTGCAAGGGACTTGCACATGCTAGGCAAATGCTTTGCTACTGAGCTATCCTGTCTAGCTGAGCACTTCCTTTAACCAAGTGCTATGCTGAATGCTTTTGTGCATGAGTCTAAATCTTTGGAATAAGTTCCTATCATTAGATTAATAGATTAGTGACACTGATCTACAAGCTTTTATTATGTTACTAGGAAAAGACCACTGACCATTGAACCTTATATAATTTTTTTTCATTTCATTGAATATTTGGTATTGTAATATCAAATGGGAATTATAACAAAAGTAAACTATCATCAATAGGAATTCAAAAGTGAATTAACAACAACAGAAACTCATGCCTTTAAGAAAACTTAAATGAATTAAAGTATTAGTCTGTAGCTTTTTAATTTTTCTGTGGCTAATTTGTATGTGGTCCTTCTCACATACAAATATCATAAATACAAACTCATTTGTGACTTCTTTTCCCCTTTCTTTCTTTATTTCTTACTCTTTACCCTGATAACTTTTAGTCCTTGTACTCTTTGTGCACACGGTTTCAGCATTTGGCCATTCTTTTGTGAGCATCAGTGACAGACACCAGTAAAGTCTAAGTGCAATAGGAATGTCTGTCTTGATACCCAAAGTGTAGTATCATCACAATAAATCTCCACAGCAATGTCTAAGATCTTGGCGTTATAGGTATCATTTTTTTTTTTTCTAGCAAAAATCACTCAATCCCATTCTTATCTTCTATTTTCCAGGAAGTCTATAGAAGAGATCTTGAGAGATGTATAAGCCACATCCTGTATTAGAATTGAAACCAGAGAGGGTAAATGGCTTTCCCGTTACCCACACAACTTTTCATCAATAAAGGTAGAGCTCTGGAGTGACAAATGTTTGCCAGACTTGTCAACACAACAAATAAAAGATGGTGTGCCTGACATGCAAATTAGCAAGAAATAGAGTGTTTTTGAACTATTTATCCCATTAAAATATACATTAGCTCTGGTATTAGTCTTGGGTATGTCATTTTTGAGACTCATAAATATCTTGTACAAATAATTTCCTTCCCAGGATCTCAAGTTGTTCTACTTCAGAACACAGATTCCTGGATTAAATGAAGACTCTATTATTTTCTCTAGGACATCCTGGTGACTTCTTACAAGGCCGATGTATTCATAAGGGTGTTATTCTGAGTCCAGGAAATCTCCAGGTTTCATCTTCCTGAATCTTATTAATTGTTAATGAGCAGAAGATGACACATAAAAGGCTTTGCATTCTGTTCTCAAATTCTTATAACTAGGAGAGGATTTAAGTTTAATGTGAAAGTATCAAGGCACTGTTGTTCAATTAGATTCAGGTCTCACAGTAGACATTATCACGCTTTAAGGGCAGAGAGTAGAGCTTGTGTTCAGAGAAATGCTGGAATTTCCTCAGCCAAAATGAATTTAACAGTTTCCCATACAATGCCCGAGGAGCCTATAGTAGAACTGTATGGTAAGCCAAACATCAAAAGTCTTATTTTCCTTCCTAGATTTACTCTGTTAAAGACAAGAGGTACTGAATCTGACCCCAAATTCCACAGCAGAGTAAGGGGTACATACACACCTAGGAATTGTAACGTAACTCAACAGACAAAGTAACAGCTGTAGGTGAAAGATACAGAAGAATCAGGGAGTCACACCCATACAAGACTTGGAAGGGGTAAAGCAAGGATGCTTTACAGAGAAACAATGCTTATTGGAGTTGAGGGATTTGCCCAACAGAACACCACTAGCTAACAGCAGAGAAAGCCTTATGATTCCATAGTCAGCCTCCCTTCTGAGTGGCTACATTCTCACCCCACTTTAAACATTTAGAATAGAAGAATGCTAGATGTTACATTATTCTTTCTTTTCACCAATATAAACTCTCTGTGTATTCTTTGCATTTGGCTGTTGGTAGTAAGATACATGTAAATATTTATAGACCGTCATTAATTGTGCTCTTACTGTTTTGCCAAAACTTTTCCATTTTGAATGAATATTATTGTTACTTAGACATAAGTGGCCTCAAAGCATGTATTGAAGCCTTGGTGCCCAGTTAGTGGTGGCAGAGAAGTGACTGGATCATGAGGACATTAATCTAATCAATGGACCAATCTATTGATAATTCCATACTGGAATGAGCTATTAGGAAATGGTGGCTTTTCCTTGAAAGGTATATCTTATCTTATCCCCATTACCTTCCCCCAACCCCATCCCCACTTCCTGGCTGTTCTTCTGCTATTGTTATTTCTGTCTTGCCACTGGCCTAAGTACAATGGAGCCAGCCAGCCATGAAGCCAAAATAAATCCTTCCTTCCTTAAACTCTTTTCTTGGGTGTGTTGTCACAATGATGGCAAGGTGACTCACATAGTAATTTGTTGATTTTGTGTTGTTTATATCCTCCTGAAGAGTACATCAGAGTATCTTAGTCTCTGGGAGTACATTACCTTTCTTTAGTTTCTCACACTTAGTGTATCTGCTATGGCCACAAAGGTATGAGAACAAAAGACAGTATGGAATTTTATTATTTGCTGTTAACAATATCCAAGCATTTTGTTGATAACCAATAATATATTTGTTTGTGAAGAGCTATATTTAGTAAATTTACATAAATTTGTTTTAGGCATAGGCATTTACAACTTTTCTTCTTTTTTAAAATTTTTTAATTTTTATTTTGCAATACAATTCAGTTCTACATATCAGCCACGGATTCCCTTGTTCTCTCCCCTCCCACTCCCCTCACCTTCCCCCCAGCCCACCCCCCATTCCCACCTCCTCCAGGGCAAAGCCTCCCCGTGGACTGAGATCAACCTGGTAGACTCAGTCCAGGTAGGTCCAGTCCCCTCCTCCCAGGCCGAGCCAAGGGACCCTGCATAGGCCCCAGGTTTCAAACAGCCAACTCATGCAATGAGCACAGGACCCGGTGCCACTGCCTGGATGCCTCCCAAACAGATCAAGCCAATCAACTGTCTCACCCATTCAGAGGGCCTGATCCAGTTGGTGACCCTTCAGCCATTGGTTCATAGTTCATGTGTTTCCATTTGTTTGGCTATTTGTCCCTGTGCTTTATCCAACCTTGGTCTCAACAATTCTTGCTCATATAAACCCTCCTCATTCTCACTAACTGGACTCCCAGAGATCCACCCAGGGTCTAGCCATGGATCTCTGCATCCAGATCCCTCAGTAGTTGGATGAGGTTTCTAGCATGACAATTAGGGTGTTTGGCCATCCCATCACCAGAGTAGGTCAGTTCGGGCTGTATCTCGACCGTTGCCAGCAGTCTGTTGTGGGGGTATCTTTGTGGATTTCTGTGGGCCTCTCTAGCACTTGGCTTCTTCCTATTCTCATGTGGTCTTCATTTACCATGGTCTCCTATTCCTTGTTCTCCCTCTCTGTTGTTGATCCAGCTGGGATCTCCTGCTCTCCCAAGCTCTCTTTCCCTCGACCCTCGCCCTTCACTACCCCCACTCATGTCCAGGCTGTTCATGTAGATCTCATCCATTTCTCCGTCATTGGACAATCCCTGTGTCTTTCTTGGGGTCCTATTTTCCAGGTAGCCTCCTTGGTGATGTGAGTAGCAGTCCAGTCATCCTTGTTCCACATCTAGTATCCTGCTATGAGTGAGTACATACCATGTTTGTCTTTCTGAGTCTGGGTTACCTCACTCAGAATGATTTTTTTTCTAGATCCATTCATTTGTCTGCAAACCTCATGATGTCATTGTTTTTCTCTGCTGAGTAGTATTTCATTGTGTATATGTACCACATTTTGTTTATCCATTCTTCAGTTGAAGGGCATCTAGGTTGTTTCCATGTTCTGGCTATTACAAACAATGCTGATATGAACATAGCTGAACAAGTGCTCTTGTGGTGTGGTTGAGCATTCCTTGGGTATATGTCCAAGAGTGGTATAGCTGGATCTTGGGGGAGATGGATTCCCAATTTTCTAAGAAAGCGCCATATTGATTTCCAAAGTGGTTGTACAAGCTTGCATTCCCACCAGCAGTGGAGGAGAGTTCCCCAGCTCCACATCCTTTCCAGCATAAGGTGTCTTCAGTGTTTTTGATTTTAGCCATTCTGACAGGTGTAAGGTGGTATCTCAGAGTTGTTTTGATTTGCATTTCCCTGATGATTAGGGATGTTGAGCAATTCCTTAAATGTCTTTCAGCCATTTGAGTTTCCTCTGTTGAGAATTCTCTGTTTAGTTCTATAGCCCATTTCTTAATTGGACTGTTGGGCATTTTGATGTCTAATTCCTTGAGTTCCTTATATATTCTGGATATCAGTCCTCTGTCAGATGTGGGATTGGTGAAGATCTTTTCCCATTCTGTAGGCTGTCGCTTTGCCTTGTTGACCGTATCCTTTGCTCTACAAAAGCTTCTCAGTTTCAAGAGGTCCCATTGATTGATTGTTTCTCTCATTGTCTGTGCTACTGGTGTTCTATTTAGGAAGTGATCTCCTATGCCAATGCGTTCAAGACTACTTCCTACTTTCTCTTCTAGCAGGTTCAGAGTAGCTGGATTTATGTCGAGGTCCTTGATCCACTTGGACTTAAGTTTTGTGCATGATGATAGATATGGATCTATTTGCAGCCTTCTACATGTTGATATCCAGTTATGCCAGCACCATTTGTTGAAGGTGCTTTCTTTTTTCCATTGTGCACTTTTGGCTTCTTTGTCAAAAATTATATGTTCATAGGTGTGGGGATTAATGTCAACTTTTCTTCTTAAGTGTTTAGTTGGACCATTCTTCTTCACCCTTCAGCATTGAAAATGTGTTGAACAGGCAAGAATCAGGAAAGTTTGATTAAAATTTATTTTTTTTTCATAAGACACCTTCAAATTACTGGACACATAAAATAAACAATATGCCTTACCGACTGAATTGATTAGTGAATGAAGTATACAAGAAATTAATGCACAGATCATTATTTTCATTCCTGCATTTTAACCCAAGTATAACCAAATCTCTCTTGACATTGTATTATCCTTGGATGAACTATCTTACTTTTCCATTATGTTTAAAGACTTCAGTAGATAGAGTTACTGTTCATAATTCTTCCCATGCTATGGATTCTTCTGTTAAATCCTTGACATGGCCCAAGGTGAAAGGAATGTCCTATTATTTTCCAAGTGCATGGGGTTAGAATAGGCCATATGACTTTTTTTTTTTTTAACCAATGAGATCCTAGTAGAATTTACACAAGTGAAGGTACAAATGTGTTTGGTTGAGTCTCACTGGTCTTGTCTCAATAGTTGTGTTTTACATAAAAAAAGAAAATTACTTATCTTTAGTCACATTCCTATGTATCCTGCCCATCATTCTAATTCTAATGTGCTACCCATCATTCTAATTATGCAGTGTATTTAATGTTACATAAGCCAGTAAATAACTTATCTAAGTTTGTTATGAAGTTGAACACTTTGTAAAAGACTTGATAAACATAAATTGCTGAAAATAAAATCAAATTAGGGTTTTGTGAGACTGAAGGGAAAAAAATACCTAGAAGGATGTTTTGTTGCTATTGCTTTGTTGATTTTTTAAGCTCTGATTATTTTTATTAGAAAATTAGAACTGAGAGTCTTGGATGATGTAGTATATGTGGTTTCATGCCAGAAAATTTAGCTACTCATGCACAGTGGTATATTTCTATAATATGAAATTGTGGAAACTGAGGCAGAAGGATTGTGAATTTGGGATGTGCCTAGATTATATAGCATAGTGCAATCTTGAAAAGCCCAAAACCCCAAACTCCAAATAGCAAACAACAACAAAAAAGATGAGCTTCCATAAAACATTATTCAAAATTCTTATTATCCATTTAAGGTAAATAAAGTGCTTAATTTCTGCATTTGTTTTGTGATTATCTTCAACCAATATTTGCAGTTAATTGAATTAAAGCCATTTTCAAATGCAGATCTATAAATCTGATAGCACGATAAAAAATTCCTTCATTCTCCATAGACATTGTAGAGTTGCTTGTACCACTGTTTGAACAGTTTTTTCTTGAAAATGAATATGTAAAGTGCAAACCTCCCTTTCCAGCTGCTGCTCCTCTCTGTGGTCTTAGATCCTATCCCAGTTTGTAGGTTCATGGTTTGGTTAGCAATCTTTGTTCCAAAGGCAGACACCCCTTGCTACAGACCAGTTACCCAGTTCGCTTCCTATGCAACAGCTTTTCATACCAGTTGTCTAAATTTCACTAATGCTAGATGCCTCTGGATATTTTCACTTTTATTTACTCCAACAAAAATCAGAGTCCAGAGTCATCTAGATCTAACAGATCTTTGGAAGGAAAAGAAAATTTAGCCATTATTCCTTTGTTTTCGGGTTGTTACCAAATGAAATCTCTGCATGTACATTGTTTGTCTGAAACGATAATCTTTACAAAGCATATATAAAATAGAGCCAATTGTCAGGGGAGGGGTGGGGGGGGGAGGAAGGTTCAGTAATATTTTCCATGCATCTGGTCTTGGATTTGGGATTGAAAGAATTTGGATTTGTTTCAAATTTAAAAGAAAATGCTGCACATATTGATTGATGAACCATGCTGCTGGTAGTGGGTTTTGAGACTAGACGGTCACCTCCTTGGAAAAACTTTGAGTTGAATTTTTTTTTTTTTGTGGCGTTGTAGGTTCAAAAATCAATCTATGGGTGATGACATTCCATCAGCACTGGCTACGGTTGGAATTGAGGAAAGCACTCCAATTGGAAAAGTAAGCTTCACACCACATTGCCCGTAAGTCAATAGCTGTGAGTGCACTGACTAACCACCCAAGGACATCCAAGAGCCACTCAGCACCAGATCACCAACAGTTTGGAACACATGCAAGTCATTTGGAAAGCAAGGCAGTTCTGGGTTTAGCATTGTGGTTGTTCCAATTTCAGAAGTGTCAATTCTCACCTGGAAAGAAAAGGTAGACCAGAAGGCCTTGGCTTTAATAAAGTACAGAGACTCTAGACAGTTTTTAATACAGTCAGATTAGCGTAGGTTCATAAAGCAGCAGATTCAAGACAGCAGGCTATGGTTAAAGAAAATCAGATAGTGTCTTTCATCAATATTAACTATGCTCTACTATGTCAGAGTTGTTTTCACTAGAGTATCTGCAAGAGTTCAGAGGATAAGGGGCTTTTAGTAGATTGTTCTGTGCAGATATGAAGAAATTCTTGACTGGGTGGTTTAAAAATGACATGAACAAAAAGTCACCATGAGTAAGTACCATATGTTGAATTTCACCTCTCTGATGATACAAGTAAAATTTATTTATTTATTCATTCATTTGTGTGTGTGTGTGTGTGTGTGTGTGTGTGTGTGTGTGTGTGTGTGCAGGTGCACTCATATACAGGTGCACATACCTGTATGCTCAGGGGCTAGATGACATTTTTGGATTCCTGGAACTGGAGGATTATTAAGTGGATGCTGGGATCAAAACTCTGGTCCTCAAGCACTCCTAACCACTGACCCATCTCTCTAGCCCACTTACTGTTATTCTTATTTGATTAATTAAACCAACACTACACCAATACGTCCATGAAACTGGCTTAAACAAACCATAAGCACAAATCTCTTTTTAAGCGTTTACCTAACAGCAGAATCCCAAACTTCTTGGCTTTTATATGATAGAAAACCTGCTAGACTTAGAAGGAAAACAATATGAGTTCAAGCTGTTATACTGTAAACCTCAGAGCTGTGAGAAAATATCTGGAACACCACACTATCTGAAGATTCAATATAGCCAACTTCCCCAGAGTGGTTCAGTATTACAGTATATGTGAGAGCAACCCACGCTTTAACAGTACCTTCCATTTGATGAGCATTGTGTAATCAGTGCATGATACAAATGTTGGCTCATTTGGATATTCATTTAGCACTTAGATATCGTACTGTCTTCTGTTGTTTTAGGAAACTGCTTTTAATAAGAGGGGTGTTTGATGTCTGGTAGATAACACTGGCAGCTGTGACTCTGATAGCAGCAGAGAAGGCAGTATGTAAAAGCATATCGTTGAAACTCTGGCCATATCGACTGCATAGGGTTCAGTGACCTTCCACCTCTACAGCTGATAAGCATTCCTGGGAAGAAATGGCTTTATTAAGCATGCTGTTGACAGGCTGCCCTTTATGATCTGAGCAGATGGCTGTCACTGGTCTCTTTGCTTCTTCCCTCCTACGAGCCCAACTGTCTTTATGCCTAGAGAAATCAAAGGGAATAATATATAGCTCTTGGTAACAGATAAACACAAACTCCATCCTTTTCTATTTTAATTGGACCCTCAAGCAGGGAAACAGGAAGAGGGTGGCAGCTACAACACTCAGCCTCAGATGCCTGCGCTTTGTCTTCTGCATACGGAAACAAAGAGCCCTTTATTCTGTTCTCAGCATGGTTATTTTTCATACTGAAAGGGGATAAAGGCAGTTGATATATAGACTTCATCATTGTCTGATGTTATTTTTTCACATTTCCATCATTTTCTTTCTACATTAATTTTTGCCTTGGTGTTTCTGCCTTAGAAATATTAGTCAGTGATTTGTACTGATACGCTCTTTTAACTGACAGCAAGACAAACCCAATGGTTAAGTAAAGGGATTAAGAAGTTAACTTGATTAGTTTCCCCTATTTATTCTAGGAAATACTGCAGAACACTGAGGCATGTCACAACTCAGATGATGCCTCAGCTAAAATATGAAGAAAACAATTTTACCCTTTCCCAAGGACTCTGGGCTCATGAAGTAAAATTACTCTGCCATGATTAGTCAGTCCCAGTTAATATATTCAAGTGTTCATTAAGAGTTTTGTAGAACTATTTTAATTTATTATAACTGGAACACTTAAAATTTCCTAATTTTATGCAGTTGTGAGTCTTCAGTGCTTCTTTAAAGTAGCATCACAGAGAAGGAAATTTTGACATTCATGACTATTGAGTTCATCAAAGTTGATGGTCATTCAAAGTCTAAAAGATTGAGGAGATCTCTTCCTCTCTCCGTCCTCTCTTCCTCTCTCCATCCCTCACTTCTGCCCTCTCTCTCTTTGGAAAGCAATCACTTCTGCATTGAAAATCCTCAACACTACATAGAAGAGAAAGATCAACTAACTATGTATTGAGTTTTCTTGTAGGCCATCTTAAATAAAACAGAATCAGCACACCCTACAGCCCTACGTCAGGTCCACAGAAAGAGAAATTTATATCAATGCACCCTTGGTGGCAGCAATGCTTTAGAATAATCTAGCTGCAAAAATATTTCTTCATCATCTATTAAATCCATCATCCAGTAATATATATGAGCATTTTTGAAAGAACTAGAAACCTCACACATTTCATTCACAATGACATAGATATTCTTGGTAAATTTCAGTAAGACGGCTTCATTTTAGTAAAGTTAGGTTTAAGCAGAATTGAAAAAGAACACCGCAAAAGCCAAAGTAATAACAAAATCAGTACTTCTGTGCTCATCCTCCGCTCTCTGTAACTTGCTGTAAGTATACATTTCTGGGCTGGAGAGATGGCTCCAGTTGTTGAGAGTATGTATCCGAATTTGGTTCCTAGCACCATGTCTGGTGGCTTACAGTAGCCTGTAATTTCAGCTTCAGGGAGAATGAGGGAACCAATACCTCTGACCTCCACAGGTCCTGTACTTAGGTGCACATACCCGCCCCACATGCTAAAGTGTAACTAAAAATAATAAAAACAAATTAAAAAAAATGGGTAAATTGCTGCCATGAAGAAAAAGTCTCTGCTTTCCCTTATGCACTACTTCCCTTGATGTACTTGTCAGGAACCAAATATTCATAGAAGAGAGAGCAAGCTATATTCATTTCTGAGTTGTCTGGCTTCTCATGACTTGTAACTGAATTTGGTTCCTAAATCTGACAGAGTATCTGGGGCTGGAGTGTCCATGAAGTTGGAGAATTGGTGGGGCCAGTGGTGGGCACGGCTTGGCCGCATAGTGGCTCTCTTTCATTTAGTTCAAAGGCCAGTATGGCTTGGTACACTTTACTATCTACCCAGCCCTGAGTGAAGACAGATGAGTCAGCAGCTGGGCATGAGGATGGAATAGGATATTTCACTGTGTTGCAAGGCAAGTACCACTGTGGTTCTTTTCTTCTTTTTGCCCTGGGTTGGAACTTTGTTTGTGATTGAAGAACAGAGTTGCGTCTCCAAAGATTTTTTTTTTTTAATACATTGTATATCATATCTACTGTGGTTAGGTAGAAAAAAAGAAAGGAAAAAAAGGGTTGTATACTTGAGTAGTTGTACAAACTCGGCCTATGAAAGCTATAATTTGAAAACTATGTGGGTGGTAGTGTTGTTGAAGAGAGGAAGGAAAAGATAATTATGGGAAAAATACCTCAGATACATACATCAAGAGATACTAATTACATAACACGGTTAATTTAGGAAATGTAGCTGACTTAGAGTCACATTGCATCCTGACTCAGATCTTGATCAGGAGAAAACCAACCCTGGAACAGGCTGGCATAAGTTTAGGGGGAATAAGAAAAGTACTACCAAGAACGAATGCTTTGTGCTGCAGTATCTGCCCTCTACTTTGCCTTTGTTTTCTTCTCTGTATTTCTGAAATAACTTTTGCAGTAGGTCTCGCGATGTCTGTCCGATGAGAAAATGGAGTCCAGGGGTTGCCCCTTTATCTGAGTGTGAAAACTGAAGATCTTTTGGATGCACAAGTTCTTTTATTTGCTGAAATATTCTTGCCAAAAATGTCACAAAAAGGATACAAATAAAATCCCATCCCCAGGTAGGCGAGTGTGAGTGCGGAATATTAGCCTCAAGAAAAGAAGGATGCTGGGACTATATGAGTGCTGGATATTAGCCTCAAGAAAAGGATGCTGGGACTCCTCCAGCAGAGGTTCTAAAAGTGAAGTTTCTTTAAGTTTTTTGTTACCACAATCCTGTGGCTTGTTATTATTGTCACCCAACTTGAGAATATCAAAGGGCACCGTTAAATAGTTATCCAGCTATGAGGCTGTTATTCTTTAACTAATATTGATTATAGCAACTTTTCTGTCTAGACTAAATAAAAATCAAACCTGTTTTTGAGATGCATAAAGATTCGTCCAAACAAATAATTTGGAAGAAATTTGCTCTTAGGAGAAGACAAAAACATTACCTTCTCTTTTAGGATGCTCATCCTGTTTCTTTTTTCTTTTCTTTTTTTTTTGTGTTAATTTTCTCTCTTCTTCTGATGGAGATTAGACATAGAGAGAAATATTCCTGTCCTCAATCTCTGCATCCACATGTCTTTCCCCAGGTTAAAATAAACTCCATTTCTTCTCCTCAAAAATGTTTTGGCTTGTTTCTACACGATGACTTCAACACTTTTAAATTTTTTTTTCAGCATCTCAAATGTTTATACCAATTTGTCAGCAGCAAGTATCAGTGACAGGTGGAGATAGAATATTATTTATGCTGAGATATCCAATTTTTACTTTTTTGGATGCTTACTTGAAAGATGATGCTTTGGGAATTAAAACACAGTGTTTATCATTGTTCAGTTGATTGTGTGAAGTGGAGTTTGCTCTCTGCTTTGACCTCATTGGTTCACACAGCAGAGCCTTGAAGAACCCCTCCTTTAGAACTCTTGCTACTATCCCACCCTTGAGAACCCCAGCACTGGAGAGAGACTTGAATGTCATTATTTGAAATGTAGAGCAATGCTAGGATAATCCATTTCAAACACAGTGCTACAGAATCTACCTTCTGCAAGGTGTCTGTTTCAAAGTTAGGCGATTTGTGTGTCAACTACAACAATACATGTGACTATGTATGTGGGGATGAGAAAGAAGAGGTATGAATACCAGCTTAGAAAGACAGAGGCAGCTAATAGAGTTTCAGGGGTATAGGGAAAGATTATCTGTTCATCTACCATCATAACACTGTCACTCATGGAATAGTTCAAAAATAATTTATTCAGAAGAAACTCATGAATACCTCCCCAAAATCCCTTTACTTCTCAGATTCTTGACTCAAGATCTGTTGGGTTTAAACAAACCATTAACATCATCCTTCGTGCTAAGTTTGATTTTATTAGGTGTTTTGTCTGGGACCTCTCCTTTCTGTTTGCATGGTGCCCTGGTCATGGATTATCCCCTGTTTTTTTAAACTTTCTTGTTGGTGTCCCAGGCAACACCATTCTGTATATAATTTACTGTGCTAGTTTCCTATCAAACACTTGCTTTTTAATGTTAAAACCTCTAAAGAGAACTGATAACCACTGCTGACTACTAGGTGTGGGGGTTTAAAGTGATGGCATCCCCATTGCCTTACACTGTTCCATGACAGTATTGGACCTCACTGCAGAATTGGAGGTAAGTCTGGCTTTTATGTGTATCGTCTTGATATGTGGCAAAACTGTGGATGTAGGTTGAATTAACCTCATTTTAGTCACCTGCCATGCAGTTCCATTGTGTTGAAAAGAAATGTCCCCATGAGTGACATGACACAGAGAGCTCAGAAAATTATTTTCCACTTTTTGTCTTTGATAAATTGACAGTTTTGATTTGGCACATCTATTATGTAGATGACATTAAACTAAATGATATTATTAGTTGCTTTAAAAGGGAAGATTAAATTCTAAGATATTTAGGAGCTGGGTGATGATGGACAGAAAAAACTAAAACCATTCGAAAAATCTTGATTAGTATGTAGTAAATGCCAACCCTGTGGTTCAAAGGCAGTGAAGAATTAATTTATATCTCTTTACTGCAACCAATGAATGCTGAATCCCTAAGTAAAAATGGAGTTGATTTCAAGTGTAATGGGCAGCTCACAAAGATTTTGGAGAGTAGAGGAAAGCAGCCTAGATCAAGCAGTCTGAAAATCTTTCAATGTGCCTCTACACACATCTGAGTAAACACTGTGAAACACTAAGTTCTAGCATTTTCATCCATATGGATTCTGATCTGCTATAAAATCTGCTGTCACAAGCAAAGAGAATGCCTCATCTAGTTCCTTTTATTTCATAAATACATGTCCAGTGTTGTGCTTATCTGATGGGAAGAATTTTGGTGGGTGTCTGATTCCTGACAGAAAGAAATAGCAGTTTCATTTTCTAAAAGTGGCATTTGCTGTCCACTGAAGTCTTATACTGGTAGTTGAGAAGCTCAAAAGGTGAATTACAACTGTAAGAGTACAAATAAATACTTTCCTCCTATGTTTATGGATGCCTATCTTCATATGTTAGGTATGGTGAAGGTTACATGCCTCATATGTCTGGTATATTATTTATAAGGATGTTTTTATCTAGCTAATCATATTAAATTTTTATATCTCATATTTCGATTTGAAGAGTACCAATTATTTCATGTACAATTTTCTTCATCAGAAGACAAAAAGAAATATTGGACTGAATATTTTCACTGAATAAATACTAATCTTTGAAGATTTTCATATTTAATATGGGAAACATTCTAGCAGATGACAAAATATTCTAAAAAGCTTCATATATTATAATCAAAATGGTAATTTAAAATATTTGAACTTTTTGGATAACATGAAAAAGGAAGAATACTTAGAAAAATTTTAGGGAAGCATGTCAGTATTAAGGAATGTAAGTAGGCACACAAAGTTAGAAATAAGGGATCCCAATGTAAGCAGAAATACAACTTGTGGTGTGTTCCACAAACTTTGTAGTCTCTGTATTGAAAAAGCTACAAAAAATAAACATATAAGGTTGGGATGGAACCTCCACAGATATGATAAGAAAAAGACTTTTTGACCAGTAGAAGATTATAGAGTAAGAAATACATACCATTTAATACTTTACTACTATGCTCAGAATGAGTTACTACTTTATAAGTGCTGATGCAAAAGTACTTTTTTTTTGCCAAATGCAGAAATAATTCTAGAAGAAATATTTCTTTGAATAGGTATTTTTTAAAGCAATGTCTGTGCTTCTGGCTTCAGTTCATCAGCAGTACCGTCAACCTTAACTTCAGAATGAGTGGAAGCATCCTGTTCTCCACCTTGTAAAGACAGGTCTGCACATGGAAGGACATTAAGGACTGAGCCTGTCAGTCTAAGGGGCATATTATTGGTTAGCTATTTGACCCAATTTATATACACATAGCTAGGACTTTATGGTCTAAGGACCATTGAACTCTAAGACTTGTGGAATGTGTCCCAATTACCACAACACCTGTGCTGAATTGGATGGCTTTGCTTCATTACGCCATCTTGCAGTGCTCAATAATCTTCCACAGGACATTCTGCACTGGTGGTTGGAGGATCCATTAGATGAACAGCCTGAGAGGTAGAAAGTCAAGCATAACAAATGTCCTTAGTGCTTGCAACTACCTTATGTACTGAGTCTTTTCATCACCCATGGCTTGATAACCAATTGCTGACAAGGTAAGATGACCACTGGGGAATTGGTTTTTTGTTATACTTTTTCCCCCACTGGTTTTTCTTTAGTAGGGGCCAAACTCATTCCCAGAAAAGTTTGTGATGGGAAAACAAAAGAGGTAAAATTAATCAATGGTTTTTTCATGGCTCTGTCAGTTTTCTAGGTCACCTTTGTTCATCTACAGTGCAGCAAGATCCTTCTAGGAGACATCTTAGCTGCTCTGACTTCTCTTTCTGCTTCAGCTAACTCAACTCTACTTGTCTCTTAAACATCAGGAGTTGGGACCATTTCACTTTTTAAAAGAATTATAGTTTGAGAAGGAAGTGAATCTTGGGAAATCATGGGTGTATGTACAGAAGTTTCTCAAGGAGTCCTTCAATTGTGAGTCTTACTCCCTTGAGGCAGGGTCTCTCACTGTCTTGACAGCATTTGAGGCTAATCTGTGGCTACAAGTCTGTCTCGTTGTCTATTCTCATCTTCCAGTGCTGCTTAATGGATTATCCATGACCACACCCAGATCTCTGTCTGGATGCTGGGGTCTGAGCTTGTGTCCTTGTGTCTGCACAGCAAGCTTTATTACCCACCTCGTCACCTCCTCAGACCCCTTCAACTCCCCTTTTAGAAAAACTGTTTTTATTCCAGAGGTTCTGTGTTTCCATAATGATACCTTTCTCTTGATGTTTACTATAAATTGGATACTGTTCTAAATCACCGGCACATGTTCAGTTTACTTGTCCTTAAAACAACACCAAACCTCTCACATAGTCGCTAGCCTCTACTTTGAAGCAAGGAGGTAGAGGATGAGAGAGTTTTTAAAGCTGGGATTTGAACTCCCACAGTCTACATTCAGAAACTGTCCTTTTTTCTATCTTGTTGTATGTTCCTCTGCGATGTGACATGCGGTATCCGGCTCCTGCTAGCAGTGTGTTTTTGAGCAGTGGCATAGTCTTTGATTTAAAGGAAACTCTGAAGAGTTACAGACTTGCTATGGATTTTGAAATTAAATTGTATGACTGCTCAACTGAGCATCTTGCATAAGTGTTGTTTTTTATCCTCAGATTCCTGGAAACATGTTAAGATGCATTTATAGTGGACTCAAAAATATGGCACAGCCATTTTCCCAAATCAAGAGTGGTGGTTGTATGCGGACTGTACAGTAAGTGCTTAAAAACCCTTGCATACTTACATATATCATGTGCTGAAACACACTAGTGGGTATTCCTTCTATTTCTGCTGCTCTCTTCCTTCCAACACAGAAGTCTTCAGTTTTCTCTGCATCTGCTCAAATCAAAGAACAGCTATGTGTGACCGAATCAATGATCTGAGTCTAATCCTTTAGAATCTTTACATGTATTCATTTATTCAGACCTGTAGGCATCCATTTCCCGTCTTTCAGACCACTGTGATAATTGGCCTGTAACTGAGTCTTTTCTAGTGTTCTTCTAGATAAACCAGTGCAGAAGTGTGTGGATCTATGTATCCGACTTTCTCATCTGTCACTGCCAATCTTCCTTCCTGTCAGGGCTTTCCCGGAGGACCACAAAGGGGAATTTTGATATTTAATGGGAGCTCATTTCAATAGTATCATTGTTCTGGGTAGTTTTGTCCTTCAATGCCACAACTTTGGATTATTATTACTATTATTGTTAAAGTCATTGTCATGTGAAAGGAAGTAAGCAGTAATGGCATTTAAAAGTGGTAACAGCTGGTCTTTATTAAAAGCTCATGTGCATTTGCAAGAAACGGTTAAGCACCTACCCCATTTCATCTGCATGCCAGCACTTCAGTGAGTGTATGGATAAATATGTGAATAATGATGCTATGAAGAAATGTCATAGTTTCCTATTTTGCACGGGGGAAAGGGGTTAAAATATCTGCCCGAAATTTCAGGCAGCTAAGAAGAGTTAGGAGTAATATTAACAATCTGTGTAATCAAATTGCTGCTTATATCCCTCCTCCGTTCGAGCTTCACGAGATTGACATATGAATATAGATGTATTCAAACACTGGTCCAAGGAATGAGGAAGAAAGGCTCTTTCCTGGATTGCACAAGAGGGTCGCTATCAAACATTCTCTAGCACAAGATGGCTCTGTGACTCTCCATAAAATTCCTCTTCACAGGATTTGGATTTTCACACAAAATAAAAAGAATTTCCCCAACCCCCCGCTTTTCAGTTCTCTCCTTTTCCGTGGAGATAGTTCAGAAGTGTGCAATTATCTTACGACGCTGACCAGTAGATGGCAGCAAAAGCCCGCCCTAGACCCCAGCACCAGCTGCTGAGTGGCACAGGGAAGCCCAAGACAGCTTTTAAAGTATCATCAGCCGCCTCCTTCCCTGACAGGACAGAGGGGCTGATTTTCCGGGTCACCCATGTCTTATTACTTTAGAAAATAATCATGTAGAAAGCCTTTCCGTTGCGTTTGTTGCCGCGTTTGTGCAGGATGGAGACTGTCAAGCCCGAATCAAACTAACAGCAGGAAAAAATAAATGGCGACCCGGGACAAGTGCAGATAATTTCTATTAAGGATGTTCCTCATGGGTTTTTCAAAGGACTTTTTTTTTTCATCACCAAATCTGATCAGCGAAGCAGTGTTCTTCATAAATTATTTATTAGCCTCTCTTCCCTATCTTATCTGTCCCCACTATTGAAACAAGCAAAAATCCAACTTTGGGTGAATTCTCTTGTAAGGATATTTGGCTAGAAACATTTCTTTCCACCCTCAGTGTGTCAGTAATGAAGCCCAAATGTGTCAAAAACCAAGTACAACAAGAGACACTTTTACTTTACATTAGAATTTTCTTTTCGAAGAACATTGGCCTAGACATCTAATATTTTTGTTAATATTTATTTGATTTTCGGCATATTTGTGGCTCTTTTATCTGGGCCAGTGTGTTTTGTACCTCAGCTGCATTTGGTTCTCTAATTGACTATGAGGGTCCTTCAGCATATGCACCACGTTGGCAAGCAAAAAGCATCCCCAAGTGTTTGCTCCACTGTGTCTAAAATGGCGATGAAAGTATTTTACATGATTGCTATGAGGGTTATACGCCATTAAATGAATTGGTCAGTAAAACTACTAGTTTTGGTGCTGACTAAAAGCTCACTGTGACTTAAGCAGTGGTGAGACCACAATAGCTAAAATCCCTTCTAGTTTTCCCGGCCTGTGAATCTATTCATCAGTTTCTCCCTACTCAGCCATAGAGTGACAGACATCTATCCTAAAAAAGGAGAAAGTTGAAAGATGCTGAGAAGAAAATGATCTAGAGGATGAGAGATTGCCTCACAAGGAGCAGTGTTTCTTTCATGACTAATAAGTACCAATGCATCATTCATCTCTGTCAAGAGTTCATTATGCATCAACGAGACTTAATAGAAAAAAAAAGAAGAAGAAGAAAAATGATATTGTTAGAGAGGAGGGAAAAAAAAACTCAAAACAAAGTTTTTGAAGGAATAGAGAGAATGTCATCACCATTATCTAGGTTTGATCTAAGGCAGCTTCCCCAGGATTAATCAGGGCCTGGTGTCGTAAGTCTGCAATCACAGCTGTGCAAGAGGCCAAGGCAGGGGGCTGACAAGTTCAAAGCCAGAATGCATTAATGGTGAGCTCAAGGGCCGTCTGTGCAAATTAATGGGACCCTGCTTCAAAATAAAACATATAAAGGGTAATAGGGCTAGATTTCAATAGTGAAGTGGCTTGCCTAACTTTTGTGAAGCCCCATGTTCAATCCCCAATACCACTCTTAAAAAAAAAAAGCCCTAAAAAATTATCTAGTATTTGAAAACAGGACTGATGGCCAAGTGCTTTGAGAGCTAATTCCATTTAGGATGTATTCATATATATATGGACACACACACATATAGTTTGTCATTTGTTTGGAATGAAATCCTACATTAGAAAATAATACTTTTTCACAATGACCAATCTGGCAACCTATGTTAACCACTTTGGTGATTTTCTGAGCATTTGGGGATATCCATCCATTTGGGGCCACACTGTGCCATGAACATGTTTATAACACACAGGAGCCCAGGTTCTCCGGCCGGTTTTACAGGTGAGTAAATGGAACATCTTGCTAAGGGCTATCTAACTGCAGGTAAGGATGAGAGGTTGGAGTTCTGTGAGTTCTCTCACCATCGCTCCTGCCCCTCTGCTCCCATAGCTTCTAAAACAAGCAAGAAATACCCACCAAATGTCCATCTTTGAAAGTGAATAGCTACTTAGTCACCAGTCTCCCTTGCTATCCCCAGGCTGTGTGGCTACAACAGCCATACCTCAAGGAGTCTGCAACTGGCAGTGCCCTAGTCAAAGGTAGCTGTGTTTTGTGGTTTTTTTTTTCTTGTTTAAAGAAAATTATAGTCCATCTTTATTTATCCACCCATGAACATTTATAGGAAACACAGTATGGGATGTCACAGAGGAGAGGACACAGATTGCTTTTGAAAAGCAAAGACTTGAAGACAAGAAAGGCTGTCATCATTTGATGCACTTAGAAAATTCACAGAAAATTACCTAGGATCTGAACATAAAGGGTATTGAGACCAACATTGAGCTAAGTCTTGTTTGATATCAAAGTAGCCATAGAAGTCAGCTACCTTTAGGAGTCTCTTTGTTGTAAAATGGAAATGATGCAAAAACACCTATCATAGACCTGATCTATTTATCTGTCATCTGTCTGTCTGTCTATATAGTTTAGCTTGTGCATGATGAAATGATTACCATGGTATCTTGTATAGAAGGTGCAGTTGGCACAGGTTAGCCACTACAGTTACTACCATGTAGTCCCTGCTCCTGTGTCCTCAGGAAGTCTGCTGTTCTTGCCAAAGGTTAAAGGTCTGTTTGACACTAGAGATTCAACTTACATTACATTACAACTAACTACATTCATGTAAGCAACAACAAAATTTCCAAATTTCAACAAAAGTCACTAAAAATTGTTCCACAGAAAGTGGAGTATTTTGTCTTTACCTTGGCCTTAAGCTTGGAGTATATTCATAGGACATGTGTTCTATAATTGACTGTCTTTTTTAGTTATTGGTTATGAGTTGGATTTCCTGTCGATGGAGGTGGTCTTGATAATGAAAATAAAACAAAAAGTTAAAATGGCAGGGCTCTGACCTATTTTCTGAAAACCAATGAATGCTCTGATTATATATATATGTATTCTAAACATCTAAAAATCCAACTCACATTAATAAAGTTGGATATTTTCAGATGGACCACAGAAATGTTTGGTTCAAGTATTGCCTTATCTGAAAAACGTGAGGCTATGCAATGGTTCTAGCTTCTATATATATATATATATATATATATATATATATATATATATATATATATATATATATATATATTTACAAGATTTATCATGTGCCAGACCTTGTGGCAAACATATTGCATATCTTTCCACGTTAAACTGACAGCCAACTTGCAAAGTATGTGTTATTTCTGTTTTATAAAGGTTGAGTGGAGCTCAGTAGGTTGTAAGTGAGTCAAGATCCTGTAGCTGACACATGGCTCGAATTCTAGCTCTTTGATTTTAAAGCTTGGGTTTATAACTGCACGAATCTAACATTACTATGAAGAGCTCTTCCATCTTGAGACAACATTTCAAGTACTCCTTACTGTAGTAGGTAAAAGTGTTTTGACATATGCCTTCAGCTTGAGGGGGAACAAACACAGCTTAAGGAAAATACACTCAGTGCATCACATATAAACTTAGGCATTACCACTTGCGGCACAGAAACATAACATTTTACTTTTCTCAATTCCATTTTGTTCTCAAGTTCCCCCAAGCAACCTAGATCAGACAATGTATTTTATGGAGTTCTGGAATACTCAGTCCTAACTAGTTCAATTTGCAGTCAGATCTAAGCAGCTCTATTTTAACAGTTACGTTTTGTTGAGGGAGAAGTTGGGTACTAAAACTTGCTGACACATCACTTTTTTTCAGCACTTTTCTTCCTCCGGGCCATTGTTTCTTGGAGAAGCTGTAACTCTTAGCCACAGAAGGAATAGACATCTCTGGCCAGGGTGGTAACCTCTGGTCCTTGCTGTTCTCTGTTAGTAAGGAAATTCCTGTGACTTAACTTATATCATAATCCTCTGTTTGCTGTGGACAAACAAGCTTCATGAACTACATCATTTTTTTCTTACTTATTATGGTTAGTATTAATTATCACCTTGACAGAATCTAGAATCCCTTAGGAGAGGGGCCTCTTGCTATGCCTATGGGGGATGATCTTAATTGCATTAATTGATGGGAAAAGAACCATCTTAACTGTGTGTGGAGCCATTTCCTGGGCAGGGGATCCTGAACTTTAGAAAATGGAGAAAGTGTGCTGAGTGCAACTAGCATGCACACATCTCTCTCTGTTTCCTGTGTGACCAGCTGCTTCCAGCTCCTGTCACTCTGACCCTCCTAGTGTGAAACTTCAGTGGGTAGAATAAATCATCTGAAGATTAAGTTGCTTCCCCCTCCCCTTCAGTTGCTTTTGTCAGGGTATTTTATGACAGCAATAGAAAAGTAAACTAAGATATTACTGCATGTGTAGTTCAATGATGTTTGCCTTTCTTTATCTCTCATCAGGGTCTGTGGGAACTACTGGATTTGCTGCAAGCCATGATGAGCTCCTTGAGCCAGCCCATGGAAGAATAGAGACGCTCTCAGCCTCTGTCTTTGCCTTATCATCCCATAACCTTCTCAGTTCCTTGCAGTTTGCCTTGGATTGATATTCCTCCTGGCTCCCCGTTCAAGGTCAGGGGACTCAGAGTTAGTGAAGTACAAAAATAGCATTTAACCCTGGACTCATTCCTTTTAAGACTTCCTCTTCTCTAGTGTGCTTGTCTTAGATGCCTACTTCATACTCTGAAGGTATTCTAGGTCCATTTCTTGGTTCTTTGCTTTCATTAGGTAAAACTAATCCAGTGTTCTGAGTTTTCAGGAAACTATTTTCTGTTTTATGAGAAGACTTGCTTTCAGGAGTATTGTTTAATTATGGGTCTATGGAAATGTACTTTGATGAAACAAAAACCTTAGTAATGGCTCCCTTATTCTTGGCATGCTTATCCAGCCCTGGAAGCAATTACAAATGCCTTGCCTATAATTTGTTGAATGGTAGCAATCCTTGGGACAATTGGTAACAATTAAGAGTTCCAGGAATGACAGAGAACTCTAGCTCTATTGAGTCTTTTGTTAACGTGCTGAAGTTTAGAGTTTTCACTGGAAAAGGAATTACCAATCCTCCTGTGCTGTTTCTTGCTTACCCTTGCATACAAGTGTATTCATATGCTGATAGAAAAATGAATATTTAAAGAATATTATATGTCAATTTCAGATTAACACAGTTAATATGAGTGTATATTTTTTTTTCTGAGTCCACAGCTGAATGTTAACTTCACTGGTAAACTTGGGATCCAGTTTTACTTCTGGGGGTTCTTTTTTTTTCAACTTGGGTTCCTTGACACCTATAAGTAGTGGATGATCCCTGAAGGTGTTTCTGTTAGGTGTAAAGCAGAGTGGTAGGAGTTAGTGCTGCATCAAATACAAAAGCAAGATGGAAGGGACATTGGTACCCTATTGTCTCATGAGTTTCCTGGGGAAATAGACGAGAAATGCCATTCACCTCAAATAGGAGAGGAGCTAAAAGACCAACAAAAGATTCTGTCAAGTCCAGCTTGACAAATACATGCATTTATTTAGATTAATTTACAGGAGCATGGGTGACTCAGTGCAGCTATACTACTGCATGTCTTCTATACTATATGGAGTTGTACTAGAGGAAGAGGAGGCAAAAGAGGATCTTTTGAGACACCTGCTTCTAAGGGGAGTATTATCACCTGTGTTACCACTACTAAAGACTTAGATAACTGTCATACCATTGTGTTTATTTTGTCATAATTGGCTCTGGACCAAGGACCTCTGTAGGAGGTCATGGCCTCTGCTTCAAAATAGCTGTGGTTATGTCAAGCTCAGAGAAAACAACTATAATAGAAATATATGTTTAAAACTATTACTTTTGCTTCAATAGTCAAGTAAATTTTCCTTACAGGAATCGAGATGTCTTCCACAAGAGAAAAAAAAATGAAAATGTTACTTTCTCTACTCTTAATTTGGTTTGAATATAGCTATTCCACTGCCAGGTATAAGTCAGAGCTTGGGTGACAGACTCAGGCATGTTTTCATAAGGCTTATAAGCTAAGAATTATTTTTTGCATTTTTAAAAAGCTGTAATAAAACAAAACAGAGAATAGTATGTAGCAGAGATCAGCCTTGCCTGAAGGTTTCAACTGTTTCCTGTATTCTCTGTGTCACAGTTGCCGTTCTTTGTAGTAAACAAGAGAAAGGCCAAAGAACTTCAGTACACCAAACACGGAAGGCTTCTCGGAACATAAAGCATAGCTTTTGTTTTGTTCAGAGTTGGACTCTGAAGTTTTCATTCAGACATCTGAAGTCAATAGGAGCTGTATGGAAACTGTGTCCTTCACCTAACAACAGCAGACGAGAGAAAGCTTCGCTCAATTTCCATGTCTTAGGTCTACAGAACGGAAAGTACCTTGGCTAGTTCTTACAATGGACTGAGGACTTTTGAGGCTACAGTGAATTTGGTGTTATTCAGACACAGCCAGAAAGGATAAATTATTCATTTTTTTTTGGTTGTTGTTTATTTTGGATTGTTAGCTCCCTAAACCGTGGCTAGTGACTCTTGGATTTATAAGGTAGATGAAATATTTTCAGTACTTCAGGAAAGAAAGGAAACTCTCACAAGATTTGGGTAACTAAAATACAGGAATGTTCTTTTCTTTCTCTATCGCTTCAGAAAATCCAAGCACATTTGTTCAGAGTAATCGAGATCAGCCATCATAAATATGTGATTTTTGGTAGGATTGCAGCCAAACCTGCCCACTAAATCCTCCTGGGTCATTGATAATAATTAAGAGGCTGTACTTGTGGCTTCCTAGGGGGACCAAAATCAAGACTGAATTATGATTAAGCGTCTGCTTGTGATATGTGCCAGTGAGCAATATTTGTTTAAGTTGGCAGATTTTAATTCTGGTGTGAAATATTTTTTTATTTTTCTGCCTCTAATTATGTTATGATTAAGTTACATCCACTAGAGTGTAATTATCTATTGCATAATACTTTTTATACGTGGGTCCCTAGAAATTTGTCACTTCAATAGTGCTGACTGAGGGCTTGCTGGGCCTTCTTAGTGATAAAACTTTTCTTTGACATAGTTAGTTTTATCTTCTTTTCCCTAGGAGCCCCTTAACAATCATTTTTGAAAGAATAAAATCCTAACCTGAGCTGTTTATCTTGCAGATTGGGTTTTTTCATCTGGCCCTTATGAATTCTGGGGCAATCATGATCCTAGTGGGTCCCAAGTGAAGGAGGACCACTCAGGCATGGCAGTGAGACACTCTACCAAGAGACGGCAGAGAAAATTGATTTTCATTTCAGGTTTCCCGGCACTGAGTTTTTCCAAAGTCATGAGTAAATATATACATTTTGTAATTGAGACTCCCTTTTTATTTTATAATTTTTTAAATTGATTCTTTGAGGATTTCTTTTTTCTTTTATTGAAAATAGATTTTTTTCTTACATAATGAATCCTGATCATGGCTTCCCTTCCCCCCACTACTCACCATTTTCCCTCCCATCTGGAACCACTCCCTTTTGGTCTATTGTTAGAAAGCAAATAGACTTCTAAGGAATAGTAAAAAAGTAAAATATACTAAGATAACACTCATGTTTTAGTTCCATAATACTTCTATGTTTTAGGTAGTTCTATAATTGTCTTTGCTTCAGAGACTCAGTGGCTTGTTTCCATTATTTCACTGAGTAGGGTGGGTAATATGGATAGGGTTCTCAAAAGCAATCTAATCTTAATTCCTCCTTTACTTCTCTCCTACATTGCATCCTAAATTCCATGATGGCAAATGGAATGGCCATGCATGACTAGCTTTCCTATCATTGAATTCTTAAGAATCTAGGTTGCCTGGCACTGGACTGCTGAACAATGACAGATATCTTCCAGAAATCTCTGCCCCTTAGTGTCTCCCAAATCTCTCCTTCACCTCTCTTGAGTTTATTTTATATTTCTATAAATTAAGTAGTCAAGTTACATCAACCTGCAGTTGTTCTGTGATGATTTTCAAATTTCCCTTCTGTGTTGCACCTTGTCGGTATTGCAACAAAAGCCTTCTTCTTCTGAGTGGCCTTTTCTTGCTTATGACTTTTAAAATCACAAGCAGAGTGAGCAGCACTGGTAACATGAATAGGAGTAACGGCTGCCATAGAGCAGATTCAGCAACGGTGAAAGGATGCCTGGAACAGTTCCAGAGAATGACAAGTGGCAGAAATGGCACAGAGCTGGGGATGAAGAACCAGTGAAGGGCTGTTAAAGTCTATCAAAGAGAGAGCCAAGACTGCTGATGATGGACAGCTGTGATGAACAAAACATGAGAGACTGTGAGCCCTCTTAAGTCTTAAAGGCCAACGATTCCAGCATCCAAAGCAGTAAGTGCTGACTGGTGCTGGCTGCTCCTGTCACTGGTTTCTGCTTAGGCTGAGGATTTCATTAACTCTTGAGCGGTGGGCCACTGCCTGCAGTCTCAAACAAGAGTTCCTAAAACTATACATCTCTAGCTTGTAAGGCCTAGGGCTGTAAGTTTTCACGACTTGGAACTTCAGGCTTCTGATTTTTCAGGCTCGTCCATAAACTGTTGGCTCTCAAGGACTCAGGACTTCCAACACTAGACAAATGACTCCTCAAATACTTAGGATTTCTTCCCAATTAGAATAAAAAGCCCTCAGCTAGCTTTTTAACAGAAAGTGGCATATTTCCATTAATTGTGCAGGGGCTGGGTGGAAGAGTTCTTTGGGCAGAAACCACAGCATGATTGGCAGGAGAGAGAAGGGTCCATTGGAAGAGCAGTGGAGCAGGAAGGTGTGCAGGAAATGGAAGGAAGCTCTGAGCATATTTGGAGGTGAGTGGCTGAATGTCAAAGTTGGATAAAGACACTGTAAAAATGAAATTAACATCTACCATAAAAATGTAAGAATGGTCTTTGGGATAAAGAACAAAAGGTCAAAGATTAATTCTTGACCTTAGTCAGTCTTAACATCCACAAAGATAGCTTAAGCCTGGTATCTAAGTGTGGGTCATGCACATCATGTGATATCCTTCAAGAATGGTCAAGAAACAAAACCAGAAAGCATTCTACAACATTTAACCTGGAATGGAGCAAGAGAGGAAGGTCTTTTTTTGTTGAAAGCAATTATACTTTACAACATGTACTTTCTCCCTGATGTCATAGCTTCCCATAATGCCTGGCTTCACTAGCACAGACAGGAAACAGTTCTGTGATATGCAGCTGGAATTGTTATCTTCTGAGCTACAAGTAATTGTTTTGATTAAAACAAGCAAAAAAATGTAACACTGTATGAGAAGAAGATCAATGTTTCCATGCTGGCACACTTAGAAGGGAAGAAAACAAAAAGAAAAATAAAAACAGCACAGAGCTTTGCTTCACGTTTTGCTGATATGAAACATAATACCAGAAGCCAACTTAGCTTAGTGATGAACGATACTTGTTCAGTAATTCTCTGCCTCTGTTTCCTTCTCTTTCTCTCTGTGTACCTGTGTTCCCAAGCAAGTCACTTGTTTATTCTATTACAGTTCCAGTTTCCTCAGTTTTAAAAAGACTTAAATTTTAATTGTGCATACATGGGTGTGTGCTATGTGCATGTGTGTGAGATGCTTGTAGAGGTCAGAAGATGGTGTTGGATTCCCTGGAGCTAGAGTTACAGGTGGTTGTGAGCTACCTGACAGTGGATGTTAGGAACTGATTTGGATCTTCTGCAAGAAGAGTGGCAAGTGCCCTTAACTGCTGAGCCTCCTCACCTTGCCTTCCTCCCTCAGTTTTTAAAATGGGGGAGGGGAGTACATTTATTGAGAGCATATACCAGGGAATTCCGAGCTGAGATAGTTACAGAGAGGAGACAGGAAATAACTAAATTGCTATTGTACCCTTTCTGCTTTTAGTTAATAACAAACAAGAGTGAAAGTAAGCCATGCACTTCTTGCCAGACCCAAGGAACACTGGGTTCAGATTTGGCTCTACCACTGATTGAGACTTTGGGCCATTTTCCTTCCTGGGAACTTTGAAGAGGGCAGTTGTGATTTAACATATTACAAGTGATCATCTTCTACTCAAAGACTGTGTTTCCCAGGTTTCCTTGTGGACTAGGAAGTCACTTCTACCACTATAAGAGGCCAACTCCCATCATTGTCTCTAGGTATTTTGGCCATCCACACAGGTAGGTGACAAAGATGCCCCCTTGCTGTGAATAAACATGGTCCCACCCAAGGTCAGACCACGTCTCCTTTTTTTTTTTTCTACCTTCCATCTCTCTACAGCTGCCTTGTTCATAATCTAACAAGTGAAGGCCTTTCTTGTTGTGAAGTTTTGTGCCTCTACATGTGTCTGGTCTTAATTGATTTATCATGTATTTTAATGTTATAATCACAGAGCCCATGATTTATCTCCCAAACAACGTTTTGATGCCTGTACCTAATAGAAGATGGCAATTACACAGAAATCACCCTATGAAGAGTTTATTTTCATGGAATAAAAAGTGTTTATACTGACCAAACCATTTGTTCTTCTGTATGGAGGAAACAAAGTCATCAGAGTGAGAGGGATGGCTAGTAAGCTCTACCTCTCTGGTTCCTAAGTGTGGTCCATGAGACAGCATCAACCGAGTCATTTAGAAACTTACTAGAAGCACAGAATCTCAGGCCCTAAGCTGGACTTGCTCAGTCAATGTTAGTGGAGTCCTTTCTGGGTCTATGTACATTCAAATGTAAGAAGACAGATTTTTAGATGAGTGGGCAAATAAGGATGTTTCTTAGAAAATCATTTTTATCTAATCTGAAGCTAAACATGTTGTCCCTGCAAGAAGCCCCAATGGGTGATCTGGGTCCAAACCTTAAAATTTTATCTTACAAAACATTGTAACATCAAAAGCAAGAGCCTGTCTCTAACTTCAGAACTGATCCAATGATGCCATGTGGTGTTATCAGTTGCCCTTCAGGCTTTTAAATTGTTTAACCCCATTTCTGCTAGCTGAGATCAGTATATGTTTAAGAAACACCTATCCTGAAAATATAATACTCTACTTCAATCATTGGATGAGCACAAAATTAAAAGCAAACTTTCTATCCACTTGTTTAAAAATAAAGATTAAAATATTTTTTCCAGTGTTGTGCATGCAGAATTTGTGTGTGCCTGTGTGTATGTTCTCTGTGTGTGATCTTTGTGACTGTGTGGATATGAATGGGAAAAGCAGTAGGCGAATATTGGTTTCTAGCTAGTAATACACTCATTTTTGGTCTATGCTCCGGGTCACAGTACAGGGGGCTCAGCAATGATTGTATGGAATGGATAGTTCATTTCCAATTCTTAGTGCTTGAAATTGAGTAGGTGATTTTTGTACCATAAAAATGGTGCCTTTGCCATAGAAGGTAAAAATGAGGCACCTGGGAAGCAGTTCTGTTGCTCATTATGGCTGTGGTCTGCTGTGTGGCTCTGAGAGATTAGATGTACTTTCACTGTATCACTTGGTTGCTTCTTTCTCAGAGAAAAATGTCCAGCGGCTTTCTAAAGAATTCTTATAAGTCTTGCCCTTGACTTAAACAGGAGTAGATCCCAGACCACACAGTGCAGAAAAAAAATATTACTGGCAAGGAATGGGGAATCTTTTGAAACCACCAAGGCAATATTTGAATTGGACCATAGTAGAAGTCAAAAGGCCTCAGAATGTGGCTTTAAGAGCTGAGTATGTCTTAACTGGCATTGTGCACATTGGGAACCTACAAATGTTGTTTATAATATCTTAAGAGATTCTGGAAAACTGTTGTGGAAAGGTCCTTTTCAAGACACAGGAAAATGTATTGATAAAGCATTCAAAGTTCTAGAACTAACTGACTGCATATATTTCCATGTCCTGAAGAGATGATACATTGGAGAAGAAAGGAGACAGGAAGGACAATTTAGAACAGTTGGCTAACTAGATTCATGTGGTCATGGGATTGACCTGTGTATACATTAAGTTTAATAAAAGAAACTGGGGATGATAGTGAGTCTATTTTACAGAGTATTGTATTAAGTCCCAGTGACAGTGAATAACATGCTACATGCCCAGATTTGGTAGCAGATTTGAGACTAGACCTGGGGCTTCTTGAAACTTTGAGCACTAAAGTTTCAAAATGTGAGAAAATATAAGAAAAAGTTAAAGGTTGCTATAAGATTATAGGAGAGTTAAGCTATCTAGTTTAAGCAGACTCCCAAAAGTTCTCATCCCAACTATCTAGATTATAAAAGTCTCATTTGCTTGGAAATGGATGTGAGGCCCTGCTGATTTTAAGCTGTTCAAAGCTGGAGGATGTATGTGGAAATGGCTTCGATAACACAGGAATGTCAGGGGCCATCATCATAACAAGCTGGAATTAGGGAGACCTGCCAGAGATGAGAGGTTGATACGCGGTGGATGTTTCCACATCTAGTCTGTTTTTATTTGCTCAATCAATCTCTGTATTTTTATGTTTTTGTTTTTGAAACAAGGTCTCACTCTACAGTCAGTGCTGACCTCAAACTTGCAATGTAGTCCAAGTGGCCACTGACCTTGCAGTCAATCCTGACTTGGCCTTCTAGGTGCTGGGATAACAGGCATGTGCCACCTCTAGAACAAATCTGTGACTGTGAGCTCATTAACACATGCCTTCAGAAAATTCAATATTCAGAAAAGTAAACAAGTAGTTATCAATTTATTTATTTCTTGTGTTTTTGAAAACTGTGCATGTCAGGAACTGGGCTTGTCATAGAAATATAGTGAAGGACAATATGGACACAGTTCCTGTATTTAAGGAACTTTGAGATGGACAGGAAAGAGACATGTACAAATAATTAGCGTGCAACAAAGGTGAATGTTGGCATTATGGGAGCACAACATAGGGACATTTGATATGAATACAGAGTGGGGTCAGAAAAATCATTTACTGAAGGTCCACGAAAAAAAAAGCCATGATGGGTTAAGCTGGCACTAAGAGCTCATGAGTAGCCAGATTTGCAGCATCCCTTTTCAGAAGCTGTGGATAACACACACAGATGCAGACAGACTTAGTCCCCGAGCTTGAAACAATTCCTTCTCACTAGAGTCCTAGGAGTTGAATGAGGCAATCGCTTCTCTTGATTTCTTTGGCTGGGAAGAGAAGATTTTTGGCCCTTTCCCCAGAAGGCTGTTTCCCACATTCATCACTTTGTGTGACAGCTTAGCCATGTGATTAGCAGGTACTGAAGCAGGAAGCATCTTGCTGGATGGAAACTGGACCACAAAACTGATTGTTTTGGGCTGTTTCCATTGGGATAACAGGAGAGTCAAGATGGTTTATTTTTCTTTCTTTCTTTCCAAATACTGCTGCCTGCCACTTTGGGAATTTGAGTCAAACTCTCAAGAGCTGTTAAGCTTCCTGTAGAATCTGGGGATGCTGAATAGAGGAGTGTACCCTAGAAGATTGTTTACAGATGAAAAGACCTGAAATCCAGAGAGAAGAGAAAGAACTACTGAGGGTGAGATGACAAGTTAGTGCCTGATCCTCTTAGCCCAAGACTCATCTCTTGAGCCTAGTCCACACACTTTCCCTCGTATGGACTGTATTCAAATTCATAGTCACTTTCCTAAGCAACCTTCCTCGGCAAGCTTAGGTGAGCTACAGCTCGATGTAAGCATGTGTAACGCACAAAACAACACCAGTACCAGGAAGATGACTTTTCTTTAGCTTTTGGTATCATCTATTTTTGACACAACATTGGCATGTAGGAGGGTTTTAATATTTATAAAAGTCCTGATATATTATCAGTCCCTCGGTTGGTATCTTGTTTTATCAATGTGGCTATCTAGCTGTGTGATTTTAGGATATTGAAGTTTTATTTGCTTAGAAGCAAATGGCAATGTTTAGACATTCATTCATTCATTCATCCATTCATCCGTTCATCCATTCACTCATCCACTCAATCAATGTTTACAGACTTCTTACTGTATTCTGGGAAGTACCATACATTGTAGAGAGTCTATGAATGGTGATGGAAGGAAGAGTTCCTACTCATGCTGACTGCCTACCTATCTGGGATGAATGACCTTAAAAGTATGATGGTAATATAAATTACTTAATATATCATAATGGAAAGAAGTTGTTTCTTCACTAATAAAGAAGAGGCAGAATGAGAAATCATCACAAATATATTACTATTATGTTATTTCTTATACATATTATTGTAATTGTCATATTATTTCTTTATTTTGATGTTTGAGACAGGGTCAACTTTGTAGCACAAGCTATCATCAAACTCATGACAGTCATCCTGTTTTAACATATTAAATCCTGGGATTATAGGCATGTTCTAACATACTTGGTTTATTGTAATTTTAATTGTGGTGAAATATATGCAATATAATTTGACCAATTTAATCACTTTTTTGAGACAGAGTCTAATGTAGCTTAGAGTGGTCCAAATTTCTGGTATAGCTGAGGATGACCATGAGCTTGTAATCTTCCTTCCTCTAGCTCTCAAGTGTGGGGATGACAGTTTTGTCCTACCTTGCCTGAGTTTATCCAGTGCTGAGTATCAGACTCCTAGCTTTGTGCATGGTTGGAAAACAATACCACCTGCACCACATTCCCCAACCCCATCGTAACCTGTACAGTTACTGGCATTAATCACATTTCATATTGTTCTGCAACTGTTGTTGATATTTCCAGAGCTTTTCATCTTTTAAAATTGAAGCTCTGTACCCATCAAACTCTGGATTCTCTGCTCTTCTCATCCTCTGGAAAGCACCCTTCTACTACTCTGTGTCTATGCATTTGACTACTTCAGGTAGCTCATGGAGATTATGGTAATTAATAAGGCATTTCCATGTAATTTATCTGTATTTTATTTTTAGGATAACTTACATACCTCCAGTAGGGGTTGGTTACCGGATCAGGGAGAGATGAAGTACCATCCAGTGGAGAACTCTGGCTTGGTGTCCCATCCAGTTTCCAAGACCACCAGGTATCCAGAAGGGGCCCAACATGTACGCACCTCGAGTCTTAAGGGCTTCGCTCTCAGTCATGCCCCAGGGGCAGGTCATAGGCAGGTGTGGCAGTTACCTGCTGTCACTCTAGGGGCAGTGTTTCAAGGTCAAACGTGGAACAGCTACCCACTACACATGTAAGTATAATTATACATTTTACTTTAGCATTCATAGGTGAATAAAAACAGGACACATAGACACACACCCCTCTAGAAAACTCACAGTTCAGAAGAGTACAAAGGTAAACAACCTCAAGTTTAATCTATGTTGTAAGATAAACAATAGCTCTTTGTTTGCTTCTACTATATATGTTTGTTCATTCATCTACAGCCACCTGTGCTGCTTTCTACATCCCTTTTTGATGTAGGCACTTCACTTTAGCAGGGACTTTGTTCTGACATCATTTTATTTTGTTTTTATCTTTATTTATGTATTTTTTTTTCTCAGAAGTCACACTCAATACCTCATTACCCAGAGAAAATGGGAATGTATTTAGGCAAGAGGCATAGTATAATGGGTGAGACATCAAAGCAAACAAATTATTAAGTATTTTGTCTCAATGGGAATAAAAAATTACATTCCTTAGCTTAGGAAGGCTTAGTATGTGGCAGGTATGAGGGGATTCAAGCTAGACTAAAAGATATGGCAGCTTCCTACATACAACATACTCTAGATGAGAGGAGAAATACTTGGCAACACACAAGTACATACGGCACTATGACCAGTATTTGAAGAGATCAGTAGAAGCTGTGAGGTGTTCTGCAATGAGAAGTCAACACAACATAGATTTAGAGGTAGGAGTCAATGGTTATACCAAAGTATTGGGAAGGCTGAAATTGAATATTAGAAAAAAGAACCTTTCAGAAAGAAAAGTAAACTCATGGCAGAGGGGATAGCATAGGAGCCATAAGGAGAAGTAAGTGACGAAGACTGGAGAGTAGGACAAACACACATAAGCTACCGGTATCATGTTAAGAGAGTGTGAAAAGTTAGGCAAGGTGATTGCTAAGCACTGTCTCCGTTCTGAACTGTTATCACTATCCACATGTCATATATGTCAAACAGAATATTCCCTCCCACCTGCCTGCATTTGGACAATGCATTTCCTTCAAATTTCTAGAGAGCCAAGGATTGCACCTCCTTTGGATGATAACCTTCATATCCCGTGAGAGTCTAACGACTTGTCACAGAAAGTGAATCTCTGGCCACTCAAAAGAAAAGCGAGCACTTTTAAAAGACAACTCTCTCTAAAGGGTCACCTTGTTTAACATCAAGCACCAGAAGGCATTCTACGTGCAGCATCACCAAGAACTTGACAGAAGTGCAAACTACAGGGCCCCAACTCAATAGCCTGTCAACGCAGGAAACTGAGGGCAACTCAAACATTTGAGTTTCCACCAGCCCTTTAGGTTTAGAAACAAAACTATGAGGACCACTATGCTAGAACATCTAGTCCAAATTTACTGCCTTTTCTGGACAATTGGGACTAAAGAATTCTCAGTCTATCCACCAGCCACTGCCCACACTGAGGGCGATATGAGATCTACTAAACACAGGATTGTTTAAACACTGATGTTTCACAGTGGCTGATGTGTGATGTGGTGTGCCCAGGGATCAGTCTGCTTAAAAACAGAGTCCAGAGACATGGGGACCTAGAAGGGAGGCTTTGATAGTAGAGTCAACACAACTGAGAACAGTCTGTAAACTTACAATTAAGCACAAAGAAAGAAGGCATGGGAGGAATGGGAAATGAAGGGATGGTCATGAGGGAAGTGGGGACTGACAGATGGCTCAGTGAGTGAAGGTGCTTGCCTCCAAGCTGGACAGCCTGAGTTCTTCCCTTGGGACTCACATGGCAGAAAGACAGAACTGACTCCCACAAGTTGTCTTCTGATTGCCACATGTTTTCTATCTGTCTGTCTGCTTCTTCCTCCCTTCCTCTCACTTCTTCCCCTGCCCTTCGCTCGCCTTCCTTCTCCTGAGATATTCACATTTACCAGTTAATAATCTGTAAAGGCTAATGAGAGAGATAGAGAGAGATAGAGATAGAGATAGATAGATAGATAGATAGATAGATAGATAGATAGATAGATAGATAGACAGATAGAGACACACAGAGAGAGACAGAGAGAGAGAGGGGGGAGCATTCTATATGGTTTTATAAGGCGAGGAGGGAAGTACTGGCTGCTAAGCTGCTAAGCACTTCTCAATCTTGATTGATTGAGTTACTTCAAACGCAGGACAACTTATTGCTAAAAGCAAATGATATCTACTATTTCCCCCCTCTGTGTAGCTGGTATATCACACTTGATTGAGTGATGTTATCTGAGACAGAGGTCCATCCTTGGGCTACTTACTGGCTTAGTCTCTCGGTAGACCAGCTATACTTTATTCACAAAGTTTCTTCCGTTTAACATCTTCTTTGTGCCTGGGACTTGGCCAGGGACTTAGGGAAACCAAGTGCCAGCACAAACATCCTAATGCCCACAGAAGATGGTTAAACATGACACTGTGTTTTGTTTCTTTTTAAAAGCAAAGCAAATATCAATTCAAAATACTTTCATGTTTACTTTGTGTACTCCATCTGGGCCAAAAGGGTGGGGACAAATGGTATCATGAATGATCAACATTAATTAGGTTGCTCTGTAATGTAATTACAGAAACACTACACTGTGAAATGCAAGCAGGAAAAATCAAATTTGGTCAGCACCCAAGACCAAATTATTTTCCTTAATTTTAAAAACAGGAAATTTTGAAACCTCTGATCCTTCCTCAGATTTTTGATTCTTATCTTATGGATTTAGTTTTAAGGTGAAACCATTTATTTATTTACTTTCTTTTGCTGAGTAAATTTAGGCCCTCAGTGGGTTGAACAATGTTCACTTATATGGGGGAGGAGGACAATGTCATTTAGTGAGTCAATAAATTCCAATGCTAATCTCATATGAAAATACTGAGGTGACACTTTCAGATCGCTATGCGCCATGTTGATCTGATCATGTTTGAACCTTCCAGTTACACCTGAGAATTGACACTTGGCTTTTGCAAAGCAGATGCTGAGGCTTCACTCACAGTGCATCCTTATTCTGGAATCCTAAAAAACAACGTGTTCCCCAAATATGGCAAGATTCCTTTATGACTTTGGCTTTAAGTCTGTTCTTTTCTTTCCCTGTCATACTTCTCTCCTCTCTTGCCAGTTAAACACCTACTCATCCTTTAGGACTCAAAGGTCATCACTACTGGGATGGTCATCTATTTTCCTAGGCATAGGCTCATGATCTTTGCTAAACTCTCATAAATTCATATATACTGTTTATCATTATGCTTATCAAAGTCATTCACTCAATCACCATTCTACTATATTTATCATTTGCAGCACAGGGAAGTTATAAAACATCAGTAATTGTATTTACAGGTCTGTGAACCCCACAAACCAGTAAAAATTCTTCCTTGACATTGAGTGGAAATTCAGAAAATATTTAAAGTAGACATCATCAGTAATACAAGGGCCAACCACTACTAAGTACTTATTTTCATTCTGGGCAAGCACCTTACTTTTGCCATTGCATTTAATGTTTAGATTCTAAACTTTAGGATAATCCTTTGCTATAGCTATCATTCCATCCTTCTTGCCTTTAAAATATCTAAGGCATACCAAAGTTAATTAGTTTGCTCAAGGTTACCGCCCACCAAGAAGGAAAGCTAAGGTTTGACCCCCCCAGTTCTGTGTTATTCTAAAGGCCATAGAAACTGCCTCCCATAGATATGATTTATGTTGAAATCATAGGAACAGCAGGATAGAGAAATTAGAATGATGACTATTAATTATTCACATCTGAATAGCATTTGATCATTTGCAGGGTATTTTAACATCAATGGGTGCTTCTAACTATATTAAACGAACTTAACTTTTCTCATTTAGAGAAATCACAAATAAAATACAAATGAAGTGAAGGAAAACCCATATAATTTTTTAATATTTAATGGTAACAATCATCTGTTTCTGATGAATATTTTGGTATCTATTACTTGCCTTTCTCTGTCTTTGTGTGTGTGTGTGTGTGTGTGTGTGTGTGTGTGTGTGCATATGTGCATGTGTGTGTAGGATGCTGTGTGCAATGCTTCTTTCATAATTTGTCAATAAATATCAATGACTTTTTTCATGTCCACAATGGTATTACATTTTTGAGTTTTGCTATGAATTAATTTGTAGTATTTCTGTGTGTTTTGCTTTTATAATACAGTACATATTAGTATTTCTCCCAAAAAAGCAATAGCTGGACCACTTGCTGCTTAACATCTGAGTCCTTTTTATTTCATTTGCATTTAACCTTTGCCACTATAATATTAAGAACATAATAGTCTGTATTAGATCATCTCATTGCATTCTCTCTTCAGTTATGACAGACTCCACTTAGTTTCCTGCTTCAGTCTCCTTTGGGAGCCAGAGTATAAATATTCCATATTTCTATCTCGTTGGCTTCTGCACATGGTTATTTTTGACTTGCATATATTTCAAAAACTTCAGTGATTTAACTGCTTATACATTTTCCAGTTAAATTCAACATGTATTACTATCCATGAAACAAGTTGTTGTTTTGTTGAGTAGATGCTCAAAATTGCTTTGTTTGTGAATGTCAGTTACTTAAAATAGTGAAACTAACATTGTCATAGTACTTGACATCTGTTGACTTGTATCTTTGTGTGTTATACTGTTGAGTATGGTTAGAAGTATGTAAAATGTCTCATTGGTAATTTACAATTATTCCTTACTTGAAAGTATCGGATTTCAAAGATCATCTTTGCACACATGACTATTCTGAGATTACAACCATCAGGAAGAACCCAACCAAAGAGTCAAGCAACTACTCACAATGATTTGGGGAATGCAGAATTCATCTTATTATCCTTAAATTTACCTTTTTGTCTTCAATAATGTCTGAAATGTCTTGCAGAAGTCATGGTGGCCCTCTGAAAATTATTTTGGATTCTAATTTAATATCTTTTTTCTTTATTAATGAAGTTTTTATTCATTTTGCATATCAACCACACATTCCCCCTTTCATCCTTCCTCCAGCTCTCCCCAGCCTTCCCCCAACCCATCTCCCATTCCCTCCTCCGAAAAGGTAAACACCTCCCATGGGGAGTCAGCAGAGCCTGATATATTCATTTGAGGCAGGTCCAAGCACCTCCCCCTGCATCAAGGCTGTGCAAAGTGTTCCCCCATAAGTAATGGGCTCCAAAAAGCCAGCTCATGCACCAGGGATAGATCCTGATCTTACTGCCAGGGGCCCCTTAAACAGATGAAGCTGCAGGTTGGAGAGGATGTAGAGAAAGAGGAATAATCACAATCCTCCACTGTTGGTGGGAGTACAAACTTATATAGCCACTTTGGAAATCAGTATGGCAGTTTCTCAGAAAATTGAGAATCAATCTACCTCAACACCCAATAATATCACTCTTGGGCATATACCTAAGGAATGCTCAGTCATACCACAAGGATACTTGCTCAACTATGTTCATAGCAGCATTATTCATAATAGACAGAACTTGGAAACAACCTAGATAACTCAACCAAAGAATGGATAAAGAAAATGTGGTTCATATACACAGTGGAGTATTACTCTTAATATCTTATATCACAATATATTATAGATACTATTTTCTTTCCTACACAGCAAATTAGCATAAGCCTAATAAATGAAAACTGTATGTTTAATTACATCATAGTTTATGTACATCAGGAATTTGGGCTTGACATGACTGATTCTTGAGCAAAGTCGCAGTCCTGATGTTGCCAAAGCTGAATTTTCATCTGAGATGTGAATGAGGGAACTTTGACTTTGAAGCTTCTTCAAAATTATTTGATATATTTATATGCAGTGGTGGAATTCATGGTAGCAATTGAGTGGAGACACTAAAGGGAGTCTGCCCCAGAAGTCATATATCATAAAAATCATTAATGTGACATTCACTTTAGTCTAAGTTTATTGGTTGGAAACAAGTTTTAGTTCCTACCAAGTATCAAAGACAAGGGATTATACTAGGGCACAGATCCCAAATATTAGAGATGATGAGGAAAAAGCTGCCTCTACCTGGAATTCTATCCTTGTAGAGGGCCCTACCTCTACCTTTCCTGGGGTACTCATGAGGAAAGAGGGATGAGACACTTGTAGATAGAATGATAGGCCTAGCCGATGAGAGGAAAGATAGAAACACAGGATAGCTTAGGGAGGACCTGGGTCAATACCCAACTGCCCAGAACTTTATTCAAAAGGACTTTTTATAACAATGCCATGAAGTGAGGCATAAGACCTCCCACTTGCTGGAAAAAGCCAAATGTAGACCCTTCTAAACACCTGATACCCAGGCCCATGGTCCAATCATCCTCTTATACAGCCCTGCTGGTAAAGCAAGCACAGATTCTCGGACCCTGAGTAATTTGGGCCGTCACATATCTTACACTGTGCTCAAGCCTCAAGTGACTCATGTTCTTCCCACCTACAAAATACCTTTACCTTTCCCTAACAATTCCAAGAGTGTTATTTTACTGTTACTTTAGAATAAAAACAAAAAGTCATCATATAATTCAAGCTCATGTAGTTAAGAATCCTGTGTGCAATCTGCTAATCATAGATACTAAGACAGAATTTCTTTTAGTCTATAGACAGGTAACAGTACAGAGACAATTTACTGCAACACATGAATGAGGCAGACACAGGGTGACAGACATAAATAAGTTTAGTTCAAAATGAAGGAAAAGTGAAGGTTGTATGAGTTACTCATTCATGGAAGTTGTGAAATCTAGACCGTACAATGTTGGAAATTCATGGTGTAGGTATCAAGGCTGAGAATAATTCTCTGTATTCTGTGTTCTATTCTCTGGGTTCTCAATTCCACCTGAGCTCTTGTTTACAAAAAGTAATGTGCTTGAAGGAATTGTCATAGCAATATACTTCCTGCAAGTAGAATTTCAGGAATTTAATAAACTTTTAATTTTGTATGGCATCTTTATATCCATGTTTTTGATAAAATAATTTTCTGAAGACCTCATGCTTCTCCTGTGGATTTTAAGAATGTTCACTGCATTAGACAAAACAATACCCAAGTATCATTTCAGTGTATTATGTTCTCTACTCTGAGCTCCTATTTAGAAGACTGAGGCACTAGAATGATGGAGAGGGTCTTTGAGATGACATTCTTTGGAAGGGATTCTTCCTGTAACACAACATATTGACCTTTTGAATTTTCTAAATGATTTGTAAAAGATTACAAGCCATTTCCTTGGGATTTCCTTTACACCTTCTTGCTTAGTTTTATCATCTTTTGCCATCTATTGAAATAGTAATTTTCCAGATCAACAGGTCCTCTTCCTTTTTTCCCCTTTCATCTTTTTTTTTTTTTTTTTTGGTTTTTTGAGACAAGGTTTCTCTGTGTAGCTTTGCGCCTTTCCTGGAACTCGCTTTGGAGACCAGGCTGGCCTCGAACTCATAGAGATCCGCCTGCCTCTGCCTCCCAAGTGCTGGGATTAAAGGCATGCGCCACCACTGCCCGGCTCCTTTCATCTTTTTATCCCTATTTTCTTGCATTTTATGGTAACCAGCAGGAAGAAACTAAGTAGATACTTTCCTCACTTTGTTTAGAAGTCTCCTCAGCTTAATATCCAAGTTTATCATATAAATTTTGTTTTCCACATAACTTCAGGCAATAATTTTGTTCAGGTGTCTGCACTATACAAAAGGGATCCATCTTCCTCTTGATTCCAATATCTTATTTCCTAGCCCCCCTGTGTCCTCACTAGCCACATCCTCCATGACCCAACTTTCATTGTTCAATCCTGTCTCAATTTTTCTATAATTCTCCTCCAAATTATCTCAGTCTCTTACAAATATGGAGTTCTAAACATAGTCCTGTATTTGAGTTTTAATACTGAGGTGTGCCTGTCACAAACAGAAAATCTGTATTAGCTTTCTATGCTGTATGCAAATTGCCACAAGCTCAGAGGCTTACACAACTTTGTCTGTCTCTTGCTATATCTATATCAGCGATTCTCAACCTGTGGATCGAAACCTCTTCAGGGGAGGTAGAAGGTCCCTTTCACAGGGGTCACCTACGACCATTAGAGAACACAAATATTTGCATTATGATTCACAACAGTAGCAAAATTACAATTATGAGGCAGCAACAAAAATAATTTTATGGCTGGGGAGGGGGTCAACACAACATGGGGAACTGTATTAAAGGGTTGCAGCATTAGGAAAGTTGAGAACCACTGTTACCCAAAAGAGAGTTCAGCCTACCCTGGACCTAGATTTTCTGGAACCCACTTTAAAATACCTGAAGAGGTAACTCTATGTAACATAATCAGGCCATTAAATATAGGTGAGTATTTAGCTGATTATGCATTTAGAGTAGCACTTTAAATTCAAAGGCGTGAAAAAGTCCAAGAAAACAAATTGTGCATTACTTTGTAAAAACATAAAATAATTCTGATTGTGAGGCTGATAAGCCACAGAAAATTATGAAACAAGTGATTTCAGAAAATGATAAATTGCATTAGGAATACAAAACCCATTTAGGTTAGTAAGGAACAATAGATATTCAATAACACATGGGAGATAAGAGCAAACACATCAGGAAACAGGAAATGTAGATTGTATATATGTATATTATATATAATGTATAATTTTTATAAATTACAAATGAAGCAATGATAATGGACCCACCTATGCCATTAACAAGCTTCAATACATTCCGTATTAGTAAAGAGGTGACAATTGGCTTCTCTCTTGGAGGTGATAAGTTGGTATGGCTGTCCTACCTAGTAATTCCTCTTCTATAAGTATATTGTAATGAAATAACCAGCAATAACCAGATACACACATACATCAACGATCTTTAAGGTACTGTTCAAAAGAAGAAAGCATTTGAAAGGAGTCTGAACACTTATCTGGAGAGGGATGTCAAGAAAATTATGAGATATTACAGTCATTAAAATAATATTTAAGGTGAATATTTAATGATGTGGAGAGATACTGTGATAGGTTAGGAAAGTCAGGATGCAAAATTGCCTCTTTTGTGAAACTGATACTTCAAGTAATTGATGATCAGGCTGAAATAGATGAAGATGCTGATGATTATCTTTGGGGTTTGGAATTGTTAGTGTGATATAATGCTCTCAAACAGAGACAACTGCCTTATTTTAAAGCCTTTTCAAAGTTTCCATATGACTATGTTTTATTTATTTATTTATTTATTTATTTATTTATTTATTTATTTATTTAATGTGCATGGTAAAGCAGGAAGTCAATATTAGGAAACACCACAGCCTGAAGTGGTATCAATCAAAGATATGTTTTGGATGCTCATGGAAGTGACTTGATGAAACTGGTCAAAATGGTGAGGAGAGGCTGATGCCACAAACAGTAATTATAAGTAATCAAGATGAGTAATTCCTCATCTTGAACTTATAATTTCTTTTTTTTTGAACTTACAATTTCTAAAGCAGAATGTCCTGATAAACAGCGCACAAGCAGTAAGAACACTTTTATAATGTAAGCTAAGAGAGTGTTAGTGTTTTGCTCGTTTATTCACACTGGGAACATGCAAACCCTGAGAGGAATAAGAAAAGACATATATTAATTATGTGAATGGCCATTCTTGGCTTGGGGTAAAATCCTACCTGAGGATCACAAACATTTTAAATGCCTTGCTTAATTTGATTCACAAGCAGAGAAGATGTAGTATACCCTGACTTATTGCTGGAGGAGCATGTGATGAGTGTAAATTAATTCAAAGGAAATGGAATAGAAACATCATTTTTCTATGTTCCATATACTATGTGATTTAAGGATGCACACATAATTAAATTAAGACATTAAATACTATAGGTATATATTTATCCATCCAATTTATAACAGTAGTAAGTAAATATCTAGCCTGATTAAAAAATAACAGAAGTAGATTAAAAAATATTTGTTCATCCTGTCCTTGTAGAATTGTCAGATGCAGCCAAGTCCTACATAACGGTATTGCAGTCAGTGATTGCAGACCACGAAGTTCCCATCAGATGCTATTGGCTAGGGGCAGCATAGCCATCTTACACTTATACAGTGATAAAATGATTAGACAGTACATTGCTCAGAATGGTCGCTATTGTCTGTATTTAGCTTCCCTTTGTGTTTAGGGTATATATAATTTTATTTTGTTTTGTTTTTCTTCAAGGAGTAGGGTGACTGACCAAGGACTGAACAGACATTTTAGATTGTAGTTTGAAAAGAAGTTAAAAATCACACATATTTAAGGACAGGAAACTATATTCTTAACTACATGTTTAACTCTAATAGATACATCTCAAGTATTTCTTATTTAGATGGAATAGGAGTATGTATGTGAGGCACAAAAATTGAATGGAATCTCAAGTAATAGGGAAAAACAGTTGGAGGACTAAATAAAGTTTTGAAGATACTGGGGGTAGACTTTTGATTTGCAGTTTTTCCACTTGTCTCATTGGATAGCTGACGTGGCGCTTTGTGCTTAGCACTGCAATTAAACACTCAGAACCTTTGCTTTTTGTGCTAGTTTTCAGAAAGAACTACAGAAAACATTCCAGAAAGTGTGGCTTAGCACATTCAGCCCTTGGTCTGGAGATTACAGTCTGCCCTTTGGATTCACTGTGATGGCAAAAGTCAGTCCTTTGGATTTACTGTGATAACATTCATAGTCTTCCCTGTCTGGGCCTGTTACCTTTTGAGCATCACATCCTAGTTATATAGTTATCTTCCCTCAGGTCTTGGCCAAACTTATGTAGAAACTGCGCGTGAGAAGATAACAGTGTTCTCTCCTCGTTTTATTTCCATGGAATTACTTCCATGTTAACACTTACTTTTGCTATATGCCTTGAGTGGAGGAGAAGCTAACGTCCCTTGACCAAACCCAGCATCAGTGGAGTGTGCAAGTACTGCTCTGTCCTCCCCCTGGGGAGACAGCCAGGTTTGGTTGCCATGTGCTTCTGTTAGCAAAATATTTTTCTCAGCTTTAGAGAAGAATTTTTTTTTGTCATTACTACTAAGAGGCATCGTCTGACTCAAAATGAGGAAAGATGAAGAGAGGGAAGACGAGGCGGTTCTCTCCACCTAAGCCCACAGAGCTGAGGTCTTGCCTCAACCAGCATAAAGTAGCTGCAGGCGGGATAGAGAGAGTTGTTTTTACATGTGAGCCCAATCGGTGGTGTCTAAATTGAATATAATAACGAACCATGCTGAATTGTTCCCACAGTTCTCATCTTTTTTTGGTGATTTTATTCTCTCCTCGAAAATAAATACATAAATTTTTGCCTTGAAGATGCTAAAATTGAATATTCCAGAAAAAAAATGTGCTTGAACTAAACAATTGAAAAAAAAAACCACACCATTTCTTGGCCTCCTTTCTTCTGTATGTGCAGAGAGAGGGGCCCAGATACTTTTGTTAGCCTTCTAATAGCAGACCTCCTAGCCCAAAATATATGTATTTCTTAGATGAAGAATCTTATCTGTGATTGCTTTTAGAAGAATATAGTACTATTTCTAGGATATACTATAACAAGTAAGTTTGTGATTGATGAATTTTCTATGGAATGGGTAGAAAATATCAGTTTAGAAATACAGCAAATGCAGATAGTGTGCTCTGAGTGTGTGGCAGTGCTTGAATGTGTACAAGTGTGAAATAATGTGTGTGTTAGAGAGGGAGTGTGCAAATGAGTAAAACAGAGAATGAGAGTGCACACAAGAGTGTGAGTGAGTGTACATGAGGGTGAGAATTGGTGGGTGTGTAATAGTGTTCATGATGTGAGAAAGCGTGAGCATGTACATGAGAATGTCCGTGTGTAAGAGATAGTGTGCATGACATGAGAAAATGTGAGCATGTACATGAAAGTGTGTGTGTGTGTGTGTGTGTGTGTGTGTGTGTGTGTGTGTATGTATGTATGTGTGTGTTGAATGTGTTGTTGTCTAGGAAGGTCCAGCAATAAGCCGGGATTATCATTCATCACTTGGATGAATAGCAGTATAAATACTCAATACTCTAGAAAGAACAGATCTTTCTAGATCCAAGAAAGTATACAGTTAGTGTTGCCCCTGAACATTTGAAGGCCTGTGGAAGAAATGGTGATGGGCCAGATGAAGGAGGTTTTAGAGACCTTCCTTCCTAAGTAACTAAAACATTTTCCTGAGGGTTTTGAAGAAGGGGAATTTTGAGTGTTCTTTTTGCAATGATTGATGCTGCTATACATTTTAAAAAATTTACCTTACCTCTGATGGTATAGTAATGATTATGATTTATAATCTTCAAAGAAGTACCCATTCTTTTATCTTCTTCTCAGGGTATGGTCAACATGTGTGATGTCTGTCTGAGTCTCTCAGTGGGTAATCTGGAATATGTTTTTCTTCCACACCCCCCTCTCTGCACCTTATGTTCAGAATCTGTATGATGACAGGCTGATGAGGGAGGTTTCTTTTAAGAGACTGATTAGAACAGTGAACAGTCAGAAAAAAAGCATTTTTCTTGTTGAGCTTTCCCAGATGATGGAGGCCCACAATGAGCTAAGTTTCCTTTCTCTGTTTTGTACTGTGAAAAGAGAAACTTTTAGAGACACATGTGAAATATGGCAAATGAGTCTTAGAAAGTTTTGTGTTTCTATATTAATTGGGAACAACATTCTCAAAGTATTAACATTTTACCACTTTCCACTTACAAAATCGTTCATAGAAAAATGGTGTTTGTTTATTTATTTTTATGTTGTGTGAAACATAATTTGTCAGTATATGAGAATGTGTTTTGTGTATGTTGCATAATTGACATTTGGGAATAAAGTAGTGTTGATGTTCTCTCTCAAAGGTAAATATTAACATATAAATGTTTTATGCAAGAATTTAGCAAATCTAAAAGTTTATTCTTCACCTTCTGCTTTGGTTAAGTGATGACTCCATCAGGGTAAAATGTGATTATTTCCTTCCTACTCTTCTAAATTCAGTGTACACTCCTAAATATTAGATTCTCTTCAATCCCTATGAAGTACTGGGCCCCATTTATAAAAGACAGGGCATATGTTTCCAAATTGCCATTATCAAAGAATGTTAGAGGAACACCATGGTGAATTACACTGGCCAATCTTGGATGTCTTTGATATTTTGTCTGAATAAAAATAGACTTTAATGCCCAGGTCCTTTCAACACTGTATATCTCATATCCCAGTTGCTAAGCCTCACAACTTACCAGAGGTGGAGAATGAACAGCGGTGGCATATTGAGTTACATGTGCATGCCAGCTGGGTTGCTTCTCCTGAGAAGCAGTGGATTCACTAGCAAAGGTGGGATCAAATTTGATTATGATGATGTTAACAACAGCCACAAAATGTTTACTGCCTGTTCTGTTGTGGGATTTTCTAGAGCTATCTACTTTAAATTGGAGAAAATGCCCTTGCAAGGTAAATACAATGAAGGAAAATGTACAATTATTCTTTATGAAGACATTGTGGGAGGGTGATTTTAAAGGTTTCTGGAGTAGCTCAGTAAACACATCTTTAAGAAGATGATTATCCACTGGGAGAATAGAGAAAAGGATGTATTTGGTACATGGTGATATGTAGAAAGCTTTAGGAAGGAAATGAATGACTCATTCTATATAAAAAAAAAAAACAGAGCATGGATTAGACTCTCTGGAGAGTAATGATGGATTTAGATAGGTAGTCGAGTGCCAGACCATGAGGAAGGAGTCTCTGTCTTTGATACATTTATGAGAAAGAGTTATTCATGTTGGTCATTGCATACTGTCCTGGGTAGATTTTATTGCCAAATTGAAACAATTTAGAATTACTTTAAGAACAGCCTCAATCAGTTTGGACTGTGGCTATGTCTGTGAAAGTTTTTTGTTTGTTTTTTGTTTCTCAAGACAGGGTTACTTTATTTAAGAGCCCTAGCTGTTCTGGAACTTGCTTTGTAGACCAGGTTAGTCTCAAACTCACAACCTCTGTACCAACTTCTTGATTGATGATTGATGTGAGAAAGTCCAACCCACTGTGGGTGACATGATTCCTAGGCAGGTGGGTCTGGTGTGTATAAGTAAGCTGAGCATGGTCCAGAGAGAGAGCAGTGTTCCTCTATGGTTTCTTCATTCAGGTATCTGTCATGAGTTCCTGCCTTGACCTCAATGATAGATTGCAACATGGAAGTCTAAGTTGGAATAAACCCTTTCTTCCTCCAGGTTGCTTTGAATCAGAGTATTTAACATAGCAACAGAAAAACAAACTAGAATACACACACTCATATACATAATATATGTATATGGTCTCAGCTCTGTATCGCTTTGCACCGGAGAGGCCACACTGACACTGTTCTTGATTATCAGAAAAATCAGAACTCATCCAAGGGTTTTCATATGTGCAGTAAATTTAAAACTGCGTTTGCAGGTAAAATTCTAGTGTAGAGTTGAAATAAATTAACAATAGAATGTTACGCATTATCTTTAAAAATATCCCCCAATATCTGCCAGTATAGACTCTAGCCTCTCATTTGTATCTTTCTTTTATTGTTATCTCCTTTAGTCTTTTCGCCTGTCTCTCGAATTTTTATTTTTCTCATCTTCCTTCTACCTAGTACACAACTATTACTGTTCATTTTGAATGACTAGCAAAGGATCAGTGTTTCCTTTTTTGTTAATCAGCATCTACATGGTCGCCCCTTTACTCCATATTATCTGACTATAAAATTATTTTAAAATAGTAAGAAGTCCCTCTGCAGGAAACATGCTGATGCTAAGCATTCAAGTAATTATTATTTATCCTTAGATCATAAATTGGGAAATTTTATAGCTTGGTAATTCCTATATTCACAGGCATAGAAAAATATTACATGTTTTCTACGTTTAATTGGTGAGTATTTTACAAACACATTAGAAAACACAACACATGAGGTTTTTGTTGTGTTAGTATTAATTGCTTTTGTTGTATTTTATGTTTGATCCATTACACACGATTCAAGGAGATGCATGATCTCTTTGTTTATGTTGATGGCTATAGCTCATTTTAACAGGTAATTGCTTAATTATCTATTTGTTGCAGTCTTGGCCTTTGAAGTTTTCATTTTTGTGTGTTAGTCAAGATCTTTTGGTTGAATACTCTAAAATACCACGTGGTTTAAACAGAACAGGAGGTAAGGGAAGGGATTTTTGGTGTCTCACATCCAGAATTGGAGGAGGACCAGTCTCACAAGCTATGCAACTAGAACCATTGGTTGAAATAAGTAGAAACATGAGACAAAAAAGTGTATTTAGCAGTATTAAACTTAAATCCAGTGTCATTTAAAGATTAATTGGGTAGGGAGATGTTCAGTATGAATCCCTGATTTGTAATTTAAAAGTCATTCATTTGATGATCTCATTTTTGAAGACCATTGTGGATATGTGCCAGCTATGGTCACACAGTATCTTTTGAGTTTTTCTTGTTTGGAAAACTTACATTGTGAATATTGATCATGCCAAATTAGAAGTTAGAAGCTCTCTTCACAACTGTCTTTATTGCGGAGTTACAGTATCTGAGATATTTTCCTTCCCCTGTAAATGAATAGAATGATTAAATAGCATGCCCAGAGTCAAGCTTTGTGTTAGTACAGTGACAGACAGACTGAATTTTCATAGAGCTTTGCTTCCAGTTTGAAGTATCTTCACTGAAGAGGCGCCGCTGCTGCCCAGCACTGGAAGCCATTGTGGGTTTGCTAGAATAACTCTAACAGGATATAATTAAGTCTGATTCTTGGCTAGGTAACTTCCAATTTTACTGTTATTGCCTCCAATTTCTCTTCAATTGACCTTGCTCCCCTGCCAGCTTATATTTCCCAGTGTAGTCCAAGTCATCCCTTTAAACTGAAAATCTGATAATACCACTCCCCTAATCAAATCTCATCATGGCACTTCCCTGATCCCAGTCAGGACTCCTACGGAATGAGTTTCCTAGGGCTACCATGACAACTCACCACAAATATGGATGGTTGAAAGCAACAGAAATGTATTATCTCCAAAGTCTGTATTCTCCAAGTCTGAGCTAAGGTACGAGCATGGCCATGCTCTCTCTAAAGTCTCCAATGGAGTATCTCCACTCACTTGTCCTCTAGTTATTGTTGCTGCCCACTGTCTTTGGTGTCTCTTAGTTTATAACAGTGTAACTGCAGTTTCTGTGCATCCTACTTCACAGGAGGCTCTCTCCTCTGTATATTTTTCTGTTTTCACATGGTACTGTTTTTGCATAAGAAATCCAGTTATGGTGAACGAGGGCTGATCAAACTCAAGATGACCTCAGTTTAAGTGCTGTATATCTGCAAGAGCTCATTTCTAAAGAGAGTCACTTTTGCAAGTTTAAGAGAGGAAAACATCAACACACCTTTGGGGAGAACAAATTTAAACTTGTAATAGTGCTCTAGAAGGTAATTCTTCACGTTGATTCTATGTAATTTTCCATTATCTCGTGTTAGTTCGGTTCTCCACTCTATTTTTTAGTCATGCTTGACCCTTGACTTCTGCCTGTTTTGTGTGTTCTTTACCATTTCATACTTCCTTACAAGCAGATTCTCCCTACCTGAATAATCGTCTGTGTTGACTCCTGTCCCCATAGTTACCAGTCTCATACATCTTTTCCTTATCTCTATCATCATTCTACCTGAGCTTAGGCTGCCTTCCTTTGAACCCACAGGTAACTCTACTTCTTCCACATTATGTATAATTCTCTTTACAGAGATAATTTATTTCTCAGTAGGATTCACCTCATATTTTTTTGTAGAGTATCATTACCAAATTTCGATAGTTTGATTATTTAAATTCAGGGTCTTGGGAGAGCCTAGTATTTTTTTTTTTAATAAGTGAATATTCTTTAACACAGGAGTGTTAAAGACTCCTCTTTGGAATCTTGCATTGCAGGTCTAAGAATGGTTTCTGCCACAGAAACTTTCCTGCAACTTCCTCTTTTCAGAAGTGACCATTGATAGCAGTCCTATGGTAATCCATAGCTTTTATCAGTCCTCTGGCAAAACAGTAAAAATACAATTCTACAAAACCCTTTCAGACTTTGCTCACTTCTCCTTGATTTATTAACATTGTTTTATGCTAGTCATTATAACAATGTTCTATTATTCTTAGCTATTATAATCATTATTAATATCTAGAAACATCAAGACTTCAAATACAAACTACAAAATCAGTGCTTTGTGTCACTTTTAGAGATTTTCTGAGTATTTAGTTGAAATGCTTAGCATTCAAGACCCAGATTCCTCATTTCCATTCTATATTCTATGTCAGTCTCTTTCTCAATTATTTGCAGACTTTCTCAAGAAGAGAAAGGCACAAATAGCAGTTGATATAAAATCATTCAATGTTCATTATTACACATTTTCTGTTTTTAATCAGTGTATATGGATGATACATTTGTTTTAAAATTTCAAAAGTACCCATAGAATTTGTTAGTTTAATAATATTTTATTATATATGACTCTTGCTCTTTCTTCTAATTTCCTTATTCTTGGGAGAAAAGTATTTCAGTGTTTTTATTTTTAACTCCTCCTATATATTTCACAGAAAATTAAATGGAAAAAATAAAATACAAGTTTATTTGAGAAAATTCCTTATTAGCTTTTTGGAAGTATTTGAATAATGTCATTCCTTATAGTGCATTATAGTATGAAACTGATACTTTTTAATGGCACAATTTGTTATAAAAATTAGGAAGAGTGGATGAGCCCTGCCCCTTTTTGAATGGAGACAGTGGAAGAGTGGATGGGGGGTGGTAAAAAGGAGGTAGAAAGAGGGGAAGGGAGGAGAGGAGGGAGGGGAAACTGTGGTTGGTATGTAAAATAAATTAAAAAAAATAATTGGGAAAAAATAAAAAAATCAAAAAAAGGATTTTAAAGCAAAGTAGAATCTGTCACTGAGAGGACTAAGATGGAAATGCCTTGACTATGAGTTGTTAAATTAAAAATAATTAAAAAAATTGCTAAGTGTTGAAATCCCACAAAGCAGTAGTCATAGTAACACTGACTACAATTGATATAATCCATTCAACCATAGGTGCAACCTGTGTGTATCTCAAGATGTGCAAGCACATACAAGTAGAAGTGAATGAGTACAAAACATCACCATTTATCACGTTTTATTCAATTGGTTAGTGGACCAACTTTGGGACATAGTATTATGGTTGAATATACATGTCTCCCATAGGCTCATGTGTTTGAACATGTGAACTCTGGTTAATGCCAGTGTTTAGGAACATTATGGAGGAAGTGCGTCACTAAGGCTGACCCTTAGGTTTTATAGCCCCATCCAACTTCCTGTTTACTCTTTGTTTCCTAATTACAGATGCCAGTTTGTTATCAGTTTGCCTTTTTCCCCTACTACCATGCTTTCTCCTGCTTGTTGCCATGTCTTTACTGCCATTATTGTCATAATCCCTTAAAATTGTGAGCCAGAATAATAACTTCTTCCTCCATTAAATGTCTCTTTGTCAGTTATTCTGTTGCAGTGATAAGAAAAGCAAATGATACAGAAAATCGGGACTAAGAAATGGGGCTGTTGTGATAGACCCAATCATGTGATTTTTTAGGTCACTGGAACAAATTTTTGAGAGTTATGTGGAGGATTTTGGAGCTATGGCCTGGAGCTGACTTACAATGTCTTGAGCAGAGCTTAACTGGAAATCCTGGTGGGAATTTAGAAGACAAGAATGCTGAGAGAAACAGTTAGTGGAGTTCTCGAACATGAGGTGTCAGAAGGGGAGCAAGGACTCTGTTGGGACCTGCACTAGAGATATTATGGCAAATAAATAATCAGGCTTCATTCTTTCTTTGTCTTGAGAAGTTGAGTAAGACTGAATTCAACAGCAATAGACAAATTGGTTTAGGGGAGGGAGTTTGAAGACAGCTCAGCATTCAGGCTATGGGCATGGCTGCAGTTTACTGTTCTCATCCTGTAGGCTCCCCTGGTCAAAACCCACCACCTAGGAAAGTAATCCTGCACATTTATCTACCAAGGCATATAGAGGCTGCTTCAAATGTGGTTAAAGGTGGTCAGGCTCCATCTGAATTGACAGAAAGCCTTGCAGCATTGACCATACGGTACTGATGTTGCACATATGAAAGATGTAGGAGGCTATGGAGTGTTGCAACACAGTTCAAGAGAACTGCTGAGACCATGGCAGAGTTGGTTGCTTGAAATGAAGTTTTAAGAGGCCATGTCATGAAGCTGTGAAGATGAAGTCTAAGTTGTACTGTGGACCATAGGATGTTAGAGATTCCAGGGCCATGGCTCATCTGCTGAAGAAAACTGAAGACATGGTGTTGAGTCTCTCTAAGAGAGAGACTATATGTGTTTCAGGTTTCAAAGCTGAGGAAGTGGGGGCTATCCAATCTCTTTAGAGCTCATATAATTCTATTACAATCTCCAGATGCTGTACATGAACTACAGGATTTGTCATCTTCTACTCCTTTCCCTCCAATGTCAGTTTTGCTAAACCTGATCTTTTCTTGGTATGCTCCTATTGCTTTCTTTTGAACTGGAAGTGTTCATTCAGTGTGATTCTATATTGGAAATATAAAACTTAAAAACTTATAGAGAGTCACAGTCAAGAGGTTTCCCTGAGTCTCAGACGATAATCTGGATTTTGAACTTTTAAACAATGTTGACACTGTTCGAAACTATAAAGGTGTCTGAAGTTGAAGTGAATTCAGTTTTCATTGAAAGATGGCCAGGAGTCTATTGAGGACAAGGTCAAAATTTGGTTTTAGTGTGAAAAATTCTCTAAAGACTCATGTTTTTGGATACTTGGTACCCAGTATGGTGGTGTTTGGGGGTGCTATTTGGCCCATTCTCTGCTTTCTGAATGCAAATGTTTTGAGATCAACTGGCTGCTGTTCTTGCCACCATGTCTTTCCCACCTGCTTCCCTGGCTCCTTCCATCCAACAATGAAATAATATCCTTACACTCTGAGCCAATGTAAGCTCTTCTTTCCAACTGTATGGTGGTATTTTGTTTGTACTGAAATGTGATTTTAATTGTATGTTAATAAATAAAGTTACCCAGGGGTCAGAGCTATTAGAGCCATAGCAAAAGCTGGGCATTGGCAGTGCACACCTTTAATCCCAGCACTTGGTAGGCAGAGCTAGGTAGATCTCTGTGTGGTCAAGGATACAGCCAGCATTGGAGACACACGCCTTTAATCTCAGTGCCATAGAAGACCTGGAGGGCTGTTTATATAGGCAGTGATGAGGCAGTCATGTGGTTGGGTTTACAACCAATGAGAAGGCAGAACAGAAAGTCTATATATAAAGACAGACAGGAAGTAGGTCTCTTTCGGAGAGGTCTCTTGGCTGAAGAGGCTAGCTGCAGCAGGCGGGTAAGGCTCTTAGCTCTGATCTCTTGGCTTTCTTCTTTGCATTGGTTCTGTGTTTCTTATTTAATAAGACAGTTGGTTACATCTACACAACTGCTTCTTGCCAGATGTTGTTTCACAGGAACAATTAAATGAACTAATACACGCTATGATGAATTTGAATTGTTATGCATTGAATATTTGTATCTTCCTGAACCTTCCTAGAGACTTCATGAATCTGTGAAGTATGTCAAATAATTCAGAGAGGTATAGTTTGAATGGTAAAATTATATATTGGATAAAGAACATATGAGATATAAAGGCAACTGTATGTTATTCACTCTTCAAAAGGAAAGATGCATAGCTATTTGCCATCACATGGATTAACCCAGAGCACATTATATTATCTGAAATAAACCAGTCACAGAATTACAAATACTAGATGATTCCTTTATATGAGGTTTCTAAAATAGTCAAACTCATAAAATCACTGAATGGAATAAAGTAAAGGATGACAGCAGCTGGGGGAGGGAAAAGTGGGAAATTGTTCCTATTGTTACCCAAAATGAGTAAATTCTAGACATCTGAGATGCAAAGTAGCCACACAACACTTACAGTTAACAATACAAGATTGTGTGGTTTAAGAAAATGTTGCAGATTGATTTCATGTGGCATTCTTACCATCTGTCATCTTTTCTACATCAAAAAATACTGGAGAACTTTGAGGTAATGTTTGATGATAACATCATAGATACATAATTATATACAGATAGATAGATTGTGATATAAAATAAATGCATGCAATATTTGATATATCAATTATACAACCACTTGTACAACCACTTTGGAAATCAATATGGCGCTTTCTTAGAAAATTGGGAATCAATCTTCCTCAAGATCCAGCTATACCACTCTTGGGCATATACCCAAGGAATGCTCAACCACACCACAAGAACACTTGTTCAGCTATGTTCATATCAGCATTGTTTGTAATAGCCAGAACATGGAAACAACCTAGATGTCCTTCAACTGAAGAATGGATAAATAAAATGTGATACATATACACAATGGAATACTACTCAGCAGAGAAAAACAATGACATCATGAGGTTTGCAGGCAAATGGATGGATCTAGAAAAAAAATCATCCTGAGTGAGGTATCCCAGACTCAGAAAGACAAACATGGTATGTACTCACTCATAGGAGGATACTAGATGTGGAACAAGGATGACTGGACAGATACTCACATCACCAGGGAGGTTACCTGGAAAACAGGACCCCAAGAAAGACACGGGGATTGTCCAATGATGGAGAAATGGATGAGATCTACATGAACAATATGGACATGAGTGGGGGTAATGAAGGGCAAGGGTCGAGGGAAAGAGAGCTTGGGGGAGCGGGAGATCCCAGCTGGATTAACAACAGAGAGGGAAAACAAGGAATAGGAGACTATGGTAAATGAAGACCACATGAGAATAGGAAGAAGCAAAGTGCTAGAGAGGCCCACAGAAATCCACAAAGATACCCCCACAACAGACTGCTGGCAACGGTTGAGAGACAGCCCGAACTGACCTACTCTGGTGATGGGATGGCCAAACACCCTAATTGTCATGCTAGAAACCCCATCCAATGACTGAGGAAACCGGATGCAGAGATCCACGGCTAGGCCCCCGGTGGATCTCTGGGAGTCCAATTAGCGAGAAAGAGGAGGGTTCATATGAGCGACAATTGTTGAGACCAAGGTTGGATAAAGCACAGGGACAAATGGCCAAACAAATGGAAACACATGAACTATGAACCAATGACTGAGGGGCCCCCAACTGGATCAGGCCCTCTGAATGGGTGAGATAGTCGATTGGCTTGATCTGTTTGGGAGACATCCAGGCAGTGGGACCGGGTCCTGTGCTCATTGCATGAGTTGGCTGTTTGAAATCTGGGGCTTATACAGGGTTGCTTGGCTCGGCCTGGGAGGAGGGGATTGAACCTGCCTGGACTGAGTCTACCAGGTTGATCTCAGTCCACAGGGGAGGCTTTGCCCTGGATAAGGTGGGAACAGAGGGTAAGCTGGGGGGAAGGGGAGGGGGGCGGGTGGGGAGAGAACAAAGGAATCCGTGGCTGATATGTAGAACTGAATTGTAGTGTAAAATAAAATATGTTTTAAAAAAGAAAATGTTGCAGATTGATTTCATGTGGCATTCTTACCATCCCTCATCTTTTCTACATCAGAAAATACTGGAGAACTTTGAGGTAATGAGTCTGGAGCTACCATTGTTTGATGATAACATCATAGATACATAATTATATACAGATAGATAGATTGTGATATAAAATAAATGTATGCAATATTTGATATATCAATTATACTTTAACAAAGCTTAAAACGTTAATGTATTTGTCATTGCTGCATACAGCTCAAACATATTTTTGAAATTACATTATTTATTCCAGTAAGAACTTATTTAATGCATATAGAAAAGACATGCACTGGATTAACAAACCTCTTTAAATGTTTTTTTTTTGCTATGTGTTCTGCATTTTAATCAGTTACATTTTATGTATTCAAATATATTATTCTGCCACCAGAAGGACAAAAGGCTCCTTAACACAAAATCTTTAAAAACCCTAGGCACTGTAATTTGTAGCTTTTGATTTTTTCATCTTATTTGAGATGTATATTTACTTAGTGCTTTGAAGGCTTCCAACACAGAAATCCAAAGGACTTAGTATCATGAATCATGTGTCTAGTCATGTGTGTAAGGCCTAGCACTCAATCTCTCATATACTTTATCACCCCCAGGACTGCTACCTCTTCCTAGCTCATCTTGGTCTAGTTGTCTGCACACTCACCCATCTTCTCTTATGTTAATTTATTGCACAGGAGCTTCTCTTGCAGGTAGTATGAAGCACTGGCTTTTAAACTTACTGGCCTGTGCTAATAATTTATTTTACAATCCGTACCTCCGTTGGCTCATATACATGATTGTCTTCTTTCATTGGTTGATGGTAAAGATTAAATGACCGTATATCTGTGAAACCCTTAGGAGGGTATCATTAAAGAAAACACAATATATAAATATTTGCTGCCAGATAACTCTGTCTGTGAGTTTTATAACTGTGTAATAGAAAACCATAATTTTGAAAGACAAGGTTTTTAGAAAAGGAGGTCGGTGTAATATAGCACCCCAAATCACTTTTGCTTTACTTTGTCTTGTTCCATTGCTGCTAAGGCAACTAAGCAATTTTGGGGATCTCATTGACATAGGCAGACAGACCAACCTAACAGTATTTGGTCAGTAAAACAAATATACTGTACCCCTTATTGGGACTTGTCTATTTGTGCAGATGTTTGGAAACCCTATATTTGCAACTTTAAAACTAAGAGCCCTTTCCTGAAGCACAGCATATTTAATTTTCCAATGAAAATAGGCTAATGGATTTGTTTTCCATCTTTTCATGCTTCTTAGGCACAGCAGATATTTTTTCTTTCTAGCTTTGTGCTTCTAGATTTGAATTTGCCTTCACCCTCCCAAGTGTCTATGATAGCTCTGTCTTCAGAAAGTATACAGAAAGTCTTACCTAAAGGAAGAATTTTGTTATATCAAGGAATACAGATTTCTTAGAAGAGAAAAAAATACATTGATGTTTACTTCATCAGCAGAATTCCCTGATAGCATGATAGTCATGTTTGCTTGTTTAAGATTTGGCTATTTAATTTAATTTATTTTTTTAATTAAGAAAAAATTTCATTCATTTTACACACTAATCAAAGATCCCCCTTTTCCCTTCTCCCACCCTTAGTCTCCCTCCCAACCTACCTCTCACTCCTCTCCACAGGAAGGCAAGGCCTCCCGGGGGAGGCACATCCAGTAGAGGCAAGTCCAAGCCCTTCCCCTTGCCTCAAGGCTGTACGAGGTGTCCCATCATAGGTAGTGGGCTCCAAAAAGCCCCCTCATGCACCAGGGATAGATTCTGTTTCTACTGCCAGGGGGCCATATAAGCAAATCAAGCTACACAATTGTCTTGCCATGCAGAGGGCGTAGACCAGTCCCATGCAGGCTCCACAGCTGTTGATCCAACTTTCATGAGCTTCCACTAGTTTGGTTTGATCATCTCTACAGGTTTAAACAAAATTTAGGCAATTGCCTATCATATAAATTCATGCTAAGAATCATACAAATCACAGAAAACTGCCTTTTTTGCTGTTCCACAAATGAGGATAGTGATAACTTGTTATATTGAAAGGTCTCTGTTAATTGATTAGTGTCTTTACATTAAAAAAATTTAAAATTTTATTTGATTCATAGTTCATGTGTTTCCATTTGTTTGGCTATTTGTCCCTGTGTTTTATCCAACCTTGGTCTCAAAAATTCTCGCTCATATGAACCCTCCTCTTTCTTGCTAATTGGACTCTTGGAGCTCCACCTGGGGCCTAGCTGTGGCTCTCTGCATCCAGATCCCTCAGTCATTGGATGGGGTTTCTAGCACGACAATTAGGGTGTTTGGCCATCCCATCACCAGGTTGATCTCAGTCCTGGGGGGGGGCGGGGAGGCTTTGCCCTGGAGGAGGTGGGAATGGGGGGTGAGCTTGGGGGAAGGGGAGGGGTGTGGGAGGGGGGAGAACAAGGGAATCCATGGCTGATATGTAGAACTGAATTATATTGTAAAATAAAATAAAATAAAATAAAAAAAGAATAAAAAATTTTATTTGAACAATTCAATTTCACGCAAGCCCTATTTGTAAAAAAAAATCAATATAGAATAAGGGGAAATGCAGGCTTTTCATGCAGGCTGTAAAATAACATGAGTAAGGTTTCTTATTTACCACTTGAGCAGGGTAAAGAAGGTGGACATAAGTTTTCAACTGTTTTTTTGATAACAGGTTATTTTTATTATGAGTTTTGATTTTTAGTCCTTAAGTGGGGGAATAAATATGATAAGAAGAACAAATGCTCTAATGCTGGAAAAGAAACTGTGCCCTTTCGTTTTGTTTTTCTGGTCTGTGAAATGTGGATAACTGTGCTGACTTTGTGGAGTTATAACGACTGAATTAAAGACCTAGGCAAAGCACTCAGGGCTCTATCTTCCAAAGGGCAAAGTGTTCACTATGTACCAAACACTATGCCAGCTACTTGTTTTGCATAATATTTCATCTACCTTTCATCAAACTCTATGTACTATTATTACTGTTCATTTTATAGATAGAGTCTATGTTCTAATGAGATTAAGCCATTTGCTTAAAGTGACAGATACAGTAAGTGGTGAAATCAGGTTTTCTGCTCAGACATTCTGGCTCGATTCCATTACATCGTTTCCCTAACTAACACCTGCCTAATGGTCTGCAAACATTTAAGAATCTCACAAGCTAATTAGCACAATAATAGTTGATGTATTGTAAACTGCTATATAAACATTTACTACTAAACGTCATACATAAAACAGAGACTAATGTGCTTATTCCTGAGTTTCTCAGTTAGCACTGTCAGTGGATAAGCCGTGCTTCAGGAAGGTGATGTCACACTATTTGAAACTTAGCTTTAAATGTACTGGAAACATTTGCTTAATTTTATTTTTTGCATAATTTTGTGACTTTTGTAATTTCAGGAGTGTGCTCAGGTCCCAGCCAAACAGACTAACACTTGGGTAAGAGCCTACATCAATAAGGAACGCTGTGCAATAGGAAGGGGAACTGAGGGCATTTGGTGCTATAGACCAGGGCTAAATCAGAAGGAAATGACTGTGAATGTGTTTAGGGCTTTTTCCTGATAAAGCGAATGTAAAGGTCACAGAATTAAGAAACTATCTACAGTACTGGACAGTTGAGTTCATTTTCCTGTTTCCTGCATAGGTTGATACTACAAAAATTCTTAATTACAGACTTGTAAAATTTTCCTGTGTGTTGAAGGCATAACATTCAGAATACCTGCTTGTTAAAATTTTGCTGCCAGCCACACACTTGGAAAATAAACAAAAGCAGCTGAGTTTGAGAGCAGTCACATGCAGGGTGATGGTGCTTGTGGTATCTACTTACAGGGTTGTTGCGAAGTCATCAAACAAAGAGAAACCAAATGACAATGAGTCTCTAGAGTGTAGTCATGCTTAACGAATGGTAACAGTGATTGATATTACTCCAGCAACATTTCCTCTTGCTGAGACATTTGTCCAGCATTTCTGGAAGTCACAAGGCTATATCTCATGTGTGCTTGGAAGGAATCTTCTCAGTCTAACTTCATGGTCTCACATCTCCTCCTTTTGTGCTGTGGAACCTGATTGCAGAACCTTCAAAACCTGCTTGAGAATAGCAGCATTCTCTTTGCTGCTGTCTCAACAGTGGTGCTTTTCAATGTTGGTTCTGAGGTACAGCCCAATCCCATGATTCCATGGTAGTTTTACTAGCCTCTGCACCACCAGATGAGTTTCATACAAGTGGCCAGCCCCAAATAGCTCCAGCCATCTTTATTTATACACCAAAAAAAGCATATTTTCCCATACTAGCAAACAAGTTTTTCCCACCCTTCAATGTTAACCTCTGGCAAAAATGAATATGTCAAATACGCCTTTTTCTCCCAACTTTTACATCAAAACATCTCTAAACCCCAAACAACACCTAATGTCATTTTGCTAGCTTAGCCAAATATCGAGGCAGGTACATCCTATCTTTATGAGATTAAAAGGTGATTGACATAGGCACACATTTTAAAGAACAATAATCTTGTTCAAAACATTAACATAAATATGGGTGATCTGCCTCTGATCCTGTCAGCACTGAAATAGAACAGCTCTCAGGATCTGAAGTGACAGCTAGCATCCCCAGACCAAATCAAAAACAAAAACCAAAACCAAACCAACCAACCAACCAACCAACCAACCAACCAAACAAACAAACAAAAAAACTGAGAAGCATCAGTTCCCAAAGAACTTTAGGGGAAAATATTCAAGAAAAAAATGAGGTTGCCAGGAATGATCACATCTGTCCCATGCATGATTGACAAAATGACATTAAAATCGCCAAGTGAATCATCAATATTACTAGAAAGAAGGGAACATGCAGTTCCCATGGACCTATCAGTATTCTGTGCTGTCTGGAAGTCCACTGGTCCATGCCAAGTGAGACTGTCCCAGTGGGCTTTTTGCCTCATCTGGAAACCTGTTGGACAAGCACTCATATACTGGTTCAAAATTAGGCCTCACGGCTCCCAACAGGGCCACACTTGACCCTCATAGTAAGCTGACTGCTTTATTTCTCAGCATTAAAAAAGAAAGTGAACATAGATATTTCAGGTCATACCTTTTCTCTTTAGGGGACAAGGATTGGTCTATGGTAGCTTCTCCATGAGAAAAAAATTGAGTGAAGGATGGCTTGTTTTCCCTACCATCAATATCTTGACTTTATCTTCTCTGAACATGTTTTCCTAGAATGTCTGCTTACTATTTCTATAAAATTACAGACCACTAATGTGTCTCTTACAATTAATTTCCAGATGCTTCTCAATATCATTCATCAGCAGAGCTCAGTATAAAATGGAAGGCGAATAATCACACATGTATTGTACATTTCTATTAGCAACTAAAAAAAGGTATCATGTCAAAAGGCATTCCTTCCATTTGAGTATTTTTAAATATTTCATCTCTTTTTACTTTTTGTAGGGGTTACTATTTTATAACTCAGAGTGATATTAATTGGTATTATTTTTCTTTGTGCAATAAAACCAGTTTTTGTTGATCTTTTTTCCCCTTGTAAGTCTTCTGTACAATACAAGTAAATCACCCTGCTTAGTCTCCTTTGAGTCAAAGAATGGCTTCCTGTCCTTCTTTTGAATGATCAATTAATTGGTGATTATTGGCAATCTGTGTAGAAAAATGTTAGTGAATTCTTTGGCATTTGTTGAAAACTAGCACCAATTGATGAGTTTCGTGGATGTTTCACATTTTTGATTTAATGAGAGGATATTGATATATCTCACATTTTTTTCCAGTTGATATCAATGAGATTGATTTCAACCTATAAAGAATGTACTGTACTAAGTTATGCAGGGAACAGAAAAGTTAAAGACACCAACCCATGAGTAACCTAATAGACAAGTTTTTGCTTATGACTTTGAATTCTTTCTATGTCAGTAGGGCTAGAGTGTGTAAATTTTGGGGAGTAGTGTTTAAAATGTTGGTCTCTTTCTTGCAATAACTCTGAGTAACTTGTAGCCTATCAACCAACTCCAGTGATACTAACTTAACATTTGAAAAAAACATTTTCTGGCCTTGGAGATTGAACTTAGGGTTTCATGCATACTAATCAAGAGTTCTGTCTACTACACCCCAAGCCCTGTTCCTGTTACCCTACCTTTATATTAGGCAACATACAAAGTAATGATTTTCATATTAATATTTTCATACATGTACCTCTCTTGCCACTGTCTAATCTGCTTGGCTCTTCCTTCTCTCAAAATAATCTCTCTTCTACTTTATCCCCATCAGTTAAATATAGATTCCCATACCAGAGAACCCAGGATGATACTTTCTTTCTTCTCGTCACCTTCCCTTTATAACTTTTCCTTCCCTCTGACATATTCTACCCTTCTGCTTTCATGTTCTATATGGATATTTATCTGCCTTAATGATCTATGATATAAACCAGCTGATGGTAAAGAAGATATTTTTAGAATATTTAATGCAGCAAATGATATAAAAAGTCAGCTGAATTGGCTTATGATGCTATGTATTTACATAAGAATTTACTTCAGAATAAATTACATATACATATACATGAAACTATATTATTATTGTATTTTGCCTATATGAAGAGTGGATTATAATTTACAGGCTTAAGTCTCTTAAATCCAAGATATTTGAATTTATAGTCAAATTCTAAAACTTAATGTTCCAGTAAGCAGTGAATCTTCTACTACCAAGATTTAGTGTTACCTCCCACACCAAGAAGACTCATATAGAGGCCCTTATTATTTTTATGATAGAAAATAATCTTCTCATACTCAGATTTTTGGCTTAGTCAACTTCCAGATAGATTTTCAATTCTAGCTTACCTAATTCTTTCTGCAAAAGACTTTTTCTGACTCATTAATTTAAAAGAGACATAACTCATCCCTAGCACCGATTTCTTTTTGTGTATTTCCCATATTATTTCTCCATATGAATTCCAGAATTACATGTTGTTTCTATGAGTACTGTTTGGAACAGCCCTCCTGTAGGTAACAACATAAACTCCAGATAAGACACAAGAAAATAATGAAGTGAAGATATTGGAGAACAAGGAAAAGGCAAGCAGATCCCAGAGGAAATGTCAACATTTGTAAGAAGGGATCAGAGCAGGATATATTTCTTGTCTTTATGGCTTTATCCTGAGGCAGGCAAAAGTCAGTAATCTATACAGTGGTCAAAACAACAGACCGTCTGACATCTTTCTGGCCTGATGAACAGAGAACAAACTTGGAGGAAATCAGCCATGAAAGAGTGGTCACTCCAGGGATGAAGAGAAGCCGAGTGGGAACCAGAAATTATGTGTAAAAGCACTCATTCAGTACGTGACTGAAACCTGGTCCATCAAGTGCAGGGAAGACACAAAGCTTTCCTTCAACCAAATTGAGCTGCTATGCCAGAGCCAAAATTTACATATTACATGCAACTAATTCAATTTCTATATTAAAAAATTGTACTCGTTGGAGGTACATGACAACATCTAGAATTTCTGCAACATAGTTTTTGTTGTCTTGGATATAATACAAGATAACTCATTGTTTGGAGACTCAGTTTCAAAAGAAAAAGGCATTCCATTGAGTTAGATCTACTGTACATTGACACAGATCTTTTTTAGTTCTTTTATTCCTTTTTTTAATTAATTTTTTTATTCATTTTTATATACCAGCCACAGATCCTCCTTCTGCTTCCCACCTCCAACCTTCCCCTCTGGCCCACTCCTCATCCCCTTCTCTAAGGGGTAAGTCTTCCCTTGGGGGGACAGCAAAGCCTGGTACATTTAGTTGAGGTAGGACCAAACCCCTCCCCCTGCATCAGGGTGAGCAAGGTGTCTGACTACAGGTAATGGGCTCCAGAAAGCCAGCTCATGCACCAAGGACAGATCCTAATCCCACTGCCAGGGCCCCCTCAAACAGACCCAGCTACACAACTGTTTCCCATACGCACAGGGTCTAGTCCAGTCCCATGCAGGTTCCACCACTGTCGGTCTAAAGTTTGTGAGTTCCTATGAGCTTGTTTCAGTTGTCTCTGAAGATTTCCTCATCATGTTCTTGACTCCCCTTGCTCCTATCATCCCTCTTCCCTCTCTTCAACAGCACTCCCAGGGCTCAGCCTGTTGCTTGGTTGTGGAACTCTGCATCTGCTTCCATCAGTCACTGGATGAAGGCTCTATGATGACAGGGTATTCACCAATCTGATTACCAGGGTAGGCCAGTTCAGGCATCCTCACCACAATTGCTAGTAGTCTAATCTGGGGTCATCCTTGTGGGTTACACATCTTCTAGGAGTATGAATCCAAGGAACACAAGCTATTAGTACATGGAAACATGAGCATCCATTAGGAAATAAATGACAATTTTATAATCAAAGCAGAGTAAGCAACAGTAGAATTGCTTGACTAGGCTTTACAACAGGAAAGAGTTAACAATCCACCAGTGTTCTGGGAGACAGTAACAGAAAACTTGCACTTATAAATGAACAGAGCTGTGAGGATTTGCGGGGTGCTAAAAAGCAACAAAACAAAATATTGTGTGTTTAGGGTAAAGAAGAAAGCTTGAAGACACTAGACACCTGAGAATAATTACCTTCCATATACAATAGATCAATGTGAATCTATGGTAAAGGCATCAGAACAGGGAAAATTTATTTGTGATGTCTGAGAGATTTATTTTGTCAGAAAACGGAGAATGGAAAGTTCATGATCACGATATAGTTAAATAGGGGGACACATTTGGTAAGGTATATACTTAAAGTAGCATACTTCATTACCCATAAATCTAAATTTGATATGAAAAGAAAACAAACCTAACCATTTGGGTTCCTTTCTTATCATTAAGTTCCTTCTGCTGACCCTAGTGTATGACTTCAAGTAGTCAGATTCTCGGTGAATTCTCCTTGAGTTATGTTCTGTATCTCTTTCATCTCTATTGATCTAGTGCAAATGAGTAGATAGTAACCAAATTGCTTAAAATTACATGGAAGAATGCATGACCATAAGCACCATGAGCTAATGAAAATCTGAATATTACATATGCTTTGGGTCATACAATAAATGGACACACTTTGCATTTTGGAACTTAGGTTGCTCTAAATCAGGTGTATATTATAAATCAAGAACTTAAAGTCCATTGTCTTATTAAAGAATGTATAAGAGCCACTATCTATAAAAAATATTGTAAAGTAAATATTATTCTTCTCATCATCCACTTTAATTGACCATATAGAAACTCTAGCGTGGGGACTGGTAATCACTGTTACTGTCAGCAACAGAAGTGCTTTCCATTGGATAAGTCTCTGGGTGCTGGTACTCAGATGCAAGGGAACCCTTGGGGCTGGCCTCACAGAACATAGAGCAAGCATGGTGAGTAGAATGGACTGTGGCTGGGAAGAAACTAGAAATTCACAAATACTGATAACCGCACCTTGTCCTGGTGACCTATAGGCTCATGTTCTTTTTCACATATCACACTGGCTCTGCTTTAAGGTGCAGGAATTTTCATAGCAACCACAGAGTTCCATTATGGTTTGTAACTTGGAGAAATGAGCACTTTCAGCTTTCTTTTAGTGGTCAGAGGTTATCCTCTTGTTTCTGAGTTAAGATGAGAAGATCAGAAACATCACCACTTAGTTTAGTTCTAGGATGATTAGCTCAGACACCTGGAACCATCTTTCACATTCAACACATACTTGTCCCTAGGTTAGTGGACTCTTAGGGCTTTCACACGAATGCAACTGGGTTACTAATTAAATACCATAAGGCTCACTGATGGATGGTTACGCTTTAATGTGACATTTTAAAGAATAGAAAGGCAGGGACTGAGATAATTGTTCTCTAGCTAGTTAAATATAATGCAGCTAAGGAAAGGACCAGGGACAGTGTCTGACTTCAATTATTTCCAGCCCAGCAGGTCTTTCAGTATGTCCTTTGGAACTGCCAGCACTATCCAACTGCTTAGGAAGCATCAGACATACTTTTTTTTCCTCATGAAAAGTAGTTGAAGAGATAGAAAAAATGAAATATTTCTTTCTGAGTTAATTAAAGAGATTAATGAGTTTCACTGAATCTCTATCTGTTGTTTAAAAAAGAGGGATAAAAGTAGTGGGCACCTTCAATGATGGCTGTGAGATTTAATGGGAGCAAGAGACACATAGCACTTATAACAGTGACTGTAAAATAACAAGCACTTAGTAAGTGCTAGCCGCCACCATCATTATAATTATCCTGTTTTTTCTTTGGCCTTATTTTAATGATACTGTCAATAATTTTTTATGTCCTTGTTTGAAGGCTGGATTAGCAACAAAATTCTGGAGGAACAAAAAATCCTCATTAATTTTATCAGAGGATGTTATGTGAGTTTCCATCAGGAGCCATAAACATCGCCACAAATTGAATGGGATTTAAACCACAGGAATTAATTTTCTCACTCTTCTGGAAACCAAAGTACAAAATCATAGTGTCAGTAGAGTTCTTTGCTCTGAAGGAATCTATTCCATGCCTTGCTTCCATCTCTGAGTAGTTTCTGGAAACCCCTGGTTTTCCTTGACTGGCAGGTATACTATCTTTGTAACAATTTCTCTTCTGTTTCTTCTTACCTTCTGCACCTCATAAGGACATATGTTGTTGGTGTGAGAATCTAACTGATTGATCCAAAATTATATCATATAGAAACCTGTCAATTACATCTGCAAAAACTGTTCAAAGGAAGGTCATACTCATGGATTCTGGACGTGCATTTATTTTTGGAGACCATTGATTCAACTTATATCTGTTTGCCTGAGCCAAGCAAGGTCCATCCATAGCCACGAACCCCATCTTCCCTAAACGAAGTTAATTTTGAGACAGAATTTTGCTTTGTAGCCTATGGGTGTCCTGAAATTTGCAGTCTTCCTGGCTCATCCTCTCAAGTGTTGGGTTTAGAGTCATGTACCTCTAGCACATCAAACAGGACATTTATTTTGGTCGTGATGGAGATAAGATTCAGGATGTGGTAAGAAAGTTCTCTACTACTGAGATGTAGCCCAGTCTGCATCAAGAACATGTGACAGAAAGAACTCATACAGAAGTAAAGATAGCAGAGAGGTAAGTCAGGCTAAATAATTAGTCAACAAGGAATGAAAGAATAGAACACACACACATGCATACACAGAACAGAGAGAGAAAGAGTGTGTGCGCGTGTGTGCGCGCGTGCGCGAGAGGATACTAAGGCTCAATATTGATCCCGTTGAACCATGAGGCAATTCTGCCTATTACTTTTTTACTTCTATGAGTCAGATAAAATATTTATGAATATGTGTGTACTGTGTGTGTTTATGTATTTGTGAATGTATTTTGTAGTCTTGTTTAAGATGGATTTCTGTCATGTGAACTTGAATTCGGAATCATACAACTATGAATTCTGGTAGATTGTAATTCCTTCCTCTATTATATATTGATAAAAGGGGAAGAGAGGCTACTAGGAATAAGCTCTCTAGTTTGAGATTCCTTCATTGACATTGATTTTAGAGATGATTTTTGACCCCATAACACCATATTGAAATTGCCTGCTTACCTATCTCCCCTCTGGAATGTTTAAAACACACCAAGATATGAAATGGTATCCTTTGACTGTATTTTACTTTCTGTGATTTTAACGTATCCCTATTGAGATAAATTATATTCCCCACATTTACAGGTAAGAAAATGAAGCTGAAAAGTTGATGTTGTCAAATGTTTTAAGATTAGCCAGTGCTTCTGTTAGGCAATGAATATTCTCTTTACTACAGTATCCCAAGGGATTATCAGAGCTTGGCACACAGGAGAAGAAGAGTTCTCAAAGTGTATTCCTTAATGATCAACATTAGCATCATTGGGGGTCCCATTAGGAACACGAATTGTCAAGCTCTGTTGCAAACACACTCAGTCAGAGACTCTGAAAGTAGGACTCTGCTCAGTGGATGATTCTGGCTTAGGAAAATTTGAGGATCACTGAGTTGAAAAACAATGAATACATTAAACACAAAGGTAGAAGCTGTGTGTGTGTGTGTGTGTGTGTGTGTGTGTGTGTGTGTGTGTGTGTGAAATGTGATTTTTAACATGACAGCGGCAGAGAATATCTAAATCATCTTTTCTCCTTGGTGTGAGCTCAACTGATTGCTAAGTTGTTCTTTTGGTACATAGAGTTTAGGACCCACTTGTAGTACTTGTAATATAAGCTCAGGCATGAAAAAACAGTAATTTCCTATCTTTCAGAGTATATAGGACTTCCATCTCATTGTGCTCTCATGGCTCTGAATGTTGTTACTGGTGTCTCTCAACATGCCCTTAAAGCACCAACTTGCTAGGCAAAAAAAAAAAAAAAAAAAAAAAATCATCTTTTCACACCATTTAGCCCATTGCTTACCTAATGGGACATATAATGTGATGAAATTGCCACCTGGTGGTTGAGATGTGGGACCGTTCCCAGGAGCATAATTACACAGGCTGTTATTTAATATTTTAACTGTACCTACTCCAAAGGCATGCTTGTGGAGTTAGTTAATGTTATGACAGGCTATTGATTGGAACTGAGATTTTTGACACTTTTAAAATGCCAGAAAAGTGAGTTACTAGATTTTGGGGAAAAAAGCCAGCCACTTGATTTTAGAGAAGTATTTATTTTAGATGCAGGCATATAACAGAAGAAAATGTTATTGAAGGATACAAAATAATGAGTCTAACATAAGAGTTCAAAATAAAAAATGGTACAGTTATATTGAAAATTAAATTTTACCTGTATAATATCCAATGTGATGGCAAATGTAAGTATAAAGTTAAATGTTTTGTTTTAACAAAATTAAAAATATGTATTTCTAGGAAATATCAGGATGATTTTGGTCTTTATACAGTCTCTCTCCCTATGGAGTATTGAAATAATATATTATTCAGGAGAGGATAGGTCTTGTCTCAAAAGCAATATAGGTGCCAATGACTTAATAATACCAAGAACAAATGCTAATCTCTGCTTCATTCTAAATGTCCAGTAAATTTGGTAGATAATGGTATTCCAAATAGCAACTGTTCCATGAAACCCATACTACCAGCTACCCTGACAATGGAACATGACTCTCCAGCGTTACTAAAACAAAAAGAGAACACACATGGGCTCTGCTATCTCCTCACCCAATCTCATGATTATCACTCTGCATCTTTTCATTAAAACTTATTGATGGCCTCACTCATCTGTGAAAAATTTGGAAATGCAGTGCAAGCCCATGGGGTTTTGATAACCAGCAATTGTCTCTGTTCCTAGCACCTCCCTGGTCTAATTAAATTGATCTTCTAGGCCACAGTATGACTCAACTATATGGGCAGATAGCCTGTTAGGACTTCAGGTCAAAACCTTCAACTCTCAGAGATTGTGAACCTTCTCTCTATAACCAGAACATGTGACTCTGTGAATCTTCTTCTCACAGCTGACACCCATTTTCTACCAAAATGTTAAAGATAAAAATATTTCTCAAAAGACTTACAAGGGCTTGTCATTTCAACAATCTCTGGAACACTAAGTTTCTTCTTATACTCAAATCAGATTTCCAAAAGATGTCATTCCTGAACCTTCTTCACAAACACAGATTTAGTGTCCACAAACAGATTTTGTGATTTAAGAGTTAATGTAGTACTTTTAATGTTGTCCATCTTCAACACAAAAATACTAGAACAGCAGGTGCTCTCTATTCTTAATCATCTTTTGCCTAAAGACTCATAATGCAACCTTTTGTAAGGAACCAAGGCAGAATGCAGTGGAATATACATTAGATTATGAGTCTGTTAGTTCTAGATTCAAACCCTAGGTATAATAATTTTTGTTCTGTTGACCATTGTTTAGTCATATCATCTTCCTTTCAGTATCCCACCACAGAGTAATAAGTTGAGTAATAAATTCAGCCTCATGTTGAAGAATTTGAGTGCTATGATGAGACTTATGTTTGGGTCCTAGCTTTATATTTTATAGCCATGTGAATTTGACAAATCACCTACTCCTCTACACTTTGATTTATTCCTGTATAAAATGGTAATATCAATAATGCTTGTGATAGCAATGGCTTTAATTACTGGTTGGATACAACCTAGGATGTCCTAGGAAGAGAGTCAGAATGAAGAATTGTCTACACTGGGTTGGTTGTGATGCATGCCTGTGGGCAATTAGCTTATTAATGTGGGAATGCTCAGCCCACTGTGGGTGCCATCATTCCCTAGACAGGGTAACTTGACATGTGTAAGAGTAGAGCAGCTGAGCTGACCACAAACAAGTAGGCAAGCAAGCAAGCATGTAAAGATTAATGTATTCATCTTTCTCTGTTCTTGACTGTAGATATAGTATGACTAGCTGTTCCAAGTTCTGTAGCATGAATCTTAAATGGTCTTATTAATAAAAACAAACTTAGGGCCTGGTATTGGGGTGAACGCTGGTAGATCAGAGAAACAGAACAAGCCACAGCCACCTCATCTGGCCAATTCCTCAGTTGATCCTGTTTCCTTAGACTGGAAACCTCTGAGTCCTTATTCAAAATGGATCTCAGCTGAACTGCTTCTCAAAAGCCTAAAAACTTAACCAGCTAAAAGCTTCTAGTTTCTGGTTTTCACACCTTATATACCTTTCTGCTTTCTGCCATCACTCCCTGGGATTAAAGGCGTGAGTCACCATGCTTGGCTGTATTCTTGAACACACAGAGATCCAGGTAGACCTCTGCCTTTGGAAGGCTAGGATTAAAGGCGTGAGTGCCACCATTTTCTAGCCTCTGTATCTAGTGGCTGTTCTGTTCTCTGACCCCAGATAAGTTTATTAGGGTGCACAATATTTTGGGGAACACAATACCACCACAAAGTTCCTGCTACCTTGATGTCTCCTCAATGATGGACTATAACCCGCAACTGTAAGTGAAACCTTTTATCCCCTAGGTTGCATTTTGTGTCGAGGTATTTTATCAGAGCAATAGAAGCAGAAGTAGGACAATGTCCCATCATTTTACCTGAACATATTTACATTATTAGATGTGTTTACTATAAACTCTGCAGCCTAATTATGAAATACAGAATGTAATTAGTTTTTAGCAGTAAAAATATACTAAACCAAAATAGTTTTTGATTATATAATGATTTTCTTCTTCTTCTTTTTTTTTTTTCCTGTAAGGCAGCTAGGACTCTAGAACTTTTTCTCCTACTTGGTGCTTATGAATCATTCCTTCAGAATTCACTGTCACTTACCAGTGTGAGACATTCTTTTAGAAGGAAGTAGTGAATGGAAATAACACTTGAAACAAATACAATTTGAGTCACTGAAGGCCTTTCAAATTTTCTTATAGATTATGGTTAAGCTTTGACAACTACGACTCCAGCTCTTTCTCTTCCAACATTGTCAGCCAGGCACTGGCTGGCCAAAAGCCTTTGTGCTCTAAGCCTTGGTCTTCCTGAGAAGAGTTTGGTATTAAATCCCCCACCCATCACCACCCATCATATGCTGAAGGGAGAAGGTGAACATAGGGCTGGTATCATTCCGACTTTTTTTTTTTTTTTTTGCTTGATGAGAAGGTACAGTTCCTGGCAGATATAAGACTTTTGGAAAGGGTTCAGCAAAATGGAAGAAAATATGGTCTGTGGAAGGGTGGATGTGTTGAGTTCTTAAGAACTGTCAGAGGTCAAGTATACAATAATGTCAAGTAAATGATAAGATGATGGGGAAGAATAATTTCCCAGAGGTTCGTGATGGGTATGAGCACCCAGGAAAAGGTAAAAATGAACTTGGTTTCAGGCAGTCTGGCTGGAAGCTATTTGGACCAAGCACTCCCTCTGCTGAACCCTAGTATTTATTGTTGACACTGTTCATTTTAGAATTAGTCATTTTTATTACACACCCCATTTCCTAGATGATGGTTTTTCTTTATTACCCAACCTTTCTTTTTCCGTGTGTGTGTGTGTGTGTGTGTGTGTGTGTGTGTGTGTGTGTGTGTTATTTCCACAGTATGATTGTAAATTACTACAGGGCAGACACTACAGCTATCTTTCTTTGTCTCCCTATCAGTGAACAAAAGAGCACACTAGCTCTGCTGCTCACTAATGGCGTGTGGTAGAAAATATTACTTGACTTCTCTAAATTGTAATTTCTTCTACAAAATGGGGCTAGTAATACCCATACTGTAGCTTTTTAGAGAGGTTTAATGCTATGTAAAATGCGTGTTCATATTAAGCAACATGTAAATGTCAGTTATTACCTTTCTTGTTCACAGTGGATGATCAATCGTATTGAATAGTAAGACTAATATACTAATAGTACAGGTTAGTATAATATATAGTGCATAAATACATCACAAATTTATAGTTTACATTTATATTGTGTAAGTTAAAATACAAGATATAAATACAATAACATATGGGAGTTCTTTGCATATTATAAGCTTTCATAACTTGCCACAATTTCTAAAAGCCTTCAATATATTTTATATACTTTATACCCATGTCTATCTTTAATCTACACTTGGAAAGTTAGTAAATGGAGGTAGTCTGTGTGATAAGTCCTGAGTTAATTCCCTGGATCAGTACTGCAACCTCCTGGTCTGAGATTTAGCTGTGTGTTGATTGTTATGAAGCTCCTTTGTATTTTCCGTGTGAGAAAAACACCAGGTTTGTCCATAGCTAGACTAGGTCAAGTTGAACAAACAGGCCACAGGGAACAAGCTTTCTTTAATAAAGAAGGCAACAAGGAGTTTTGCTGATGTGACCTAATGTGGATTTTTCCTTTCCAGTTGTGATCTCTACAAGATCTTTCCTAATTGATTGCTGAATCTGAGTGCAGAGAGAACAATGAGCTGTCAGTAATTCCTTTTAAGCTCTCTGCAGACCTGAGCACCACTTTTGTCTGTGAGTTCTTTCTGCTCTGTGAGGGGAAGGAGAGAGGGCAGGTAGCTAGCTGGTTTGCATGCAGCGCAGGCAGGCAGATCAATCAGGCTCATGCAAGTGTCTTAATCAGAGGCCTGCGGTTCACTGCGGTGGTGACTGAGCGGTACCTCCTTGCCAATGGCATCCTCTGTTTAGAGACACTATTGATTGTTTCTCTCCCCTTCCCTTCGAGGAGAGTTTCCGGCCGCAAGGCGATGTCAGGAGAAGGGCAAGGAGAAGAGTGTATTGTTAACGGTGCATGGGATTTGGAGCAAGGCTTTAATTCGGCAAGCAGCAGATGCAGTACCACTCAGTGCAGACTCTTCAGACAAGTGATGAGTGGAGATACATGAACAGGAGTGCCGAGCCAAGGATGCTAGCAGAAGGGTTGGGGAGAGTGATTCAATGAGTGGATCAGAAGTGGATTTGGTTTAGACAAGAAGACAGCAGGCAAGAGCTCTGAGTGAGGTCATGCTGAGTGCATTAACTCTACTGTGAAGACACAGAAGTTACTGGTTAGAGTATTTTTTTTTTTCCTGGAGAAATGTAAAATCTAGATCTCAGGCAAGGATTAAGAACGTAGTCGATTTATGTGCAACCTCTTCATATATATCATGTTTTTCTTTGAGGATGCTAGTGAGTAAGCAACAGCATCCCTAGAAACAGACTCATCACAGAAAAAAGTCTAAACTATATCGAACTTATGGAATTAGGTGTAAAAGATATAGAACTTAATTACTTCTGATTTAGAGTTTTCTATGAGGATGAATAATTAAACACAATCAAGGCAGTTTTTCTTCAAGCCAGCCAAGTGATGCTGTAGGAAGAGACACAGTAAAAGAGGCAAAACAATTTGAGGTGATGAATGAGGAGGTACCATAATTTTGTGTATTGGTCATAAAAATCAGAGGTGATTCTTTACCACCTCATTGTTTTAAGCAGTTCAGAGGCATACACACACACACACACACACACACACACACACACACACACATATAAATTTAACTTCAGAGGTCCTTAAGCAAAAAGCACATCAACACAGACATGGATGGGTTCTAAATAATAGGTCAACTACGTAGTATTTAATTTGATTGAATTCCTCAGTTTTTTGGAGGTAGCATTGGAATAGTATGTGTGCTATTTTTATGACCAATACACAAAATTATAGTACCTCCTCATTCATCACCTCAAATTGGCTTGCCTCTTTTACTGTGTCTCTTCCTACAGCATCACTTGGCTGGCTTGAAGAAAAACTGCCTCACAATCTGCATTGATTTTTTTTACTGTCACTGCCCTGTCAGGTTGGGCCATGTCAGACATGCCAAGAAGTCCAAGTATCCCCTCTCCCTTTCCTACCTCTTATGGGAGGTAGAAATCTCTCACTGTTGCTTGTCACTGGTTGAATACCTTACATCTGCTTTTGTTCTTTTTTTTTTTTTTTTTCATCTTTGTCCATTAGCACATTTGTTTGAGCCTCCTGAGGTGAATATTTACTGTTGGAACTCTGACATCTAATTGTTATAGGTCCTCAAGGAAAACACCAAAGGGCGTGTCCAGCTTATACAGAAAGGCAAAGGCACTCACTTCTTTAAGAAGCTGTTAAGTTTCATATTGAGAGTCCTCAGACCTGACATGACAGACGATACAATGGATCTCAAATGTGTCTAGGTCTTAAACTCTGAGACCTGTGAGTATTACATGATAAAGATGGTGCAATAGATCTGATTTAGCTAAAGATCTTGATGGGCAATGACATTGGCTTACCCTGGTAAGATTTAGATGCTGTCACAAGTATCCTTAGAAGAGGTGAGGGGGAGAAGAAATTGATTGAGGTGAAGGTAATGTGAACACTGACTGGAGACTGTGATGTTGCTATAGTTTGAATCTGGAGGATCCCCCACAGCCTCACAGTTTGAATATTTGGTCCCTTGCTATGGAGTTTTGGGGAGATGGATGCCTGGCTAGGGTACCACTTAAGGGCTGGTTTCTAGGGATGGGTCTGTAATGCTATGCTGTCCCCTTCTCTGCCTCCTGACTCCTTGTGGCATGCTCCCCAGTGCCATTAACAACTCCTTGCTTTCCCTCTAGTGAGGGAGCCAAAATGAATGTTTCTTCCTTTAAGTCATATTGGTTGGGATTTTGTCACAACATTAGAAAAGTAATAAAGGCATCCATATTGTAAGGAATGCAAGGATAAAACCTCAAAAAGGCAAGAAAATGGAATATTCCCAGGGAAACTTTTGATTCCCAGGGTACACCTTGATTTTGGCTCATTAAAGCTGCTTTAGACTTTGTACCCATAAAATAATGAATGTGCATGGTTTTAAGTCACTATTTTTTGTATGTTATGTTATTATAGCAACCATAGGAATCTTGCAGTGACTAGACAGGTGTATGGCTTAGCTTTTAAGTCATTTATTGAGAATCAAGCTTTCAGTTATCACATCTCTTTGGGGGATACATGAAAGTGAACCCAGATTGAAATGGATGGATACATTCACAATGATTACTCCATAATTTCTCACAGAGATGTAACTCTCCTATTACCAGGAGACTTGTTAAAGTGACTAATCCATTTTCTCCCTGTAGCTAGACCCAGGCAACTAGTCCATCATCAGGATGCCAGTATATTGATTATAATGAAAAAATTAAATTCTGCCATAAAGGTGAGAATATTTAGCATTTTCTCCAGCAGTCTGTTTTCTTCCTGCTAGCCAACAAATCTGAAAAGACAAATCAAAACTGAATGTTGTGGAACAGTGACTCTGAACAAGGGCAGTTAGATTAATTGCTTGTGGAATGGGAAGAGGATAAGACATATTGAGACATGCCTTTTGGATGGATCATTTGTATTCCTTCAGTTGGAATTCTATTGCTCACCTTCTCTGTACAGAAGGCCTTACCAATGGGAATAGGATAGCTGTGTTTTTCTTGTAAGGATACATCTCCCTACTAAATACATTGATGATTGGTGCTGAACGAATTTCTGTGATTCTTTTAAAAGTTGAAATATTTCTATTTATACTTAGAGAATTTTATACATGTATAAAATGTAATTTGATCATATTAATTCCATACCTATTTCCCACTCCAACTCCTCCTGAGTCACAGTGATCCCTTCCCAACTTCATGCATGCTTATTTTTCCTTCCTCCTCCCTCCCTCCCTCCCTTATTTCCTTCCTTCCTATCTTTTCCACTGAATCTCACTAGTGCTTTCAAATGTATATGGGTGTGGGTTTATTAATTAGATCACGGTCAACAAGGGGCTATATTCTTTTTGTTTTGTTCTTTCGGTTGAATCTAGTAGTTCTTTTATCAAGATTTTTTTTTATTCATTTCGTATACCAATCACAGATCCCTGTCTTCCCTCCTCCCACCCCTGCAGCCTTCCCCCTTTAACCCACCCCCCAATTCCCTCCTACAAGAAGGTAAGACCTCCCATGGGGAGTCAGCAGGGCCTGGAGAGGGATGCATGGAAGGGGAAGTAGATGAGATCTCTATGAGTAAACTGGGGATGAGAGGTGGGCAATGGAGGATAGGGGATGATGGGATGAAAACATAAGGGAACGGGATGGTCAAGATGAAGCAGGGATAGAGTGGGAGAGCAAAGAAAGAGATACCATGATAGAGGGAGATATCATGGGGATAGGGAGAAACTGGGTGTGGTGATATTGTGTTCCCCAAAATATTGTTCACCCTAATAAACTTATCTGGGGTCAGAGAACAGAACAGCCACTAGATACAGAGACTAGAAAATGGTGGCACACACACCTTTAATCCTAGCATTCCAGAGGCAGAAATACGTCTGGATCTCTGTGAGTTCCAGGCCACACTGGAAACAGCCAGGCATAGTGACACGCTTTTAATCCCATGAAGTGATGGCAGAAAGCAGAAAGATATTTAAGGCATGAAGATGAGGAACTAGAGCCTGGTTAAGCTTTTAGGCTTTTGAGCAGCAGTTCAGCTGAGATTCATTCTGGATGATGACTCAGAGGTTTCCAGTCTGAGGAAACAGGATCAGCTGAGGAACTGGCAAGGTGAGGTGGCTGTGGCTTGTTCTGCTTCTCTGACCTTCCAGTGTTCACCCCAATACCTGGCTCCAGATTTGTTTTTATTAATAAGACCCTTTAGGATTCGTGCTACATCTGGGTGCTAGGGAAGGTCCCAGGAATCCACAAGGATGACCCCATGGGCTATATTCTTAAAGAAAACGGACATTCCCTCCCCTAACAGCCATCAGCTGTCTGTAACTACTCAGCTAGGGGTGGGGTCTTATATGCTCTTCTCTCATCCATACTGGAGTGTTGGCTGGTTTGATCTTGTGTATATCTTGTGCAAGCAACGACAGCTGCTGTGAGTTCATGATTGCAATAGTCCTGTCCTGTCCAGAAGATACGGTTCCACTCTAATAACCCCTGGTTTCTGGCTCTTACAGTCCTTTTGTACTTTCTTTTGCAATGTCCCTTACTCTTGTGGAGAGGGGTGTAACATAAATAGCTCATTTATAAGCTGAACACTTTACTGACACATTTTTTCCCTGCACGTTGACCAATTGTGAGCCCATATATCAACCATCTTTTCTCTGATGAGGACCGAGAGCTGCACTGATTTATGGGTATAGAGATGCCTATTAAAATCAGTGCTCTGCCACTGAGCCACACCCCAGAACTGAGATCCCTATTTTGAAGGTACTTTGATACTATTAGCAAAGTAATAGTAGTAGGTGCTCCTTTCTTTGGTCAGGTTTAGAGGACAGCACAGACATGAGTATTCTGTAGTGAAGACCTTTAATCCCCACAGAAAGTGGTAGGTTATCTCCGTGAAATTCATACCTCTATTGCACACATATGCATATTTTGCCAGGTTGGCTGCTATTTGAGGCAGCAGTGTTCAGGGTTAGGTAAGACTTTTGATGACTTTTCATCCCCAGCAGCCTACACAGCACCTTCTGGTACTAGGAAAGCTAGCCACTAGCCAGCAGGCAAGATGTTAGCAGGTTAGTAACATATTGATTTCTTTGTGCCCTGTGACCAAAGTGTGTGATGTTTTATCAACAGAGTCTTACCATCAGGTTACTAACTCTAGTATGGTGATTTCTCATTTGTGGCCATCCCTTCAACTTTGGTTGAGATAGATTTATGCTTTTATTCTAGCTAGGGTTGAATCTTGCTGGCATATGAACCATTTGGTTTCTTTAAAGTGGTCATTTCCTATCTCATTATGTATTTATATAATAACATAAGCAGAGATGTTATGGGTACATGACTATAATCTCAGCACCAAAAAGTTCAAGGCACGAGAATCACTAGAGTTTAGAATTCAAGATCACTCTCTGCGACATTTCAACACTTCATCTCAAAAAGAAAAAAAAGTGAAAGATAACTATCTTTTCTCTTGAGTATTGGTAGATGAATGTGCTTCCATGTTTTTCTATATGCTGAAAACAAATCTTGTATCCAATGACATAATTTATATAAAGGACTTAGCTCTGCTCCATATAGACAGCAGTCAATAAATGCATTTTTGTGTGTACATGCTCTTCAAGAATCTAGAGTGTGGGAAAGGCATGTCAGAGGCTAACATTCTGAATAAGAAACTCAGAACATCTCATCCTCTGACAATCAGACATCCCTGGGAAGCAGAAAATCCAGCACTTAGAGCTCCGTGCCTTTGTTCTTTTGATGAAACATATATTGTTCAGGAAAGAAATCTGTTTTTTCTTTTCCATTTCACTCTGATCTAGTGATGGAGACACTTTCAGACAGAGGTGAGATTTCATTATTCCAGAAACCTGTGAAATTCTCAGCAGGCAAACACATTTTTAAAACAATGTTTCCACCTCACACATTGATGTATTGTAGAGGATGAAAATTCAATGATAAATATATTTGATTTGCTCAGACAGCTACTATCAGATCACTGTGTGTCGCATGGTTTTATCTATTCCACCTATCATTTCTGAAATAAGCTTTCACCAAAACTGAACCCTGGAGAATAACCATTATTTTCAAGAACGCTGCAAACTTAAAAGTATATAAATAATCAAATACTAATAATTTAATAATAAAATATATCATATATCATGTTTAGGGTACAGTATAGCAGAACAAATGAGAATTAATTGATAATTCCATATACTATTGTTCATGTATGAAATGAGTTGATAAAATCATGTAGGACAGCAATCACCTTATTAAAAGCAACACAGACGAGCTCAGTAACATGCAGAGCCAGAGTTGACAATGTTTTATTTGAAAAGAAAAATAAACCCTCTCGAGAAAACATAGCTGTATTTTCATATTTAAAATTACCAGCCTTAAACAAGTCTATTTCCTGTATGTATTCTCTAATCTGCTTTCACTAGACATTTTTAGAGATGTAGTAAATTTTGCTGTCCTCGAAATACTGTACCGTACACTGATACAATGAAGAAGCAGTACGTATTCCTTGTACTTTGTTTTTAAATTAGACAGGAATAAATGCATTTTAGCACTGTAGTAAACCTTCGGTATTGGTACAGGTGTTTATATCAGCTCACTAGGTAGGGAGTTAAATATCTATTTGGTGTCACCTACATGCAGGAAATAGGGAGCAATGATAATGAAAGACAAAGAAATAGAAGTTTTTGTCACCCCTCATCTTAGAGTTTTTACAAGGTAGTTAATGAAGCCTTCCTTTACCCAAGTACCTTTCTCTCAGTACGGCGGCCACATTTCCTGTTCATCTTCCTTCATCATTTAATGAAATCCTCCTGAGGCAGAGTAGACCCGGTGGGACAAATGCCCTTTTCATTGCATGCTCTTTCTGAACAGTTATACTTCTGTATACTAGTGGAGGGAACAGAAGGTGGGTTGGCTAAATGACATGCCTAGGGATAACTGACATTTTACAGACTCTCTTTAATATAAGTGGAGAAAAAGCTGCTCTGGGGATGTCATCTTTATAAGCTTTACTGTTTATAGACCGAACACTTTAGTCCACCCCTTATCACTCTGAAAGAGGTGGATATGACACTAAACCAACTCTCTGACGCAGTGAATGTGTCCTAAGCTAAGCAGTTTTACCATGACCTTTGGTTTGTCTCAACTGAGCTTCTTTTACTCATCTAGAGCTGCCGATCTTTGGACTTTCTTGACAACTATTGTCCAGAGGTTACAGGATTTCCCCTATTTTCCATTTTACTCTATTAGTACTAACTAGCCCCCTTCATCTATAGTAACTTATTTCTACAGATTGTTTCAGAGCCTTTGTCTAGTTACAGAGTCTTGGAGGTCAGAGGTGTGACTTATTTTCATGGTTTTTGAACAATATTCTCTTGGGCAACTATAAATTTTCATTATTATCTTGTATATAATATTAATTGTATTTTAGAATTTCATTGTTTGTTGCATTTACAATAACATTTCCTTGTGCTGTGGTAGTAATCATAGCTACTGTGGACTTCATGTGTGTAATAGCCAAGTCATGTTTTCATAGCACCTCTTCTCATTCACCTCCTAACTTCTTTCAACCTGCTTTTCCCTGACATTTCCTGAAATTCTGAGGTGATGTGAGTGCATGTGTGTGTATGTGTGTGTGTGTGTGTGTGTGTGTGTGTGTGTTGATATAAATGTCCAATTTACGGTCCAATACTCAGTTATTTATTTGCAGCATTTTCAATAGTTATGAGCCTCAATTTTAACTATTATGCTCTGCAATAAAAAAAAAACCCGTTTTCTGGTTAAAGTTGAATGCAGAACAAATATAAGTATGTAAACATAAATATTTAGAAGGCAGTTTGACAGCATGACCATTTAACATAGCAACATCAATATGTTTTCCCCTAGGGCTCAATGAACTACCCTAGCTGAAGAGCTAATAGCAGCTCATGGCTGTTGAGAGAAGGAGAGTCACTTTTCTAGGGGCGTTGAAAGGCAGATTTGAAAGATTCCCCATATCCCAGTAGATGACACCATATACATGTGCGCATGGGTGATATAAATTGATGTAGTAGGTTATTAAAAAGACATGAAGCTAGGAGAGAGATGGGAGGATAAGGAGAACTGGAGGGAAGGAGTAAGGAGTAGATATGACTAATACATTTTTTAAATGCATGAAAATTTAAAAATCAGGGGAAAATATTTTTATGTGTATTAGTTTTATGCCTCTAAATCCTTCCTACCATCATATGGATGTGGCATCTTTTGTAGTTTTATAGCTTAGGGAATAGAATCAGGCAGAATTGAATGTAAGTATTATATACCAAGATTTAAATGACACCATAGAATTGATTGACTATAGAATAAGGAATTTTGTGTTTTTATACCTCAAATCTGACACAACTTTACTAATACTAATGGAGAAAAGCAGAAATAAGCTTATAAAATTTGTAATTTTAAGAACATGGCAAAACCTAGATAAAAGTTGTAAGTCAAAAGGAGTCAGGTTACATATGAATACTTATCTTTGGATCTGTATACACTCTCCTTCCTGGTAAGAAGAGAAAAAGATGACAAGATCACAGCCCCTCCTAGAACATACATCACTTTAATGTACACTAGGAAAGGCCCCTACTCTGGATAGATGCTGCTGGATTGATGAGGCGTGGAGACATTTTCCTTTTTTGGTTCAGGTGCCCTTGGACAAGGCCAGCCTTTTCAACTATTCCAGAATAAATTCTGGAAAATAGTAAAGAGTAAATTCTAGGAAAATATCACTAAGGAAGGGTTGATGTGGTCCAAATCAGGTACTAGTATAGACAGACATAATGCATGTTAAAGGGAGGTCAGTACAGGAAGGAATAGAAGCTAACTGTTAAACAGAAGTAAGTTGTTTTTGTCACAGATAACTATCATTCTGTTATAGCTCATTAGACCTATGTTCTTGGAACTGATTATCCTTACAAACAGAAAGCATAATTTAGAAATGTTGATTTTTTTTTTGCCCCAAATCAAGAGACTCCTAAAGGATCCTAATTTGTCAATGTCAGTATACAATTCATTTTCCCCCCTATGGACCACCCTTTCTTTGATCTTCAAAGATTTATTTTACAAATGTAGATGTGTTTTTCCCTCCATGTATGTCTGTATGTCATGTATGTTCAGTGCCCTCAGAGGCTAGAAGAAGGTGTCAGATTCTTTGGAAGCAGAGGTATGGTGGTTGTTACTCACCACATGAGTGCTGGGATCTGACTCTTAGTCCTCTGTAGGAGGAGCAAGTGCACTTAACTGCTGAGATAACCTTCCTGTCCCAATATTATTCTTCAAGGAACCTTCAACAGTTAGGTTTAACATGCTATTTCAAAAAAGTAAAATGCATGAATGAGTGTTTTATAATTAATTTTAGTGATTATAGTGTTCATTCTTAGGCTCAGTGGGATGTTTCAAAACTTGGGTTTTCATCACAGTGATTTCAGGTCTCCTGAAACATATAGATGCCTTGTCTCCTCAATATAAGATATCATCCTGAGTGAGGTAACCCAGACTCAGAAGGACAAACATAGTATGTACTTACTCATAAGTGGATACTAGATGTAAAGCAAAGGATAACCAGATTACAACCTACATCTCTAGAGAAGCCAGCTAATAAGGAGGACCCAAAGAGGGACAAATGGATTGCCCTGGGAAGGGGGATTATATGAGATCTCCATGAGTAAACTGGGCATGAGGGGTGGGCAATGGAGGGTAGGGGATGGAGGATGAGAACATAAGGGAATGTGATGGCCCAGGTGGAACAGAGATGGAGTGGGAGAGCAACGAAAGAGATATACATGATAGAGGGAGATATCATGGGGATAGGGAGAAACTGGGTGCCAGGTAAGTTCCCAGGAATCCACAAGGATGACCCTAGCTTAGACTACTAGCAATAGTGGAGAGGGTGCCTGAATTGGCTTACTGCAGTAATCAGATAGGTGAATACCCTAACTGTCATCATAGAGCCTTTATCTATTAACTGATGGAAGCAGATGCAGAGATTCACAGCCAAACACCAGTCCGAGCTCCAGGAATCCAGTCAAAGAGAGAGAAGAGGGATTCTATGAGTAAGGGGCATCAAGGTCATGATGGGGAAACCTGCAGAGACAACCAAATCAAGCTAGTGAGAATTCATGAAATTGAGATCAACAGCTGTGGAACCTGCATAGGACTGGACTAGGTCCTCTGCATAGCAAGACAGTTGTATAGCATGTTCTGCTTAAGGGGCCCCCTGGCAGTAGGATCATGTACCATCCCTGGTACATGAGCAAGCCTTTTGGAGTCCACTTCTATAGTGGGACACCTTGCACAGCCTTGAGGCAGGGGGAGGGGCTTGGACCTGCCTCTACTAAATGTACCTCCCCATGGGAGGCCTTGCCTTCTTGTAGGAGGGAATGGGGGTTTGGGTTGGGAGGGGGAGGCTGGGGAGGCTGGGGAGGCTGGAGGAGCAGGAGGAGAGAAGAGGGAGATCTTTGGTATGTAAAATAAATAAATTTTTTTTCTTAATTAAAAGAAAAAGATTCTGATGAATAGGTTGCATAGCCAGGCTAATTATTTGAACTATTTTCTTACATATAAAGTGAGATTAAAAAAAAGAAAATGTCAATAGATGTTCCCCAAAAAGTATGTAAAAGCTGTTTTTATACTGTCAAGAATAAACTAGTAGAGAATGTATATAAATGTATTAATTGATATTTGAAAAAGATATGTTTAGGGTGGTTTTGTTATGAATAAAAATTATCCTTTTATTTAGCCTATAGGAATCATGAAAAGTTTCAGTAGACAATGGAATGCTCTGAACAGAATAAATATTCTCAGAGTACAGTGATAAGGGAAGGGCTTTCATGATGTGCTCCAGGGAGGAAGGATCTCTTTCTAGAGGTGACAGCCTCAAAGGACTCCTCGGGAGAACAATGAAGCTAGAGGTGCAAATTTTCTTGAAAATATTCTGTTTTCCCTTCTTAGAATTTGTTAGAATTTGAGTGAAAATACCCAGTTAATATTAAATGTAAAAATATTATTGATTGATGAAAAGGTGATTGTAGATGGTCTTAGTAAATAAAAAACACAGAGCCAGAAATTTTGGTTAAAGCCTGAAAGGTCAGAGGAATAGGACAAACCATGAGCTAACCTTACCTCACCAACTCTGCAGCTTCCAAAGAGAGTGACTTCCTGTCTACCCAGGCTTATATGCCTTGCTCTTCTGCCATCTGATTTGCCCTCTATCTAGCTACATCACTTCCTCTTCCTGGCCAGCTCTGTCATTTCCTGTCTGTACAGGCCCCCAGAACTCTATGGTTGGTACTGGGACTAAAGGTGTGTGTCACGATGCTTGGCTCTGTTCCCTAGTGTGGCCTCAAACACACAGAGATCCTGCCTGCTAAGTGATAGGATTAAGCACATGTGCTACCGCTGCCTGACTTCTTTGTTTACTTAAAATGGCTTTCTATTTCCTCTGATCTCCAGGCAAACTTTATTTATTAAAGCACAAATACAATATCACCATAGGTGATACATTTATCAATGGAATAAAATGCAAGTAAGTATAAGTCTCAGACAAACGTTTGGTGATGAGATGTTTTAGACAGTTTAAAAGTTCACTTCATGGATTCTTATTGGGAATCAAATGATCCTATTTTCAAAAAATTGTTTCTTTGATGTTTTACACAGAGAAAAGCTGTAGGGTACAGAATATCAAGCTGAACACTAGACATTAAGAGGTCATTTGAGGTCAAAATCTCTATCTCCAAGTGTGAATTATATTCTTCTTTCATAGTCCAGTACTAATTTCAATGATTGACTGTCTTTGCACTTTCTAACATTGATTAACATTGTAAATGTTGCAAATATAAATACATAAATAAAGGGAAATAGAGGAATAAAGTAGAATAAAGGAATCTACATTAGTAGAAGATTTCTTTCTATAGCTTGTTACTCTTAACTGACACTTGCTGAGCAAAAAGCAACTGGAGATATGTTTTACAGCAAGGTTAGGATACAAAAGTCCTTTGAGCTCATTCATATGCAAACAGGCAGAGCTGCAGAGTATTACAGAAAACCCGAAAACAAAAAGATGTGGTACCCAAAATTCTGGTTGTTTGGACCTGAGGCTCTGACCTCAGAGCTTTCCTTGTTACATTTATGCAAGAAGAGAGACTTGTGCCTGAGGTGTAGAGAGATGCTAGACCCTGGAATGTCACACAATTGTTTTACAGGCATTAGTTGAGTGCTTGTTGTATGAAAGTGTGACAGTGGAGCTCAAGTATATACACGTGCTGGGGAAGCAGCCTTCAAAGATATCAAGAATACAATGAAACAGAGTGATACTATTAAAGAAATTTCAGGACAGTGAGGGAGTAAAAAGTATTCAGAAGCAAATAATATGTGTTCATTTCCCTAAGAAGTGCTTTGATGCTATGTGATTTCTATGATTATTTTTTTTTGCCTTAGTCTATTTTGTGTTGCTATAATAGAATATCATAGATTGGGTAATTTATAAAAAAGAGTTTTATTCCTTCTTGGTTCTTTTTGGGGAGCTGAGGAGGCCTTGAGTGAGCGTCTAAAGAGTAGATGAAGTTCTTAGTGAATGTGTATTGTTGATATCGGCATGGCCATGTCAAGGAACAATGCCTCAGGTCCATGGGAAATTGACAAAATCTTCCTCGCATCACATCCAGAATGGCAAAGCCTGCCTGTGGTCCAAGTGCCAATGTTTACAAGTGTGACAGCACCTTCCTTCCAGGTGTTTGCAACCCAAGACTACTTACCTGCAGACACCTCCTACAGAGTCTAGTAACCATACTCCCTATTCTGCATGTAATGAAAGCACTGAGGGTCAGACTTATTGCGTAGTTTGCTTTTTCATCAGAGTTCCCACAGTCCACCTGTTCCCCAGCTGTACTGTGCCTTTGTCAATGTACATGTCCTTTCTTCATTCCATCTCTGCCATTGGACAGCTTTCCAAGACCAAGCCACGCTGTAAGGACAGTTATGGTGGCCAGGAATTCCAAGATTCAAGAGCCATTATCTGGTGAGAACCCTTTTGCTTCATGATCCTGTGAAGGATGGACAGAAGAGGTTTAGAGAGCAGGAGGGAGCTGAACCTTCCCTTTTATGAGTTCTCTCCCATGAAAACAGATTTAATCCATTCATGAATACAGAATCCTTGTGGATTTACCAATGCTTACAGGTCCTACTTTGTAATACTGCTACAATGGCAATTAAATATCATTGTGAGCTTTAGGGGGTAGATGTTCAACGCATGGTATTGTACATATTGCCTCCCTTAACTCATATTCTTCCATACACATTGTATTTCCTCTGTTTGTCACCAAATTCACCCCCTTCTAGAGTTATCTCAGAAGGTCAAAGTCCAGGAATAGTCTCATCTAACTTTCACCATTAGGAAAATTCATTGCAAAGTTGAATTCATGATATCAAAACAAGTTATTTATTTCCAAATTATGTTGAGGCAGGCATAGGTCAGATGTTTCTTCACCAAAAAGGAGAAATAAGCAAGAAGAAAGGAATAACACACCTGAAGTAAATATATAAAACCCAACAAAAAAGTAGTAGTTCCTTAGAGGAGAGTACAGTCTTTGACTCCACTTCCCTACCTTTTTACACTGAGGAAAGCCAATGTATTATATTGTCCCAAGATGAAAGAGCAGAAGCAGAACCATGCATCTGAGAGTGGACCAAGCACAGGGAATTTAATAACAGTTTGTTTTTGAGATAACTAACTCAATTACTCCCTATTACTGCATTAATCCCTTCATTGGAATAAGCCCCATGACTGAAATTACAAATGCTTAAGACAGACTAAATAATAATGTGAAGTTGGCGTAAACACACACACACACACACACACACACACACACACACACACGCATGCACGCACACACACACACACAGACACATACACACTCTACACTCCCACTATAAAGAGATAGCTCAGAAATAGCAAGGGTTTGTGGCTCAATATTAATTTAATGTGGATAATATTATCTCAGGTACACAATGAACTCTATGAAGTTATTCAAATGAGATTGCATATTTGCATTAAGAAGAATTTAGTCCAATAGACTTATTTTGGAAACCGTGTTATGGTTTTGATATAAAACATCCCACAACAGTTCCTGTGTTGAGAATTGGTCTTTGGTTGCTAGTGCTGAGACATGATTATGCCAGACAGGTGAAAATCACACTTATGGCTTCATCCATTGATGAAGTTATAGCTGAATGGGCCATTAGTAGGTAGGACATTGTTAGATGAAGTCTGTCACTAGAGATGGGACTGTGAAGAATATATTTTGTTCTTCCCTGGTACCATTTTCTCTTTTGTCTTTCTGGCTACCACAAAATGAGCATCTCTAATCTACCAGACACACTCTGACATGTTGCTGTGCTTCAACACAGGCCCAGAAACAAAAATGCCAAGAGATCCTGGATAGAATCCTCTGATCTTGAACCAAAACACATCTTTGATTCTCTACCTTGCTTTCTTCAGGAGTTTGGTCATTATGATGGGACAATAACTGCAGAAACAACTTAGGCCTTCTAAGAGGCTGATTTGCATACTTATAACAAGGTTTTAATGGTAGAATATGAATCATGTTGGTACAAGTGAATATATGTATATGAATTTCCTTGTTCTCTTATTGCTGAGTCACAGCTGAGCTTCCTACAGAAATAGCTTGCTGAGTTAATCTGAATTACATGGTATTTATCTGGACTGCACCAAACTGCTTTGTACCTCTATGTTCTACTTTGCTCAGTTTTTTTTTTTTAATTTGGTAGCTAATGACGACTATTTACCATATATGATAATAAGAGGAATGTTCATTTTCTCTTGTCTTTTTTTTTTCCCAGAAAAGTTTCTTTCCACCTATGGTACTGCATATTGAATCTAGAGAAGATTCTATGCTAGAAAATTCTAACTCAAGAATTTCTTTATCATCATTACTTGTGCTTTTATGATTAGTAATAAAAGATTCTTCAGCTCCATGTAAGATTGTCATTATCAAAACTTCTTGGTATGATGCCCAAGCCTCCGTGTTAAACAGTTTTTCTAAAACAACTTATTTATGTAATGAAGTTTGCAATGTGATAATTTGTTTGCTGTAACAACATATATATATATATATATATATACATAATATATATGTTATGTTATATATACTCCTACAGCAAACAAATTATATATATATATGTAGATAGATATAGATATAATTTTTTTGTGTGTGTGCATGTGTGCGTGTATTTCGCTCTGTACTTGTGCTAGCATACTTGATTCTTCAACAAAAATAACTTTCCAAGTACAGGGGTTCAGTGAAAAAAATATAGTCACTGATTGATGGCCAGCCCCCTGCAGTGTTTTGAACCTTTAAAGAAGTGCAGACTGGTGGCTGATTTGTGGTTGAAAGGGGCTAAATGTTCTCTCCTGGAGTTCAGGGAACCAGCTGCTTCCAGAGCTAGCAAAGGAGAGAAATCCTTAAGGCAGAGGAGTTTCAATTTGCATGCGATGTACTAAGCAATCCTCCCATTAGCTGACTGTTGCTTCTCTTGATGACTACCTTAGGGAGGAGATGGGGGTTGTGAACTTTGAAGTGGATTATTAATTATTCATGTCTCCTTTGCCTGGATGGAGGTAACCTGCATCTCAGGAGCCAGGCCCAGAATTCATTATCTTCCTGTCCATGTTTGCAATAAAAATAACACTGAATATTAATCCTTTCACCTTCATTCTTAACTCCCTCTTCCCCCTCTTCCATTATCAAGATAGATTATGCAAAATCCTGCTTCCCCCTTAATTCTCTTCATCCCTACATCATTTATTGTTTACTCAACTATTTGGAAGTCCATTAAACTTAGAATTAAGTTCAAGGGCTAGCTGCTGACTTGAAAGCTCCTAGAATGGAGGATTTCCCTACACAGGTTTTCAGTTTATTACATATTTTAGCACATTTGTGACAATCATATCTTGATTAGAGGTTTGTAATTTGTCCCTGTTTCGTTTTTCTATTTTGAAAATTTGAGTTTTATGGCTCCTTTTTCCTTAGGTAAAATTCTCTGGAAACCTTTCTGCCATATTTTATCAGTTCTGTTTTAAAAAGAGTCATTCTCTTGTCAAGTATGTATGTGTGTGCACACTCTATGTCTTTATTAGATACTAGGTTAAAACTGTTTGCTCATTATTTTTTACTTTTCTTACAATTCCTTTAACAATACTTTTAGAAAACATAAATTAAGAATTTCATGCCTTATTATTTCATAAATCATGTGTTCCATCTCATTTTTTGTTTTTCTTTCTGCCTCTTCCACAATTCAGATAAAGTTCTGAATGAGTTTTAGCTTTGCCATTTTCTACTGAAGTTACCTTAAGCAAGTGTTCTCTCTCTCCATTCCTCACTCTCTCCCTCTCCACTTCATCTCTGTCTCTCTCTGTGTGTTTGTATGTTTGTGTATGCATATGTGTGGAGGGAGGCCAGAGACTGATGTCTGTGTTTTTCTCAGTTTCTCTCTACCTTACATTTTTACACTTAACTTGGAACTCAGCAATTGTACTAAATTGTCTAATCAGCAAGCATCAAATGTTATCCTGTCTCCTTTCCTTCCTTGCGTGAATTATAGGTATGTGCTGACATGTTCGGCTTGAGGATCAAATCAAGTCCTCATGTTTATGTGGCTACCATTTTACCTACTGAGTCAAGTCCTCAGTCCCATATTTTCCCAAGCTTTAGTTTCCAGGTAATTTGTCTATAAAGAAGAAATAATATTGCCATCTTTTATATTTCTTGGTGTGTGTGTGTGTGTGTGTGTGTGTGTGTGTGTGTGTGTGTTAAGACAATAAGAAGTCCCAGTGGCAACATGGACATACTCAGAACTGTGAGGTTATTTCTAAACAAGTTTAGTTGAAGAGGGAAGAGCTTCACTGAGAATGATTAATCCATACCATGTGTGTTGGTGTGCTTCTTGACAGTAGATGTGATATGCCCAGGCACTCACGTCACAACGTACTGTACCCCTTGAACTGAGAGAGCCAAAATAAATGCTTTTATCCCTTAAGTTGCTTTTGTCAATTTGTAGTCACAAAATGAGAAAAAAGCAACAGTGTTGATGACTTAATCTCAACCTTCAGCCTCCGCAACTCTGAAGCATGCATGTTGGATGTTTATTTCGACATCTATGACAATCTGTTGTAGAAGCTGACATTGATTGACACTGATTTAAGTATTCATTTATGCTGTTTCCAGGAAAAAAATGAGTTTTCTTTTATTTTCCTCTCTCCAGTCAAAATATCTGTATATTAATCTTCTAGGTAGGTTGCAATCTAATCAAATTGTCAATAATAGCCATTAGAAGGAAATCGTGTTGATCTTAAAAAAATGTTTAAATCTACCAATTCCTAAAGTAAGGATTATGAGTCTGAGTGAATCCCTAGTATTCTGTTTTAGAAACTGTATCATATATTTCAAGCTTGTTTCATGGAAGAATTATACTAAATATATTATTTGTTTTATTTGTTTAGAAGGATATTTGGTCTGTTATCTTAGGTATGGCTGTTGAACAGTAAACTGCTTCTGCTTTAAGACCTTCCACTTTTATAACTCTCTGTGACAGAGTCACTATATCTTGCCACTGATTCAACTCAAGTCAGAAAAAAAAATCACTTATGCCCAGAGTCTAATATGTTTTCTCTCCCACTTGATTTATGAACTTGGCCTTTATATTTTGAGATCTGGAGATTTGATACAGACTTGAGACATAAATGATGACATTGTCTGTTATTCTCTTTCTTCTCCAAAGAGATAGATCAAACAAGGATTAAAAGCAAGAACTGTGTGAAAGGAAATATAAGAGAAGAAGCCTCAATGGAAATAAACTGAAAAGGTCAGGAATTCATTCTGTTATTTTCTACAGATTTATCCTTTATTTGTGTTTCTTCAAGTGTATTAGCTGAGATATTTATTTTGAATAAGTTAATGCTTTTTCCATATTGTGTCATATCTCTAAGTAGACTATTTATTAAAATCAAGAAATCCAGTTTCACAGAGCAACTATATACAGCTACATACATTCTCATATACAACTATAGATAAGAATAATAAAACAGCAGCAGGTTTGATGAGTGCTTGGGTCCAATGATGTGGTAAGTATTTTGTTTTTATCATTACTGTTATACCTCAAAATCATGGCAAATTTATTTTTCAATTTGATACATGAAAAATAAAGCTTCATTAACATGCTAACTAACTTTTATATAGCACTGATAACATTTGATATTATAGAAGCAAAGTGGGAAAACAAAAATGGGAAGATTCCTCTAAATTTGTATATCATTTTGTATAGCACATAGTTTCTCTAGTGTATAGTTCAGCACCCAAGACAGGTCCTATGACCCAGGAAAACCTGAACTGAAGTTTTGCTGCAATCTAGTCCTAGAGAGAAAACGCAAGTCACAGTAATGGAACAAAGTAAAACCACCCCAGGCTTCTTGACAGCAAGTCATCAATAGAGGTGAGTTAGAAATCTTTTCTGGTGTCAAGTATGCCACGACTGGGATTTTCCTGGGTAAACAAAAATGTTATGAGGCTCTGCAAGTGAGAGTAAGTAAGGATAGGGCAGTCTTTGGAACAACTTTTGAAGACAGGGTATTTGGATGTCTTTGCTGATAAGCCAGAATTACAAGGCTATCAACTATCTAATGCTGCTCCTAGATAGTGCAGCCAGAAACCAAAGTCTTTCTATGGAATAAATAGCAAAATCATTGGGAATTCCATCCTACATTCCTGTGGCAATGAGAGGAAGACCAATCATCATTAGCCAGCAGTGAACTTTTCTAGGATGCAGAGATGCTTTTCTTGTTTGGAACATTAATACTGATTTCTTTCTTGATGTCTAATAGTGAACTTTTTGTGATCTCCTTTCCTGACTATTATAAGTCTCTATCTTGATACTTACAGTGGCTTTGGCCATTTTGAATACATATCACAAATATTATCTAAGAATTTTTTGGAGGGCAAAGCAAGATTTCCACTAATTACTGTAGAGCGGAGAAAAGACATGTTGCAAGCTTCTAAGTTTGATTTTCCACTGACAACTTCTTTTTCCACCCTAAATTTCTAATTTAAGACAGTGACTGAGTGTAGCTGGAGAATTTCTCTCCAGCTCCCGCCACCAAGTCCCGCCAGTCCCAGAGCCCACTTATAAAATAAACACACAAATTCTTACATTATTTAAACTGCTTGGCCATTAGCTCAGGCCTGTCATTGTCTAGCTCTTACTCTTATATTTAGCCCATTTCTATTAATCTTTACTTTGCCACATGGCTCGTGGCTTACCGGGATCTTCCCATGGGGCTTGTCATGATGGCGGCTGGCAGTGTCTCCCTCCCAGCCTTCCACTTCCCAGAATTCTTCTCCTTGTCCCGCCTATACTTCCTGCCTAGCCAATGGCCAATCAGTGATTTATTTACTGACCAATCAGCAACACACTTGACATACAGACCATCCCACAGCAACTGAGTGTACCCAGACTCAGAATTTGGATTTCCTGACTGCTAGGCAATTTTTATAACCATATGAGATGGACTTTTCTGTGTAGGACCTTCCCATATGGAGATGTGATCAAACATCTAGTCACCCCAGAAAGTGAACCGAGGACACACCAAAGTAACAATCCTAACAAAGTTCTCATCACAGAAGCTTCCTTCTTCATTAGTTGATGATTAATACAGAGACTCCCAACTAGTCAAAGTACAGAGACTAAGAGATGTGATTTGCTTATTTCTAAGTGACTCCTGAAGGCTCAGGCATCACTGTGGAAGGGGGGAAGGGTGGAGAGATTGTAAGAGCCAGATGTAGTGGATGTTTGCAGTGAAACATTATTTATCAGACATGGCAGGACCATTACACATATTAAATCACAGCAGCTATGACTGTAAGCACAAGAACTTCCCAAGATCAAGCCAGACCAAATTCCAGCATGGATAGAGTAGGGTCTCATGGATTACTAGTTCCCCTCTCTGTGGGGCTATCGGCAATTGATGGTTGCTGAGGGAGAGAGACTAGGTTTTTTTTTCACATACATTCTGGGTTTACACAGGTTCCAAATCATAGAAATATTGCTGTGAGCGTTGAAGGACACAGCAGGATTTGTCTTTCCCTATTAATCAGATACAGTTGGTAAAGATATTTTAAAGATGAACAGTGTTATATAAAGAATCTTGCTATCAGAGTATTAATCTTGAGTTTCTATATACTTATGGTGCTGGTATATCTATCTTAATTTTAACAGGCTGAATTTTCTAGTTCTCTCTCTGTCTCTCTGTCTCTCTCTCTCTCTCTCACACACACACATACACATGCACACACGCATACATACACACACTCCACACACACACACAAACACACACACTCACAAATTTGACTTCACTGAAACAGCACTAAATCATTAATATAGTTTAGAAGAAACAGAAGCATGCTTTGAAATAACATGCTGTATACAATTTTGGTCACTTTCATTTAAAACTTACATATTTCTTCACCATTTTAACTATTTTAATTATCTTCCATATTTTTTTCAATACAGTTTCCATCTTTTGAAAATTAACATAATTCACAACGGAGTAATAGTAACTTAGTTGAATACTTTAGTAGTAGCCATTGAATGCCTAGTGGATATAAGAGACTTTTATTACTTTTAATAAAAGTATCTAAATCTCCCTTTGATCAATAAAAACAGGCAAGGAAATATATTTGAAATGAAAGTATATATAATTAAAATTTAGAAGTATGAAAATATTAAGAATATCAAACTCTTTACTTATTCTAATATTTTTATCAAAGTTTTTCATATCAATAATGGAAATTTTGCTGATATGAATTAACCTTCGGTGTATTAATGAGATTTATTCCTAATAAGACACTCACATTTGTTGTTTGTCTCATGATCCAATTGCATTGATTGGGAGGTATATCTGTATCAATAACATTCATCTCAAAGAAAATATTTCTGTCTAATTAGCTAAATAATTCACATCAGTGAACAATTAAATCTATAAACATCAAGGGTTGAAAATAAAAGAAATAGTTATAAAACCTAATAAAGTCCATTCAAATAAGTTTTAATTTATTGATTCAGTATTTATTACGCAGGAAAATTGTTCTATGGACTCTTGTTAAAGAAACCTACTTAGTGGACTTAATTTTATATTGATTCAATTTATTGTCATTTCATATATCACCATTGTGCAATTTAAAAGATAAACATTTTCAAACTGATGAGGCTCCACTTGGCAGAAGAGGAGACAATCATCAATATGAAAGAAGCCAGGTGACAAAGACTGGACACCATTTATGGCTTGGGCTACATGTTGCAAACAGCATGCCTGAGAAAAGATTTTGATACACAAACATGGGATAAAGGTCTGGAGGAGTTCATGTAAATGGCCTATAAAAGCTCAGAACTCATGTGTCACAGACCTTTTGAGCCTCTCTCTTCCCAGTTCACTAGTCCACTTCAGTCCTAGGGGCCCTTTTCTTATCTTCAATTGCCTCTGTTTCTTTTCTTTTCTTTTTTTTAATTAAGAAATCTTTGTTTATTTTACACACGTGTCACAGATCTCCCTCTTCCCTTCTCCCACCCTTCCAGCTTCCCACCCCCAACCTACCTCAAATGGTGATGCTCTAATGGTATACTACAGTAATGCTTAATAATATTGACATGGTTAGATTTTAAAGTTTATTTTTGTTTAAGAGTATTTATCATACCATGGCAGGTCACAGTTTTATTTGCTCACTTTTCAGATGTGTTTAAAAACTCCAAGTAAATTTGCAGGTTATTGCAGGCTCCATTTTTCCTTTTTTTTTTTTTTTAAATATTGTTTATTTTTTGACAACTGTCTAAACAGGATGTAGTATGGTCATATTTTCTTTTCATTGCCTTTCTTTATTCTTCTTCTGCACTGACCCCCACCCCCTTTGGATGTAGCTATCATCACAAGTCCGGCATCAGGAAAGAAAGAAATGGGGGTAAGGTAAGGACTGGCTGAGAAGAAAGGAGTTGGTGAATTATCATTTACAACAATAAAGAAGACATTGTGAATGCATTCCTTCCTTTCCACCCCTTTCTATCTGTTTTTCTCCTACTCTCTCACTCTGTCTGTGTCCCTCTCCTTCCCTGTCTCTGTCTTCCTCTCCTGTCTCTCTCTCTCTCTGTGTCCTTCCCCTCTCCATCTTCCTCTTTCTCCCCCTCCCCCTCTCTGTCTCCCTCTTCCTCTCCTTTTCCCTCCTCTCTGTCTGCCTCTCTCCTCCCTCTTCCTCCCTCTTCCTCTCCTTCCCCCTCTCTGTCTCCTTTTTCCTTTCTGTCCCCCTCTCCTTTCCTTCTCCCTTTCCCTTTCCCTCTCCATCTCTATCATCTTGTTATTGAGAAAATGCTGCACTTTGCAACCTTAGCTGTCCTGGATCATTCTGTCAGCCAGCCTGTTGTTGGCTTCCTCCAATCTTAGTCTCTTTTTGCCTCTCATGTTTTCTATTTAACATTTAGCTGAATTTATATCTGAGGTCCAATTCTACATTGTCAAATCTAGGAATATGTACAAAAATAATTTGTCAGCTATTTTTTCTTTTGCTAAGATTGCATGGGCAATTTTACTGAATCTAAACTGTCCTGTTTCGTCAATTACACATCTTTATACATAAATCTTTCTCAAATGTATACTCCCATATATTAGCGATATCTATATCTGTGTTGTTGTTTTGGATATCGCACTGAAATGGGAATTTCAGTTTTTCTTATCTGCTAAATATTTATTATTAATCTGAATGGTCCACAATGAACATAGGAGACTTTATTTGTATCACTGCTACCAACTGGAGTGTCAAAAACATTATTTCCATGTTTATTTGATCACTTTTTAATTTTTACATGTTAATAAGCTTGTTTCATTTACCTTCTTGGCCATTTGGTCACAGGTAGCCATAGCCAAATGGAAATCTTATCAAGATGCAAATTCACACCTATGAAAGAAGTGAATGGAATATATGAACTTTTAAGTTTCTATATGATCCCACTTATGTTAGCTGACCTTATAAATAATAGGTTTTTTTTTTTTTGGGTAGGTGATAATGGGCTTGGATGATGTCTCAGTGGTCAAAGCACTGTCTGTACAAGCATAAGGACTTCCAGAAGCCATGTAAATGCTGGCTGGCTGTGGCAACCCACGTGTCATTCCAGTCTGGTAAGGCAGTTCAAGTGTTCCCCAGAGCAAGCTGGCTATTGAGACTAGCTAGCCTAATCAGTGAGCTTTCGGTTTGATTGAGAGACCATGCCTCAGTGAATAACGCAAAAGAATGATTGAGCATGCTTTTCAACATCAAATTTGGTTCTACCCATATACATATATGGGTATATACATATATAAAAACAAATGTGTATACATGCTCATATGCAACACACACACACACACACACACACACACACACACACACACACACACAAATACACATGAATAAGAGTAGGAAAAATTATTTCTATGCACCAAACACATCAATTTGAATCTTCGTTAATATGAAAGTTGTAAATATATAGCTTAAGATAGTTGTTATATCACAGGATTGGGATATTTGTTGTCTTTTATTTTTCCATTATCAATATAGTTTTAAAGCAGTATTTATGAAATTGTTTGGCTGCTTAATGTCATAATGCTTTTCTATTTGAAATGAGTTGAAAATTAAAACTTTTTAAAGGTGTAATTATTCAGCATATTAAAAGAGAAACTTTAATCAACTTGAATACTCATTAAATGTAATTTAGTGATGAAAGAAAATTAAAAAAGCTCAACTATATGAGATCCTACAAATCTAATTGAGTATGATTTTGAAAGGTGAGTTTAATGATCAGTTTAAAAAGAAGTTATTAAACTGTGGTTTGGATAACAATTAATAACATTAACATTCTTAAATGCTTCCTTGTCTAAACACAAGATGGAAGGATTATAGATGCATGTATAATTAGATCACCATAACAACAATATGAAATATATGTCAAGTATAGCAAACAGCCTGAAATTTTTCCCAATTTGGAAATTAACAAGGTAGTACAATACATATCCACAGATACAGGAGCAGAGGCTCTAAGATCCTCTGTGAGAAGAGAACTCTTGGTTGCAGAAATAGCAGAAGGCACAACATTAGCCTTTGAACCAGACTCCCCAGTGTAAATTCCCATGGGGATCATGTAGTATGGACCAGGTGAATTTAGGATTGTCCTAGAGCAGTGGTTCTCAATCATGGGTCATGGCCCCCATTTTTGGGTGGGGGTGTCAAGTGACCTTTTCACAGGAGTCACCTAAGACCACCACGTATTTTACATTGCAATTCATAATAGTAGCAAAATTACAGTTATGAAGTAGCAACAAAAATAATTTTATGGGTTGGGGCCACCACAACATGAGGAACTATGATTTCCTAAAGATAGAATCTCATCAGCACAACTTTACTGCTTTTGCATTTAGACATCCATCTATTAAATACAATTTTAAAAATGTGCTGAACTTCTAACTATTGTATTTTCTCTTGCTAGCACTGATAAAGACATTCAAGAAGCCTTTTCTTTTTAGCTGAGAATGTGACAGTGAATACATAACCTTGTTTTTGACTTGTTAGGAAGGAAGAGAAATGATGGCCCTTAGGACTCTGAATGGGACTGTTTCAGTGAGTTGGCATGAATGGATTCATAAATAAAAAAGGTATGTCTACCCTTGCTTTCCTACTCTGTTCCTATTCCAGCTCGAATCTCCCATTTCCTTATGTTGTCATCCCCCATCCCTTGTCCTCTGTTACCCCCCACACTCACAGTTCGCTCATGTAGATCTCATCTATTTCTCCTTCGCTGGATGATCTATGTATCCCTCTTAGGGTCCTCCCTGCTAGTTAGCCTCCCTGGAGCTGTGGGTTGCAGTCTGGTTATCCTTTGATTTACATCTAGTATCCACTTATGAATGAGTACATAACATGTTTGTCCTTCTGAGTATGGGTTACCTTACTCAGGATGATATTTTCTAGTTCCATCCCTTTGCCTGCAAATTTCATGATATCATTGTTTTTTACTGCTGAGTAGTACTCCATTGTGTATGTGTGCCACATTTTCTTTATCCATTCTTCGATTGAGGGACATCTAGATTGTTTTCAGGTTCTGGCTATTATGAATAATGCTGCTATGAACATAGTTGAGCATGTGTCCTTGTGGTATGATTGAGCATTCCTTGGGTATATGCCCAAGAGTGGTATATCTGGGTCTTGAAGACATCATGAGAATAGGGAGAAATAGGGTGCTAGGGAAGTTCCCAGAAATCCACAAGGATGATCCCACCATAGACTACTAGCAATAGTCTAGAGGGTTCCTAAATTGGCCTACTATGGTATTTAGATTAGTGAATACTGTGGCTGGAGAATTTCTCTCCAGCTCCTGCCAAGTCCCACCAGTCCCGGAGCCCACTTAAAATAAACACACAGACTCTTACATTATTTAAAATGTTTGGCCATTAGCTCAGGCCTATCATTGTCTAGCTCTTACTCTTATATTTAGCCCATTTCTATAAGTGGGCTCCGGGACTGATGGGACTTGGCAGGAGCTGGAGAAAAGTTCTCCAGCCACAGAATACCTTAACTGTCATCATAGAGCCTTCATCCAGTAACTGATGGAATAAGTTGCAGAGATCCATGGCCAGATGCCAGGCCGAGCTCCAGGAGTTCAATCAATGAGAGAGAGGAGGGATCCTATGAGCAAGGGGCATGGAGATCATGATGGAAAAAAGTACAGAGATGGCCAGCCAAACTAGTGGAAACTCATGAACTGTGGACCAATAGCTGTGGAGCCCCAATTGGACTGGACTAGGCCCTCTGGATAGGCACGAGATGGTTGTTTAGCTTGAGCTGCTTAGGGGGCCCCCAGGCAGTGGGATTGGGATCTGTCTCTAGTGAATGAGCGGGCCTTTTGGAGCCCAGTGCCTATGGTAGGACACCTTGAGCAACCTTGGTGCAGTGGGGAGGGACTTGGACCAGCCTCAACTGAGTGTGCAAGGCTCTGCTGACTCCCCATGGGAGACCTTGCCTTGGAGGAGGTGAGAATGGGGAAGTGGGTTGGGGGAGAAGGCTAGAGGGCAGAGGAGCAAAAAGAGGGGGTCTGTGGTTGGTATATAAAATGAATAGAAAATTTCTCTATTTCTGTTTGTGTTGTTTTTAGCTAGCAGTTGAGAATTAGATGATGTTTACCATGCTTAACCATGCTGTGTTAGCAGTACTGTATTAATGCAGTGATATAATCTCTGAAAATATCTTCTGCCTTCAAAGAGACTGAATTCTCGCCAGACCTTGATATTATTTAAAACTATGCATGTAACCTGCTCTGCTACTGTGTTCTCAACCTGTTTAAATTTAACCTGCCTCTTAAAGAACAATGTAATCGACCTTACTATGCCTTGGATTTCCTTCATAATCAAATTTTAGAATATAAGCTAATTGCATTGCTTTAATCTTAATTTTCAAGCCCCTGACACAGAATATTGTGTGTGTATGTGTGTGTGTGTGTGTGTGTGTGTGTGTGTGTGTGTGTGTGTTGTGGTAGTTATTTACTGAAAGCAGCAAATAGGTTGAAAACAACCTTAAACAAAACAAATATAAATGTTGAATGTAACATTTGGATATAGAATGATAACATGTTTTTAGCTTTGTGTGCTATTCTGGGTTAGCTGGCATCAGTAAAGCAACATCTTTCTTTGTACAATTCAGTCAAAGATCTTTGTAAAAAGTATACTCCATTCTTTTCCCATACAGTGTTTTCAATGCTGTTTAATAAAAGCAGAGCAAAGCCCTTTGTTGAGGACTGATGCAAAGTAGACACAGGTCTCAAGTAGACAAAGACACTGGCATACACACACACACACACACACACACACACACACACACACACACAGGCACAACAGACAAGTGAAGAGGTCAGACAGATCAGACATGCACAACAGACATGCTTCAGATAGGATGGAAGTCCACAGGGAGAGAAACGGAATATTCAAAAATTTGGGCTTTCTGTTGATCAAACTACTCCAGGAGGAAGCTTGTGTTTCCATTCTTTTTTTTTTTCTGTTTGTTTGGTTAGTTTTGTTTGTTTGTTTGTTTTTTGAGACAGGATTTCTCTGTATCCTGGTACTTGCTCTGTTGATCAGGCTGGCTTCGAACTCATAGAGATCTGCCTGCCTCTGCCTTTTGAGTGCTGGGATTAAAGGAGTGTGCCACTACTGCCTGGCATGTTTTTATTAATTTATTGAAAAAAATTTTAGGAATTGTGTTATGAGACATCAATGACATTTCTAATATACAGATGAAAACAACAGGAGATAATTTGGTCATGTGATCAATTGTTCCTATTTGAGGAAAAATCTGTATCAAATCAGACCTACTTACTTCATTTTAAATCCCTATGCATTTTGGCCTATGTAAAAAGCTACATATAATGTTCTTTAATTTCTATAATATAGTATATAGTGGCAATTCTACTTTCAGGCAATGCAAAATCTATCAACTAGTTTAAATAATTATACTAATTAAAATATTTTATAAAACTAAATGAAAATATATGCAAGATACTATCCAAACTCATTACTTAATAATATCACATGTAAGTTTCATTATTTCTAGTATGTATAAAACAACTAATGGTATGAGCTCTAGATTAAAAAAAATTATATAGGTATGAAATACAAAACATAATAAATATTTAGAGACTTCACAATGGGAACCAGTGATGGTTGTTAATATTTGTTTTCATTTTCAAGAGTGTTATCAGATTTCAGCTGTGAAAAAATTTCTAACCTGGTTCTTAATACTGCGATGGAGAGGTTCTAGTACCGAATAATGAGAAGACACTGAGTTAAAGAATCAGGAGGAAGGAAGTCACTAATTAGAACTGTTGGATGAGGGTGAATTGAAGTTTGACGTGAGTAGATAAATTATGATGAGCAAGTTGTAATCTCTAATATTGAAATAGATGAGGATGCTGACTCCAACGCTTGGCAGAGGAGGCCTGAGAAAACCCAGGCAATCATTCTGAAAAGTGTGTATGCATATGTTAAATAGTAATGAAAGCAGCCCCCTCTGAGGTTCACCCCAGCTGTGGTGGTTTGTCGTTTTCAATAAAAACTTAATGCCTCTCCCTGAGAATGAATGCGTGCTCTGGTTTATAAAGGAATAATGCACTGGCCTTATTTCCAGTGGCTGACAGATCAGCAAATACACGTAGGCACAACTGCCTATTTGCTATTTACTGCTATGGTAAATGGCAAGCCATAAAATGTGATCTGTTTAAATTGCATTTTGCAAACAATCCTTACTTTATGCCATACACTCGGTGAAACATTATGATTATTATTTATGAGGCACAGTTAAGGGTGCCTGGTGCTATAAGAATTGTGGATTTCTTTTACATTTAATTTTGCAAAAGGAAGAGACCCAGAGATTATCTTGTAGGGGAATTTCATTTTATGATAGAGTGAAGTGAAAAGTTGTAATAACTTGGCCATGATTATACAGATAGCTAAAATGGAGTTCAATTGTGAATGCAGGGATGCAGGAATTCTTAATTTTCAGTATGACTAGAATGACCATGCTTTTATATTTAAAGCCATTGTTAGCACAAGGAAATAAAATTCTCTAGGAATAGGAGCCATTGTCACCATGAATAAATACTTTGTATGGCCCAATCAGTGAGGGTTTTGAGTGTGTGTGTGTGTGTGTGTGTGTGTGTGTGTATTGCATAAATACATATCCAAAATCATTTCTGACATTATGAAAAATATGAATGAAACTTACGAATGTAAATGCATATGTATCATATATAATTATGTCTATTCATGTATCATTTATCTATCATCTATCTATAATCTATCTATCTATCTATCTATCTATCTGTCTGTCTGTCTGTCTGTCTGTCTATCTATCTATCTATCTTGTGGTATCATCTTTCTTTTTAATCCATTTAACCTCTGAGAACTTATTCAAATAAGAACAGAATTTCAAAGTTTATCATGTGATATAATTATAGAGACATAGAAATAGATCATGAATCTTGTTTCTTTTTATTAAATTCATTTACTTATTTAGTGTCCATTCATATACATATATATTCATATGTATATGTATACATTTTTGTGGGCATGCATGCACATATGTACTCTGTGTGTTGGGCAGGCCAGTAAGTTTGAGTGTCACTTCATTCCTCGGACATCATTGTGGTGGTTTGAATACAAATGATCCTCACAGGCTTATATATTTGAATGTTTAGGCATCAGGGATTGACACTATTTGAGAAGGACTAAGAGGTGTGAACTTATAGAAGGAAATGTGCCACTGGCAGTGGGATTTGAGGTTTCAAAATCCCACGCCAATCCTTGGCTCACTCTCTTTTTTATTTTATTTTATTTTATTTTATTTTATTTTATTTTATTTTTTTTTAATTTTTATTTTGCAATACAATTAAGTTCTACATACAGGCACAGATTCCCTTGTTCTCCCCCCTCCCGCCCCCCTCACCTTCCCTCCAGCCCGCCCCCCATTCCAATCTCCTCCAGGGCAAAGCCTTCCCCACAGACTGAGATCAACCTGGTGGACTCAGTCCAGGTAGGTCCAGTCCCCTCCTCCCAGGCCGAGCCAAGGGACCCTGCATAGGCCCCAGGTTTCAAACAGCCGACTCATGCAATGAGCACAGGACCCAGTGCCACTGCCTGGATGCTCACTCTCTTTCTGCCTATAGATCAGGTTGCAGCTCTCAGCCACTGCTCCAGGCCTGCCTACATGCTACCAGGCTCCTCATGATGATAATGGACTGAACCTTTGAAACTGTAAGCAATCCCCAATTAAATACTTTCATAAGGGTTGCCTTGGTCATGGTATGTCTTTACAACAGTAGAACAGTGCCTAAGATACCTGGTGCTTTCCTTGTCTGTTTTTCACCTTGCATTTTAAAAAAGGTCTCTCACAGAACATGCAATTTGCTGATTTGGCTAGGCTGCCTGATCAATGACAACAGCTAGAAACCAGGAACTACAACTATGCACGTGGCTTCTTAGAGAGTTACAGGGCATCCAAACGCTGGTCCTCATGCTTTAATGACAAGTGCTTTACAGCTAAAAGATCAATAGTGATTCTCTGCCCCTATATTATTTAAAGTTTATTATGCAGAGTGTGTATGATTTGCTTTCAATATTTTCTTTTAATAGTTCCTAATTTTGTTTTGACCTACAATTTTTCCCTGACATATTCTAAGTCACTTGTGTTTTTCTTAGATTTTTATATTTTAAAATGAATGCTAACCCATGATTATCACTTAGACCCTGTGCTTTTCAGTAAATCCTATAACACTCTATCTGGTCCCCAAGATTCATAGTCATGGTAACGTATCAGGGGTGTTACTGAGAAGCAACATTTTCCTGGTTGGAATTTATTGTCCTCAATAAACTCTGTTGTTTGTAAGTGTTTATCAAATAGGAAAGGCAGAAATAAGAAAATATGTTTTAATATGTTAGATTTTGATTTCCCTGGATTATATACCAAAAGTGAGTGAAAATCAATAAAATATGAATGCTTACTTTATAAGGATGTGAAATTTATAAAGAGACATAGTTATATAAAATTGAGGTCATTCTATAATTTCATTTTGTACAATTCTAATTCTTTAAATTCCATAATGTGTTCAATGTGCAGATTTGAAATTTTCCTGTCATTTATAAACAATTTTGAGGATAATTTTGGCTATTATAGTTAACTGCATTGGTCTAATAGAGTTCTGAACTTCAAAGTTTCAGAAACAATTATATATATATTTTTTCTATAGTTGTAGACAATATCCTTTCCACTAAAATTCTATTATGCCAAAAAATATAACCCTAACTGAAGCATTTTTCAATGCTGCCTCACTTTGGTTTTATTTTTTATACATGTCACTTCTGAATGTATTTATATATAAAGTCAAGAGAATGAACACAAATGTCAAGGTTGTCGTAATGTTTTCTTAGAACCTGTTACAATGGATAGAGTCAATAGGAGGAAATGAAAACCTGGGAGCCATTGCTATTATTTAATCCAATTTACTCTTTTGCTTTCAATAAAACAATATGCTTAAAAGTTGACTCAATAATTTGCTCAAAGCCCCACCATTTGCAGTTATTGAAGTCAATAATCATTTCCATGTTAAAATGTAGTCTATCTGGGAGATTTTCATGTTGTTGTCCATAAGAACCATAAAATAGTTTAAACAGATTGGTATACTATTTCTAATGAGGCATGATTACTGTTAGCATGGTAATAAAATTTATGTTATCAGGAAGGTATCATGACAACCAGTGGAGTAGCTGACCAAGATTAGGTATCAAGAAAGAGAATTTAGATAACATCTACAGGCTTTGGTGATACATTAAGAGGCTGAAGGATTAGAAATAGCAAAGTGGAGGTTGTGGTTTTGCAATACAGTAAGTTAATCTAAGGAGTAGAATGGTGAGAAGCATGATCAAAATGGAAAAGATCAGATTTTATATTTGGAAGTAAATTTCACATAATAACCAAACTTAAGTTATTGCCAACCACTACAAATGGCCATATATATGGGGAGGGGGGCGGGGTTCAGGAAGTTAAGAGTCTCTTAAGGGTGCACTTCAATTATCAGTGATGTGGATATAAATTTGACAGCTGTAGTTATAGATGAGTAGTAGACCAGAAGCATAGTTACATATGGCTAAGGTAACATAATTTAAAAGGAGCTAGTAATGCTGTGGAGTATCTTAAAGGTAGGGTTGTAAGTAGCCACATATTGGTTTTATATGGTTCAGCATCTTAATGCTGTCCTGGACCAGCGCCTATGTTTTGATTCCAGATGCTTTGGTTAGATATTGTCTCATACAGATGGATCCCGCTTCACATGACACAGTCGGCAAAGTGAGACCCAGGGAGTTCATACTAAGGAATGGTATGAGTTTTAAATGGAGGAACAAAGGCACTATCAAATGATAAATCATCAATGCCCAACCAATATTGGTGACTATAGCACCACACCCTAGGATTTCTTATAAAAGCAATATCAGGTCATGAATACCTACCATCATAATTATTCTAGGACTGTGACAATCAGCGAGAACAGTGAAGAAAATTAAATTACTTGTCTATCTGTTACTTTGTATGTCTCAGTGGAAGAATTAGCTTTTATTATATTGGATTGTGGGAGTCTACCTTTATCACCAAATGTGAAAGCCAGTTTTCAGTGGCCAGTTAACAACAAACCCAGAAAACAACAGTGGCAAGCGTCAGCTAGAGACAAGACTTGGGAAAGATGAGTAGATGTAAGCTGAAGCTTCTAGGAAAGATATTTGAGATACAGGGAAGGGATCTGACCTAGCAGAGCTCACTTTTGTTAGAGTTGATCTGTGAGAAAGGAGGTCATCATTTTAATGATGGGTTTGGGAAGGCACACGGGAGACAAGAGGCAGGAAGAACTATAGTTCGTTGGAGAAATGAATGTTAGAGAGTCAAGTAGAGTGAACTGTATTTTATACTCATGTGCTTTAATTATCCAGAGCTTCCTGTACTGTGAATGCAGTTGCCTTCATCAAATTGAAAGCAAACTTATAGAGCAGAGCCCAAGCTAGTGTAACTCCGGCTCTAGAAGTTGGTCAGGATGTTGAAACACTGGACATAGAGTGGGAATACAGGTTAGGTGTACTTTTTGTTTTTGAATGTTATATTTCAGCTAAAGCTTGCAAAAGCATGAGTTTATTTTCTTCTTTATTCATCTAGGGCTAAGCAAAAGAAGTGTCAACAACTTTGGTACATTATTTCTCCAGACTCCACAGAAACACTTAATACTACAGATCATGAGTTTCCCAGATAATTTGGGCTTGAATCTCTGCATTTTCAACATGTAACATGGTTCCTGGTATATATTACATTTCTATTGCTTTGGGGATGGGTAAATGGGTATATTGAGGCAGAAATAAGTGTTTCAGAATTTGGTCATCTCTTCTCAAATCCTTCTACACTAGAATTTTGTACTGAGTATTTGAAGTGGGAAAGGAGTACTACCTTGTACATGTCCCCACCACATACATACTAATTTTACAGTATCCAATTGTTTTAACAAAACTCAAGTAACCAGGTATAGTCCCTTTGATTAACTGATTAGTAAGCAATCTACAAATGGGCTGGCTTGGTCAGTTTACCAGATAAAGCTGGTCTGAATCATTCCACTCATCCCACCCTGTAGCTGAAGAGTTTCTTTCCAGCTCCCACCAAGTCCCGCCAGTCCTGGAGCCCACTTATAAAACAAACACACAGATTCTTATATTATTTAAACTGGTTGGCCTAAAGGCTCAGGCTTCTAGCTATCTATTTCTTACATCTTAAATTAACCAATTTCTATTAATCAATACTTTGCCATGTGGCTTGTGGCTTAACGGTACCTTACATCTTCCTTGTTCTGGCGGTGGCTGGCAGTGTTTCCCTCTGCCTTCCTGTTCTCTCAATTTTTCTCTTTGTTAGTCCCGCCTATACTTCCTGCCTGGCTACTGGCCAATCAGTGATTTATTTATCAATTAATCATCCACAACACCACCCCTTCAGCAGCAAATCAAGTTAATAAACCTCTCATAGTTAAGTTTTCCTCAGAATAGAATACTATAAAGAGGGAATTAAAATTATTAATAGGAAAGCCTTAAAAGAAAAAATAATGACAATCCTTGGATAAAAGCATTGATTTATTAAAAAATCAATATATGAATTTATGTTTATATAGTATACATAGAATATATTTAGTACAAATTTATATTTACATAGTATAAATAGAATATATATACATTTATATTTTATATAGTTTCCCTGGTAGAAAAGAACCAAGTTATTTTATTTGTGTGCTAAGCATTTTCTCTAATTTAAAAATTTTGGAGCAGTTGAGAAATTACTGCATGAGAAGCACATTAGGATTGTAGAAAGTGAATGTTTATATTTCATTGTTTTAATCTAATCTAATACAACATACAGCAAAGTCCTTCATACACACATTTAATGGCATGCATCATCATGATTGTGTCGCATAATAATTAGGCATTAGTGATAAGCAGTTCCCATAAATTACTGTAATTAGTATTACTTCTCCAACACCACAATAATTTTTTTAAGGCTTTCTCTTCTAATTTTACTAATTCTTCAGTATCTAACAGCAACACAAATGCTACCAGCTTTGCTTCTGCCACGTGTGATCTAATTATCATTATTCTTTACCCAGTAAGATCTCGACCAGTGTTTTGCTGGATTAAGCTGAATAAAATCAATCGTTGCACAGTTGCTAAGGCTCTCTCTCTGTTCCAACGCAGACATGTTGTGTTTGGTACCCATAGATGGGTTCTTTGTATTTTTCCAGGGTTAATGCTGTCTGCCTCATCCTACATGCCATGTTCTCCATAGTCTTTTCTTGATAGAGCCCAGAGCCTTAGATTTTTATTAAGCACAGGTCAGGAATGTCCAGCCAGAGCATAATGTGATGGTGATAGACAAATCTTCGCTGTGTGATGCACAGGCAATAGGTTAAACATAGAATAATTTGTGAAATGAATCAAAACAACGGGAATATATTCTTAGTAACAAGTACTCTGCTATAAGAAATGAGCTCAAAGATTAATTTAGGTCACTACTTTATTGGTTTAAGAAGGGCATAAATAGGACAAAAACAGACTATTTAGGTACCTTACAACACCATCTCAAAGAGCTTTTAGAAAATGCATGGAGGATAAGGACACATTATCTGCTTGAATAACTGTGCTTTGAATGATTACTAAGCCAAGATAACCCTTCCTATTGTGAATTATAAGGGAGGGCCCAGCCCATTGTGGGTGATGCAATCCCTGAGCTGGTGGTCTCAGGCTCTACAAAAAGCAGGCTGAGCATGCCATGATGAAGGGGCCAGTAAGCGGCACTTTTCCATGGCTTCTGCATCAGCTCTTGCCTCTAGGTTCCAGCCCTGTTTGAGTAGAAGTATAAGCCAAATAAAATCTTTCTTCCCCAACTTGGTTTTGGTCATGAGATTTTATCTGAGCCATAGTAACCCTAAGTAGGACAGAGATTTGTACCAGGATTGTGAGTATTGCAATGATAGACCTGACCATGTTAGTTTTGGGAGGACTGTGGAAGGACTTTGGAACTTTGGTCTAGAAAAGCTTTTGAGTGTTCAAAGATTAATGAGCTCTTCTATGGGGGCTTGGAAGATAAGAGTGCCTGGAGAAATGCAGACCATAGAGGCCTGGCTTGTGAAGTTCCAGAGAGAAGTTTGAGAGTTACTTAAAGATTCTTCTGGGGCTGTTGCATATGTTGAGCTAAAACTCTGTGGTTCTTGTTATCTGGGGTTGAAGAATCAGCTGTGATTTAACAAGAAACCAGAACCAATAAAGTAAAACCTTTGCTTTACTGGGACAATAGATGCTTGTCATCTGGACCTAAGAAATTGGGGGTGATTAAGAAAAGACCAACATCATTGATGTGAAATCTTCTGGGAAATGTTTCCTCAGAATCTACACACAGAAGTTGTGTTCCAGAGGTGGCCAAAATTGTATCTTGCACTGGCAATCTAACTTGGTGGTATAAGAGACACTCAGATGGTACTGTTTTGAAGGCATGAAGGGGTCATGAAAAGCAGCTGAGGCTTGGCACTGTAAGAGGCCAGGAGAGGCCATGGGAGAAGGTGCAGCCTCAGTAGCAGCTGAAGCCCTAGGATTGAAGGGTCATGTGGAGAAGTTGAAGCCTGGTACCATGAAGAGTCTGGGAGAGGATATTGGTGAAAATGCAGCAGAAGACCCCAGCATTTTGGAGATGCTAGTATCTTGTGATGACCACCAAGAACTGTAGCAATCAGGGAATGGAGCCATCTGGAGCCTAGAAGACAAACTGTGTGTGTTGCAGAAGGCAGAGGCAAAAAAGTGACCCAAGCCCTTTGGAGGAGCCCAGAAGATGGTGAATGGATCCCAGGCATTAGACATTGAGATACTTAGTATGTTCAGAGTTTGGTTTTTCTGTGACTTGAGTGTAACTGTGATCTGGTTCTTCCTTCTTGAAGAAGGTATTTACCTTATCTTTGGTTTTATAGGAGCCCACAGTTGAGAGACTTTGATCTTTTAAAGAGATTTTAGAATTTTCCAAGATTTTAGATTTTAAAAAAGACTGCATATTAAAGAGACTGGAGTTTTACATGTTTGATTTTTTAAAGACTGTCAGACTTTTCAAATTTGGAATGTTTCTATTACACCCTTGATATTCTTGTGTGATCTTGGGTATGAACAAGAAAGGAAAGGCTATTGCTTAACAGTGTCAAGTTGATAAGGGGTCAATTATCTGGCCTAATTTTATGTCAAGTTGACCTAACTAGACTCATTAGAGAGGAAGGAGAAAAAGCCTCCATGAGATTCAAATGTAGGGCACTTACTTAATTAGTAATTGATGCTGGAGGGCCCACCCTGTTGTGGATGGTGCCGTCATTGGGCTGGTCTTGGGTTCTATAAGAAAGCAGGCTGAACGAGCCATGATGAACAAGCTGGTAGGCAGCACCCCTCCACGTACTCTGCATCAGCTCCTGGTTCCAGGTTCCAGCCCTGCTTGAGTTCCTGTCCTGACTTTTTTCAGTGATGGACTATGACATAGGAGTGTAAGCCAATGTATATATATATTATCCTATCTAATCTTCCCTTGTAGACAATTAAGGTTTGTGAAGAATGAAAGTAGTAACAAAACCAAACATTCCTGTGGAGATTATTGTGAACTATGAGATATTTCAAAATGCCTTGGTAATGCTAATTTATTTAAAATTCACACAGTTCATTGAGAGCAGTGTTATTATCACTACTGCGTGGGTTAGAAGACTGAGAACCTGAATGACTAAATTGTCCAGTTCTACACCTGTCAAATGGTAACTGGGTTTTTAGCCAGGCTCTGACTATGGACTATGTTTTAAATCACAACACTGCATTGTCTTTCACAGAGCAGAAAGGAAGGTGAATTTGGACACCCAAGCAATATTATGCTCAATTGAAACTGATGTTACACAGTTAGGGGAAGATAAAGGAGAAGTGTGTATGAAGAGTGAGGAAGAGTGAGAAGATATCGGGAGGAGAAGGGAGGTGAGAGAGGAGAGATGGAAGAGACCACCAGTGAGGTCAAGAAATAGAAGGGCTGAGAGAGGTAAGAGAGATGGAGAACTGAGTGAGAAAAAAGGAGAAGAGAGAAGAGAAAAAGGAGGAGGAGGAATCATGAGAGAGGGAGAGACAGAGGGAGAGTAAGAGCAAGAGAGAAAGATCCAAAGGACACAAGGGTGAGGACAATTCTCATAGTCATGTTTGATGATCCAAACTCATTTCCAAGGGATGTAACAAGACAGGCCCAATAAACATCCCATGTGAAGTCAATCACTCCCACTGCCCCTCACCTCCAGTACCTCTGTTTATATTGCGGAGGACATAGCGATATTTCTCTCAGATTTGTTCCTCCTTGTGAAATTCATGATATGGAGCTAACACTAAATAACACAGCTTCTCTCTTATAAAAGTAATTAATGCATAATTAAAAGGCACAACATGAACCAATAAAGGCTGGTGTTTTACCCAGTCAGGAGTCAGCAGAGAAAGCTCAGTCTAATGAAAACAGTTTGATTTGTTTCTTGGTCATCCATAGCAGTTCATGCTACTCTCACTTTATAATTTGCACGCTAAAGGTCAGTAACAAACAAGTTTTTAGCCCACCATTTTATTCCCTAATAAAATAATCTTAATTCCCAAAACTGACAGATTTTAAAAATGTATAATTATGACAGCGTCTTCATATATTTCTCATCAATAACATGTGCATAAACTTTGAAATGCTTTTATGTTGACCAATTTACGTCACAATTTAACACCCCTTGGGATGAATATTGACCTTGAACTTTATCTCGTTTGTGATTTTATTTGCATTGTAATTTATAGCATAGGCTTATCAAATTTGCATGTGAACTACTTACAGTTTCAGTATGTCATGAATAAAGTTATTGCTTAAATAAACCCATGTTAGTGTTTTAAAGGTGTTTGAACATTTGTTTTTCTGGGAAGTTTGCGTTAATGATTTTTCTTTATAAGTGATACATATTAAGCATTGTGGATTTATGAGTAAATGTGAACAAACTGATAGTCAATATGATGTGAAACACTTGTCTTGGTCATTCTTGTGGATAGAAAGGTCTGGATGAGTGTGTCAATATAAGTCATGGTCTCTGTACATTGCATAGTAAGGAGACAAGATTTAGAAAAGAAGGTAAAGGGGCATTTCTGAGGTTTTGCTCATAGCAATTGCAAACATTTATATTATTCTTGTGAAGTATCAAGACTTAGGCTAAATACTTTGCATAATTTATTATTTCACTTAATCTTTACATTGATTTGATGGATTTGGTGTTTTTTAAAATTTTTTTTTTAACTGAAGTAGAATTATATCACTTTTCTCCCTCTCTTGCATGATCTGTTTCAGAATAAACACACTAAGGCATATCCTAGAAGTCAGAAGTAATTCAAATTCAAGTGAGCAACTCCAATGCATTTAAATGAGATTTTGTTTTTATTATAATTTTATATTGACTTCAATGATTCCAAAAGAGATGTCTTCACCACATGAAGATGTCATGATCTAGCAGTAATCCTGTTTAAAGATGATCAGCCATTTTTAAGAACTGTAATCAGATTGGTGACTACCCTAATTGTCTTCATAGAACCTTCATCCAGTAACTGGTGGAAGCAGATGCAGAGATCCACATCTATGCACTGGGGCAAGCTCCCAGAGTCCTGGTGGAGAGAGGGAAGAGGGATTATATGAGCAAGGGGATCAAGAACATGATGGGGAAACCCACAGAGACAGCTGGCCTGAGCTCATGAGAGCTCAGGTAGGGAGCCTGCATGGGACCGACCTAGACCCTCTGCATGTGGATGACAGTTGTGTAGTTTGGTCTGTTTTTGGGCCCCTAGCAGTGGGACCATGACATTGTCCCTGGCATATGAGCTGGCTTTTTGGAACCTATTCCTTATGGTTGGATGCCTTTCTCAGCCTTGAAGCAGAGGGGAGGACTTGGTCCTGCCTCAACTTGATATGCCATGCTTTGTTGACTCCCATGGGAGGCCATACCCTTTCTGAATAAAGATGGAGAAAGAGTGATTGGGGGTGGATAGAGGGAGATTGGGGGGGAAGAGTGGGGAAACTGTGGATGTAAAATAAATATTTAAAAAACTGTTTTCTCTTTTTAAATCTTGAAGCTCTTTTGAATCTGCACACTGTTCCTTTTATCTTTAAGTAACACATCTGTCCTCTCAAGGGGAAATCATTGCCTTTTTTTAATCAAGCAAATTTTTACTTCTTTAACAGACCAAAAATTTTGTTTTAAACTGAGAAATTTTATATGAAGATGTTAATATAAACTGGGCATTCTCATACTAGAGCAAACATATTTCTTAGGGCAATCCAATAAAAACCTTCTTAAGTTTTCTTTTACTAAAAAATAGCTCTTTTTTTCATCACATGATGTCTCTTGATTATTGTTTCCCCTCCCTCTACTTCTCCAAGTTCCTTCCCACCTCCCCTCACCTCTGGATGCATTCAGTCTCTTTCTCTCCTTAGAAAACAGACAGGCTTCTAAGGGATAATAATAAAATAAAACATAGTAAGACAAGACAGAAAATAACACATCAGAAGTAGACAAAACAAAACAACAAAAGGAAAAGAGCCTAAGAGAAGGCACAAGAATCACAGACCCACTTGTTCTGACACTGAGGAATATCATAAAAACATGATAATGGAAGCCAAACTGTATACGCAGAGGACCTGGTGCAGACTGGTGCAGGCCTTGTGCATGCTGCCTCGGTCTCTGTGAGTTCATGTGTGCTTTGATCATGTTATTTAGAAGGCCTTCTTTTCTTGGTGTCCTCCATCCCCTCTGGCTTTTACACTTTTTGTCTCTTCTTCTACAGGGTTCCCATAACTCTTAGGGGGAGGGATTTAATGGAGAAATCCATTTAGGGCTGAGTGTTCCCAGGTCTCTCACTCACTGCATAATGTCTGGCTGTGGGTCTCTGTATTTGTTCACATCTATGGAAGGAGGAAGCTTCTCTAATGATGCTTGAACAAGGCACTGATCTGTGAGGATAACAGAGTATCACTAGGAGTTATTTTATTACTATGTTTTTAGAACAGTGATATTTGGTTCTACTCTAGGTCCCTGGACTATCTAGTCTTTGGTTCTTGGTCACGCAAGCAGCGCTGGTTATGAGTTCCATCTGGTGTAGTGGGCCTTCAGTAAAATCAAAAATGGGTTACTTACTCCCATAAGTTTTGTGCCACCATTGCCCTAGCACATCTTGCAGACAGAGCACCATTTTAGATTAAAGGGTGTGTGGCTGTATTGGTGTTTACATTTCTCCTTTGGTAGCATGCAGAGTTCCTTCCTGTACCGAAGAAGCTAGAACATAGGGGTGGAGGCTCTATGTAGGTACCAGCTCAACAGCTCCATGTTCAATGATTTGTGTAGGTGTTGTCGTGAGCACTGGAGCCTTGCCATCAGTTTAGAGAGAACAACCTACTGTCTTGCCAACAGCCTGGGTTGTTTGGGGAGTCCTGTAGGACCCCTTTGGCCAACAACTCAACTAGGTGTAACCCAATCCTGGCACTGGGATCTTCATTTGGTGAAGAGAGATGTCCAGTTGGTCCTTGGTCTTCCCCTTTATTTGATTATTTTATTTATATTACCTTCATATATGTATCTATTTTAGGAAGCTTCTACAGTGTTAGGTTTCCATACGACTACACAAATGGAGCTTAATTTTAGTTGTCTCTCTGTATTCCTTCTCTCATCTCCCTCTCCTCCTCTCCCAACTTGATCTTCCAGTTCCAGCAGCCCCCCATCCATACATAATCATCTATTCAATTTCCCTTTCTTAAGGAGATATATCTATTACCTCTAGTCACTTACTGTATATCTGCCCCTCGTATTTCCACAGATTGTAACTTTGTTATCATTGACTTAACAGCTAAGTGAATACATACTGTACTTGTCTTTCTGGGTCTAAGACACCTCACATAGGAAGATTTTTCCTAGTCCCATCTATTTACCTGTGAATTTCATAAGGTCATTTTTTAAATAGCTGAGTAACCCTCCAAATGTATAAATATACCTTATTTTCTTTATCCATTCTTTAATTGAGGGACATCTAGATTCTTTTCAACTTCTGACTACTATGTAGAGAGCAGCTATGAACATAGTTGAGAAAGTGTCTCTGTGATAGGATGAAGCATCCTTTGGGTATATGCCCAAAAGTGGTATAGCTGGATCTTGAGATAGACCAATTCACATTTTCCTGAGGAACTGCCACACTGATTTCCATAGAGGCTGTAGAAGTTTGCCCTCCTACCAGCAATGGAGAAGTGTTCTCCTTGTTCTACATCCTTGGTAGCATGAGATGTCACTTGTTTTCTTGTTCTTAGACATTCTAACAGATATAAGATAAAATCTTAAAAAAAATTGATTTATAGTTCTTTGATGGCTAAGGATGTTGAACATTTCTTCAATTGCTTCTCAGCCGTTTGTTTCTTCTGTTGAGATTTCTCAGCTTAGATCTGTTACCCATTTTTAAGTTGGGTTAGTTGTTTTCTTGATCTCTATTTTTTTTTTACTTCTTTATGTAGTTTGGCTATTAGCCTTCTATCAGATGTGTTTTTGGAAAAAAAAATCCCATTTAGTAGGCTGCCATTTTGTTCAAATGGTATTGTTTTTTTGCCTTACATAAGTTTTTCAATTTCATGAGGTCAAACTGAGTAATTGTAGATATTAGTGTGTTGCACAAATCTTAAAGGGTCTTATTAATAAAAACAAACCTGGAGCCAGGTATTTGGGTCAACACTGGAAGATCAGAGAAGCAGAACAAGCCACAGCCACCTCACCTCGCCAATTCCTCAGCTGATCCTATTTCTTCAGACTGGAAGCTTCTGAGTCCTTATCCAAATCAATCTCAGCTGAACTGTGCTGCTCAAAAGCCTAAAAGCTTAACCAGCTCTAGTTCCTGGTTTTTCATGCCTTATATATCTTTCTGCTTTCTGCCATCACTTTCTGGGATTAAAGGCATGAGTTACCATGCCTGTCTATTTCCAGTGCAGCTTTGAACTCACAGAGATCCAGATGGATATCTGCTTCTGGAATGCTAGGATTAAAGGCATGTGTGCCACCATTTTCTGGCCTCTATATCTAGTGGCTGTTCTCTTCTCTGACCCCAGATGAGTTTATTAGGATGCACAATATTTTGGGGAACACAATATCACCACATTAGTGTCTGTGTTAATAGTGTTCTATTCAGAAAGTCTTTTCCTGTGCCTATGAGTCAAGGCAATTTTTTGCTTTCTCTTCTATCAGATTCAGTGTATCTGGTTTTACATGGAGGTCTCTGACACATTTGGTGTTGAGTTTTCTGCATGGTGATAAATATGAGACTATATGGAGTGTACATGCAGCCATCCAGTTTCACCACCACCATTTGTTAAAGATGCTGTCTTTTTTTTTCCCAGTTGGCCAGTTTTTAAAAGACTGTTCTGTCATACTTATACCTCAATGTTCTTGTATAAAATCTTGGTCCTCAAGGTGAACAAATTGGAAGTTCTATGGACATTTTGGAATTGGAGCATTAATCAAAATCCTTAAGTAATTGAGGGCAAGATTTCAAAGGGAATTGTGGGACCCCACCCATCCTCTTTCTTTTTACTTCTGGGTCATGAAGTGAGGGGTTTGATCAGTCACATACTTGATTTTAATGAGGTACCATCATTGGCATCCCAAACCAGTTGAACTGTCTTACCTGGTACTCAAACCTCCTGATGTAGTTAGCCAAATATTAACCTCTGTTTACTTCTCAAGTAGCCAATGGCAAGTATCTTGTTATAGCGAGACCAATCTGACATAATGTTGTATTAAGATTCCAAAATATGTTACTTATAATCATTACTATTTCTTTCATATCAGAATTCCTGAGGGAAGTGTTTAAAGGGTAGACAATCCCATGATCATTACAAAATCTGGTGCTCACTCATACAGCACCAGTATTTTCCATCACAGGCTGATGGTCTTCCAACTTTCAGCAATCATTATTTTTATGTAATTAAGAGTATAAAGCTAAAGATTTTACTTGCTCTATCTGGGGATAAATTTTTGTAATTCTGCTTCATTTTGCAGAAATATCAAGAACTCAGTGATGGAGAGGTGCTATCTGCCTTTGAAACTTTTAATTACCGTGGTACCTATAGAGGATATTTATGCCCTGCTTAGAACTTGAGATTTATCAACTTCTGAAACAGAAGACATTCCATGGAAATAACATTCATCATTGATTTATACTGATGAACTAGAAGAAACACAGTAATCAATGAATTTAAACCACAAAATATTAATTTTTAGTCACCAGCTCAGTACTTAAAATGTTTTAGCAACCTCATATTTGCTGTGAGTTAAGGCTGCCCATTAACATGGTGGTTGTTTCTAAAAATGCTTGGGTGTGGGGCATAATTTCACTTCTATTGAAGCTAATTAGAATGAGTTACAATTTGATTTCTCATAGATTTCAATGCATTTATATTTCACATAGGTTCCTAGGCAAGTGTTCTCTAAAAAATAAGATCATTTTTTTTTCACAAGAGATTTTTTCAATTAGTTTGATTTATCTTCAGTTAGATGAAATATCCCTGTTTTTATTTTTGTCTCTTGTTCTCACTTGCTACTTAAATTGTTACAGGCCTGCTGTTATGCATATATTGCCATGGTCATTTTGTAAAAGCAACAAGGACTGCTTTCCAAAGTTTGGTTTTGATTTCTAGACTTACAATGACACACACACACACACACACACACACACACACACACACACACGTTCATTTATGGAATAGGATGGATTTCTAGAGAGCATAGGGCAGGCACCCAAGCAGTCTAAAATGGCTCAGGAGATTGATTTAGGGGTTGGTGGGGAGTAGAAGGGTATAGCCAGAGTGTGACTCATACATATGGTTTGAGCACAAATGTCTAGAGTGATAGGAAAGGATATCAAGGCCAGATATGGAGTCAACTAGAAAGGCAGAGGAGCTTAAAAGCTGTCAATTGTAAAGCATTGGAAAGAGTCATGTTATTTACTGCATTCATTCTAATCAGAGCTTATATTTATTATAGACTTTTCCACATGCTACTAGGAAAGTAAAGAAGAACTAGAATTTACTTTTTGACTTCTGTTTTTATAATTAAATATCACACATATGTGGGCCTCATATTTTTAATGAGCAAAGCAAGATTTTTGAAATCAAATAAATCTAGATTTGATTTTGAAGTGTTTGGATTTCTTATTGCATCAGCCACCTTGTAGGTGTTTATAATGGGAGGAAATGTAGTGCAAGAGCTGAAGGGCTTCTCTATTTATTAGGGGGCTGAAGAACCAGGCTTCTGTCTGTGCTCCCCAGAGTGACTCCATGGATGACACATACCTGCTCTTAAGGAAAGTTTTATTTTAGGAGCTATCCCTGGAACTACGCTGGAAGCAAGCATTTCATCGCTGCCACTGCACTGCTTCCTGACACCCATGACATCTGGCAATGACACTGGATTTCTAAATTAGAGGAACCTCAATGTCAAGGTCTTTCAAGCCAGCCACAATAACCAAGGGCCACAAGAACAGTAGCTTTGATCTTTCTTCCATTGTCCAGATCTTGAATATCGTATATAATTGGGGAAAGCTAACTTACTCTACTTTGAATGAGACCTGAACAGTGTAAGTGGGAAATGTAAAAAATTTTATTACACTTGAATTCTAGAGTCAGTTTACCTTTCACAACTCAAGGCACATCATCTCCAGGTAAGAGATTCAACATGCTGTGAATGCATGAGATGACATCAGACACTGTGCTGGATGCTTTTCACAGACAACAAGCCCCTTTCAAGCCTCCCACAGTGAGGAGGACAGAAGGCTCAGAGAGGCTAAGTGACTTGGTTAAGGATAACCACTAACCATGCACAGGCATAGAATTTGAGTACAAACATGTTTATATGCAAAACATAAATCCTAGCCCATGGGAGGTGTGACCAAGGTATGTCGCTAAAAGGTCTAGAAAGGCAGGATTCCAGAAGTGCTTTTGACTTCTATTTTGTACATAACAATTCAATTTCTGAGCTTACTTGTGACTTACTGGGAAAAGAATGAATGCTACTGGGCACTAAAATAGGCTGTCAGTTTCATCTGAGAAATTTTTATTTTCCTATACTCCTCTATGGTGTCAGTCATCAGTCTTCCTACAGGGGAATTTTGTATTCCACCTCAGAATCTGCTGGGTTTCCTGTGGTGATGGCGTAAACAATATCATTAATTCATGACCAGAAAGCGCTTCTTGTTAGATTGAAAACATATCAAAGTATTGTGCAGAGAATTTGAAATGCTGTCGATTATTTTTAAACAATGAATATGTATTACTTTTCTGTTCAGAAGGAAAACATGCCAGAAAGTATGAGAAGAGAGAAAATGCGGTCATAAACAAGAACAATAGAGGATGCCTTCTTCTTTCCTTTGGGTCTTGGCTATTACATTCTATAAAACTTGACCAAGATGATTCCATTAAGACAATAGTTAAAATCATGCCTGAATAGTTACCAGAGATGGGAATACACTTGCCATTTATTTAAGGACATTTACTCCCATATTTCCAATACAGAGGAAAGTTCAGCATGGTAAGCCTTTTCAAGGTTGTGTTAGCTGTCAGTTCTGACCAAGTGAGATTTTCAGGAATGTCCCCTTCAGAAAGACTTGGAAACTAAGTCCATGTACCAGTGACAGAGTAACAGTGTTTGTCAGACTAAAAGGTAGAATGTCTTTCATTACATTTAAGTGTCAACTACAAGTAGGTATTATAAAAAACTTGATGGATCTGTGCTAACCTAAGACATGTGAGATATACATACATGTATATATGTGTCATATATAATGTATATACAGACATAATGATAAATATCAAATATTTTGTTTTACATTGTCCAGTATATTTTGGAAGGAACTATCTTCTTTTTATTAAGAAAAAATTTTTATTTATTTTACATACCAATCACAGATCCCCTTATTCTTCCCTGCCCCTCCAGCCTCCCATCCACAACCCACCCCCAATTCTCTCCTACAAAAGGTAAGACCTCCCATGGGGAGTCAGTAGAGCCTGGTACATTCAGTAGAGGGAGGTCCAAGCCCATCCCCCTTCCTCAAGGCTGTGCAAGGTGTCCCACCATATGTAGTGGGCTCTAAAAAGCTTGCTCATGCACCAAAGATAGATTCTGATCCTATTGCCAAGGGGCCCCTTAAGCAGATCAAGCTACACAACTGTCTTGCTATGCAGAGGGCCTAGTCCAGTCCCATGCAGGCTCTACAGCTTTTGATCTAAATTTCATGAGTTCCCTTTTGGGATCACTTTAGGTGTATAAATAATTAGGTTTGTTCATGAAAACTGTATAATACTTTATTTATTTTTAAAATTTAATTCATTTTACATCCAAATCACATTTTCCCTCCCTTTTCTCCACCCATTCACCCCTCTAACCCCTTCAATCTACTCTGCTGTTTCTGTTAAGAAAGGGGCAGGCCTCCCATGGGTATAAACAAAGCATGGTATATCAACTGTATTAAGTCTGGGCAAGGCAATTCAGTATGATGAATAGGTTCCTAAGAGCCAGCCAAAGTATTAGGGTGTAGCTGGAGTTATCTCCAGTCCTGCCCAGGCCCACAGCCACTCAGACCCAAATAAACACACAGAGACTTATCTTACTTATAAACTGTATGGCCATGGCAGGCTTCTTGCTATCTAGTTCTTATATCTTAAATTAACCAATTTCTATTAATCTGTAAGTTGCCATGTGGTTCGTGGCTTACCGGTACCTTTACATCTTACTTCTCATGGCAGCCAGCAGCTGGCAGCTTCTCCTGAATCAGCCTTTTACTTCCCAGCATTCTCCTCTCTCCTTATCCTGCCTATACTATACTTCCTGCCTGTCTACTGGCCAATCAGTGTTTTATTTATCAATCAATCAGAGCAATACATTCACAGCATACAGAACACCCCACAGCATTAGGGACAGCCCCTGTTCTCATTGTTAGTATTCCCACCAGTAAACCAAGCTACACAACGGTCACATATATGTAGGAGGCCTAGGTCAGACACACGCAGGCTCCCTGGTTATTGGTTCAGACTAGTCCCTATGAGTCAGGTTAGTTGTTTATGTAGATTTTCTTATGATGTCCTTGACCCCTTTGGCTCTTACAATCTTTCTTCTCTCTCTTCAGCAGGATTCCCCAATCTTGGGCTAATGTTAGGCTCTCTGCATCAGCTTCCATCAGTTACTAGATGAAGGCTCTCTGATCACAATTGAGGTAATCATCAATCTGAGCATAGAAATGGTCATTTCAGGCTATGTATCCACTATTGTCAGGAGTCTTAGCTTTGTGGGAGTTTTCCTTGCATCAGGTTTCTACGTGACCTCTAAATGCCCCCTCTTTCCAGTCATCTCTTTCAGTACTCTCCCCCTTAATTCATTTCCTAACCTGATCCCTCAAGTTCCCATCCCCACCCACATCCAGACAACCCAGCAGATCTCTTCTATTTCCTCTTCTCAGGGAGATACATGAGTCCCCGTTTGGGCCCTCCTTGTTACCTAGACTCTATGGGTCTGTGGGTTGTAGCATAGTTATCCCATACTTTGTGGCTAATATCCGCTCATGAGTGAGTACATGCCATGTTTGTCTTTTGGGGTCTGGGTTACCTCACTCAGGATGATTTTTTTCTAGCTCTATTCCTTTGCCTATAAATTTTCTGATGTCATTGTTTTTAACAGCTCACTAATATTCCATTGTATGAATGTGCCACATTTTCCTTATCCATTCTTCAGTTGAAGGACATCTATGTTGTTTCTAGGATCTAGCTATTATGAATAAATCTACTATGAACATAGTTGAGCAAGTGTCCTTGTGGTACGATGGGAAAAGATCTCAACCAACCCCACATCCAATAGACAGCTGATCTCTAAAAATATATAAAGTACTCCAGAAACTAGACATCAAAAACCAAATAATTCAATTAAAAATGGGGTACTGACCTAAACAGAGAATTTGCAACAAAAGAATCTCAAATGGCAGAGAAATACCTAAAGAAATGTTCAACATCCTTTGCCCTCAGGAAAACATAAATAAAAATGGCTCTGAGATTCCATCTTACACCTGTCAGAATGTGTAACACAAATGGCAGCTTATGCTGGGGAGGATGTGGAGTTAGGGAAACTTCTCCATTGCTGGTGGGAGTGCAAACTTGTACAGCCACTTTGAAAATCAATATGGTGGTTTCTTAGGAAATTGGGAATCAATGTACCTCAAGACTCAGTTATACCACTTTTTGACATATATCCAGAGGATGTATAACACTTTATTAATAAAATATAGTAAAAACAAATATGAATAAACATGTCAGCAGATAGTGTATTTATTTAGCAGTCTGTGTACTAGACAATTGGAAATTTGATTATGCAGTAGAGAACAATCTGGGAAGACTGGGTAGTATGGGCAGGTGAAGTCTCATAGTTTAGGGAGACTTGAGTAAATAAAAAAAAAACAATTAAAGTTTCTTGAATTTTTAAGCCCATCATATTATATTTATATGACTGCTTCAAAAAATTAACATGAGTTTAGTAAGATCAGATAGTGAGAAAAGGGCTAGAAGGGCCTGAATTAAAAACAGGAAAGGAAGATGGAAAACAGTTTTCTATAGTGAGGAGAGAATTAGTGAATGCTACCATAGGGGAGTAACTGTTGCTGGAAAAACAACTGAACTAGAGCAGTCAGCCATCCAGTGCTCAAAGTGGACCAGTGGTACAGGACTGCTGATGTTCTCGTGGTTTATGGGAAAAAGTTAAGTGATGGTGCTAATCTCTAGCTTATCCTATGCTTAGTTAATCTATGTGTTAAGTGCTTTTAAGATATTATCTTATTATTTCAAATATAAAGACAATGTGGGCTGGGAAGATAGAATGTCATTGTATTAGAAACACCAAGCAGCAACAGATGTCTAATTGGAATTGGGGCCTGCTCAATAGGAGGGAATTCATGGAAACCTAGCTAACTACCCATATCTGATTAGGCCATGGAAACTACAGGAGAACCTACTACTGTTACTTTCATAAACCAGTATAATCTCTAACTGCATTATTAATATTCATTCATACTTATTCTTCTACCCACAGTGAAGTATAGCTCACCTTCATTAAAGAATTTCTTTTTTTTTTCTTTCTTTTTTTTTGTTTCAGCAGACAGAGACAATTACAGAAACCCACAATTGGTTGAATGCAGAGAACAACTGACTGTTGTTGGTGCCTAGTCCTAACTGATACATCTACAACATAACCCTGCACCTAAGACTCTGGGAAAAACATGGGGGAGGGCAGGAGGCAGAAAGATTGTAAGAGCCAAAAGAAGGCCAGGAAGTTTGATGCAAAATTCTGTTGTGTTTGGTATGAGAGGGAAATGACATCCATGAAATATCAATAATACGGCTGCCTAAGTAAGACTTGATCAATTAGAATGCCAGTTGGCATGCCAGTGTGGATGGAGGAAATCTCCCAATGCTCTCTCTTAGATACAGAGCTTCCTGCAATTAATAACTACTGAGAGAAGGAATCCATGTTCCCCAGGGATGAGCCTCCTAGTTGGTTATTTAATACAAACAAGTCATTCCTATATACTTATGAGCAATACAAAACAGGCTCTGCATTTTGTATTTATGTATTTATATACAACACACACACACACACACACACACACACACACACACCTGTGACAATAAAAAAGAACAAGAGGCCATGAATTTGAGAGGAATTTGGGGGTCATGGAAGAGGTTGGAGGGAGGCAAAAGAGGAGGATGATGTAAATACAGTACACACATATGAAAGTATGTCTTTTCCACTGGAATTTACTTAATCTTTAGCCCAAGTTCAACTATCTAAAATGACATAAACTCCCTGATGTATGCCCTGGTAACACCTGGGTCTTTGTTTTCATCATTATTATATTTCACTTATTTATAGGCCAGTCACTGATGTCTATCATTTCTTTGTCTACTTCTAACATATTAAGGGAAGACTTTTTTTGTTACTTAATAATATTTTGAATGAACTTATTGAAAACCCAGGTACATACCTCTTTTTTTACTGAAAATTACATAAAGCAGTCCTTATTACCCTGTGATGCTGTTATAAGTCCATTTTGAAGTTTATAAAGGCTTTTGGTCTTCCTAAACTTTTGTCCTATTATTCAAAGACTCATGGGTTCATCATTTCCAAAATATATTAATTATTCAAACAGAAGATGCTCACCCTTCTCCAGGACAGTATTTGTCACACTTTGCAATGTTATACATGATATTTCAATTAATGCTTATACTTTAGGATCTAGGACCTATCTTTTACGTTTTAAACAGATGAAAATGTTTAAGAGAGAACAAGTTACACACACACACACACACACACACACACACACACACACACACACAGGATCGCAAAGCCAGTGAATAGCAGAACCCGATCTTGAGCCTGTACTAGCATTCTTAATTATAAAAATCCATCATCCATTCTATGTTCCTGATCACGGTGAGCAATGGAATTACCCAGTGAAGACACTTAGTCTCTAGGGAAGTGTTTGAAGTGATGACATTAGCTGACTTGAGCTCCTGACTTGAAGGGAGAGAACTTTCCTTGATCAAAGTAGACAGTCTGTTGCCACAGCAGCATTCTTGATACTTAGAGAGCTTATATTACTGCAGCACTTGTTTAGCAATTGACAGAGCTGTGACTCCAAATTATGCCATGCATGTCTCTGACCATTTAAATTGTCATTGTAGGATTTTACCTATTAGCAAAACACTATCCCCTGTATACTGATTATATAAAATAGTCTAATCATCTGGTGGAAGGGAAGTAATAACTCCTTGAATGTAGACCAACATAATGATTACTTTTTTAGTGAAATATAAGGTAGTTGCATGTGTAATATTCTTTATGCATTTGGATTCAGGGGATATTTTTCCACATGTTGATAGGAAATGAATAGGACAACATTTCAAGGATATTTCATTGCCCGTCTACATACTCTGTGCCTCTGTTGGGGTTAAGTAGAGTACAACATACCCTGTTATGCACTTTCCTCTCCTTTGGTGGATACATTTCTATCCGAAACTGAGCTAACCAACAGCATTAAATGAGAGCTTGGCATGTGGCTTATCTTTTAGCTGGATAGTCTCAAGGGAAAGTATGCTGGTTAAATTGGGGCCATTAGCATGCCAGTGGATGATCAACTGAGTTACTCACTTTTAAGCATCATCATTTTCACATTTAAAGTAATTTCGGTCAGTAAGAGTAAATTATACTCATTATATCCAAATGCAAATACATGTTTAGAAAGCATGCGGTTTGGAAAACAAATGGGATACAAACTCAATTCTAATGTCTCATTAGGAACATTTGCATACTTCTAGTGGCTATTTTTATTTCCTACTTCTATATAATAATCACAATGTCATCTTTGTATTACTCTACATGCTGGCAAGCGACAGATCATATCCCCTGAAAGGAAACTCTTCCACTTTTATTTGTTTATTTTTCCATTGCTTTCTGCACCTGAGATTACACTAGCCAGATGCAAGCTGGGAAGAAATGTGTGAAAATCCTAGGTGACACATCTGGACAAGATGGATTCTTATGAGGTTACAAAGTCAGTGATTGAGAAAATAAGAGGGATACAAACCTAATGCTAATGTCTCATTAGGGATATTTGCATACTTCTACTGCCCATTTTTGTTTCCCAGTTCTGTAATAATCATCATGAGGTATCTACAAAGGACTGAATGAATGAACTTGCTTATGGTAAGTTGCTTCAGCAGTTTCGGGGGTCCGAAGGACAGGATACCTGGAAGGCATAGTAATGACTCAGAGACAGTGTTCATACAAGCTGACAGGTCACTTTGGGCTTTTCCAGTTGCCAAGTAGCTTTTGCTACAGCTTCTGCTTTTGCCTTGGCAACCTCAGTCTTTTATTATCATAAGCAAGGGGAAAGAGAAAGAAAAGGGGAAATCACCCAATACAAAGTATTCTCATGATTCCAAAGGTTATTCTTAGAAAATCATCAATATATTTTTCATCATCACAGGAACTATCCCAGACTTAACACCAAAGCAAGCATAATCTATTTTTTATTATTAATAATTATATAATCTTTTGAGCACTTGACCTAGAGGCTAGCAACATGCAATTTTGCAAAAAAAAAAAAAAAGTAAAAATAAGAACAGTGGTTAATGTACCAGAGAGTCATTTCCTTTTCACACAGCCTGCTCTGACCTCAAGACCTCTGCAGCCACCTAAGTTCCTCCTCAGCCCTCTTCAAACACCAAGCCCTGTGACTGGTGGGCCACAATGACCTCAGTCAAGAAATCTGCCCCTGCAAGTCATTGACTTTTGTCCTTCTTATCCCAACAGTTCTAAGAAAGACCTGATCCAATTTTCAGAGCTTCCATCAAAGGAAGCTCACCTTTCCTTGTAGCTCTTTTCAATCTAGGAACCCAATAAAACTTGCGGCGATCACTCCAGCCACTGCCACATTGTCTCCACACTCCTTCAGGAGGAATCAAAATATCTGGATTAAAGCTGCCATTTCCCTTTCTTGGTGGAGGCCACCATTTTCCTCCTATTCTAGGTTTCCACACTTCTAGTTTGTCATCCCATCTATATGTTACTCCATCCACAGTCTTCAACCCACACCCCTAGGGTCTCAAGTTTTAGACAATGCCCTCGGATTAATCTCAGAAACTGACTTATTCATCATGGCCAATTTGAGTCTAGTGTGCTGATACACATCATACCATGTGCTATAATTGACCACATATTTGGCACAGTTTATCTAAGCCTGAAAAGCTTCCCCAGGCTGCAGGTTCTTTCCGATGACCTGCATAACTGCCTTGACCTCATCCTGGGTGATCATCTCTGTATAATTTCCCGTGAAATTTACTTCACTCCTTTCCTGTATAACAGAAATCACCATTGATGTAGGAACACAGAACACAAAAATCATATAGAAGAAAAAAGACTAGCATTACAAGAAGTAATTATATGGAGGAGAACATGACATGTGAACACCATAAAGCATGACCTCGGGACATGTAGGCATTTCTGCCTTGGCTCTCTAGAGGCATGCTAAGCAGGAGATCCAGAGGGGAATGCACGGAAGGTTGATGATTCATAATCTCGGGTCCCTCATCTCCAGTTTCTGCTGGCAGCCCATCAGGCATTTTATATGCCGTCCCCGGCAGCAAGTCAAAAATGGCTGCACATGCTTTACTCTCCTAACCATGGTGTAGTATGACTGCTTCTCTTGAGTCTAGGCTTGCTTAACTTTACTTAAGTTACTTAACTTTATTCCTTAAAAGGAAGCTCTATTCAGAGACTTCCAAGGCAAGGTCATCAGAAGCCTTCAAGCTCCTTTTCAGGTCTCTTAGAATATTTTTTCCCTGATCCTTGCAAGAATTTTCATAATTCAGAAATGAATATGTAGTTAGAATTATGCAATTCTACGTGGAAATCTCAGCAGAGGCAGACTTCAACCATCCCTTTTAAAGCATCAGTTGCTGTTTTAAAAATTGGCATATAGTTTTTAATTAGAAAGAAGAAGACATATGTCAAACAAGGGAACACAGGGAAGCTTTGGAGTTGACCAAGAGGAAGAGTGATAAGGACAAAGCATGAGCAAAGTTCTTTATTTTGATTTCCATGGGATAGGCTTGGTCAGGTAAGCATGTTTAGGATTGACTAATTTGAATAATTTCAGCAGCTCAGGTATATAGTAGGCAATCCATGTCATCTGTATGTGACACTGGAATAATTGTAATAGGGGAATACTGCCCCAAAATATAATGGTTCACTGAAGACCTGATGAAATATGGTGGCTTGGGGACATAAACTTTGAATTGTTTGGTTTGCATACAAAAGTTACTCTTGGATGTTTTATTATTTATTTCTTTGCTCCTAGTCTAGAAAATCCCTCAGACACAAGCCAAGAGGTTTGTTTCCATGGTGATTCTAAATCCAATCATGTTGACAGTCAAGGTTAATCATCACAGATACTTACAAATAAAACTTGAAATTAAACCCACCCCACTCTAAAGTACTGGAAAAGCACAATAACATATAGCATTTAATGATTTTGATGAGGAGGAAAATGACATACAACACTGTCTTAGTTTCTTTCCCTGTTGTGGTGATAAAATGTGCTGCTAAAAGCAACATAAGCAAAACATGGTTTATTATAGTTCCCAGTTTAAGGCATAGTCCAGGGAAGTCAAATCAGGAGAAGCCTGAAGCAAGTGGTCACATTGCATCTACAGTGAACCAGGAGAGACAGTGGTATGCATACTCAGCTCACCTTTTCTATCTCTAGCAACCCAGGAGTCCCCACTCCAAGAATAGTCCTTCTCACAATTAAGATGTCTTGTTCACCATCAATTAATATCATAAGATAATCTCCTACATTCTCTGAGACCTGTCTTCCAGGTGATTCCAGATCCTGTCAAGTTGAAAATGAATCCTAATCATCAAAAGCATGCAAAGTAGTTCAAAGAAATAATAGAAGTTATTCTCCAGTCTCTACAGTGTACATCACAGTGCAATTGTGGTTTAGCAGTTAGGAGTGAGGGTTTCTTGGTGCTGGAGAGATGGATAAGTGGTTAAGAGTACTGACTACTCTTGCAGATGACCTGAGCTTGATTTCCCGCACCTGCATGGGAAATCAGGTGTCTATGGCTCCAGTTCCAGGGGATCTTACACCCTCTCTGGCCTCCTCAGGCACTGCACACACATGGTGCAGAGACATACATGCAGGGAAAACATCCATATACATCAAATAAAATTTAAAATAAATCTATAAAAAAAATGAGTGAGGATTCTCTTGCAGAGGACCTGAGTTTGGTGCCCAGCACCCAAATCAGGCAGCTTACAAGAATCTGTAACTCCACCGCTAGAGGACCCGACACTCATTTCTGGACTCTGCAGACACACCCACACAAATTCACACACTCCAGTTCCCCAGAGATACACATATACACACATTTAACAAAATAAAAATGCTTTCAAACTTGAATAAGCAATTAATTCATTATCTTTTATAGACTTGTTCTGTAGCTAAGCGTTGCTGGTGCCCCTAAGTGATTTCAGCAAACATGGATCATGACATTGTCTTAGTACGAATGAGGGTGAGGTGACATTGATGAAGGATGAAGCAAACTGATGCTGTATCGCATTTCCTTGTCCCCCAGTTGCCTCCATCTGGAGTTTAATATGCACTTATCTCTATTCTATTTCAGTGAGCGTATGTGTGTGTGGAGGGTGTCTTGTAATGAAAATCTCCATATTAGTTATCAGCTGTCAACACTGACAAATTTCAATTACTATTCTCTGGCTGCAGTTCACACTAGAGAAGGAAACCAGGGTGGCACACTGGGATAGCATGCTTGTGACAAATCTATTTTAATTGCCTTTCTTATCCGTGTTTAACCTCTATCATTTTGACAGGAGAAAGCAAGGCACAGAGGAGGTAACTTTCTTAACAGTGATTGGGGTGGGGAGAGTGTGGGAAAATAGCCTGCTAGGAAGAGACTGAGCATCATCCATCAATATATGGACTGCCATTGATTGCTGGGGTCCCTTTTCTTTCCCTCTGAGGCTAACCATGGTAACTTTCTGTTATCAAAATACTTTGCATTTAATCAGCTACCTAGATGGATGTTCATGCTGATCATCCATAAATTATGCATCAATTAAAAAGACTTGGCACTTTTTTTTCTTTGCTTCATTTTCTGAGTGATGAATTTTCAAGGGTCCATAGCAGGAGCTTCCCTTGGTGGGCTCTTATTTCTTTGTACAGTGCTGCTCACTTAACCTTCTGATTGTGGCTGGATGGAGCACCAGAGGAGAATAGTCAAGGGACTGATCTCTTAGAGCTGTGCAATTTTCTTTTCCTTCTTTCTTTTACTTTAATCCTAAGGGACCTAAGAGATTTTCCTTGAAGTAAAGAAGAAATAATTTCCATTAATGAGGCAGCTAAGGAAGTGCCTGTGACCTTTGAGTTTCCATATACCTACTTCTCAGGGGGTTTTACCCTGTGGTTCCTGCTCATTTTCTGTTATCTTTTATAATTCAAAGCTGGATCAAAGTATCATTCTGCAACAATCACTAGCAAATATTTTAGGCCTGGAATATTCTTCATATTGTAGTAGTGACCATATAACATGATTATATTTATTTTAATCTTTGAACAACCCCTATGTGGTAAGTGCTGTTTTTATCTGCATTAGACAACTGGCTTAGATGCATGGAGATTTAAGCAGTTCATTCAGGATGCTGTGTGCAGAACGTAGTGCTTGGGTTTTACTTTTAGGAAATTTGAACAGAGAAATTGTACTCCCAATATCTGCTGTGCTATTCAAAATTTGCATTGTATTGTTACACATCTTTTTCTTTTTCTTTTTTCCTTTTATTGGAAACAGATTCTTTTCTCATACAATATATCTTGATTATAGTTTCTACACCTCCCAGTGCCTCCTCACCTCTCCTCCCCTCTGGATCCACTCCATTGCTGTCTTTCATTAGAAAAGAACAGGCTTCTATGAGATCACACCAAAATATGATGAAATATAATAATAATAATAATAATAATAATAATAATAATAATAATAATAATAAATGTATTACATTGAGGCTGGACAAGGCAAACCAACAAAAAGAACAAAGCCCTAGGAGCTGGCACAAGAATTAGAGACCCACTCATTCACTCACTCACACAGGAGTCCCATAAAAATACTAAGTTGAAAGCTAAAATGTATATGCAGAGGACCTGGTACAGGTGGGTATGTAGGTGCTGTGCTTGTGGCTTCAGTCTCTGTCAGTTCATATGAATCTTGCTTAGTTGGCTCAGAGGACCCTCTTCTCCTGGTGTCCTCCATTCTCTCTGGGTCTTACACTCTTCTCATGTCCTCTTCCATGGGGGACTCTGAGCTCTGAGGGGTGGGATTTGATGGAGATAATCCATTTACAACAATGTGTTCCAAGGACTATCTCTCTCTCTGCCTAATGTCTGGCTGTGGCTTTGGTATTTGTGTTTGTTTCTGTTACAGGAGGAAACATCTTTGATGACAAGTGAATAAGGCACTGATCTATGAGTATAGAAGACTATTACTAGGAGTTATTTTACTGATACTGTGGAGGCCCACAAAGGTTTCCCAGTGAGATCTGAGCTTGCTTTACCGAACAGAGCTGCATTAGAGGATTGCTTGACCATGTGCATGGTTATAAGATGATTCAAAAGGGTCTACATTTGGCTGTGCTGGGGGGAGATATTTTGCTCCATCCCTTGGCATTCCTATAAATAGCCCTTTAGAAGAGACAGAAGGGGCTGGTAGATAATGATCCAGGTGGCCAGTGAATAAGGATCCAGCCACTCCTCGAGGCTATCCTGTGTTTCTGTTTCTCTCCCCTTTATCCTTCTATCTAAATCTCTTATCCCTCTCTCCTGAAGATTATCCTGGGGTAAAATGTGGGAGCTGGTCTCTCAGATGGTCTTTCACATGATACTTTTTTAGATCAGTAGTATTTGGTTTTACTCTAGGTCTCTGGGCTATATAGTCTTTGATTCTATGCCAACAAAGCAGTGCCAGATATGGGTCCCATCTCATAGAGTGTGTCTTAAGTCAAATCGGATATTAATCGGCTACTCCTACAAGTTCTGTGCCACTATTGCCCTTGCATATCTATTAGGCAGGACAGATTGCAGGTCAAAGATCTTGTGGCTGGGTTAGTGTTTATATTTCTCTTTTGATAGCATGCAGAGTACCTTCTGGTATCAAAGACCCGAGAATGTAGGGGTGTAGGCTCTATATAAGCATCAGCTTGACTTCTTTATGTTCACTGTGTTATGTGGGTGTTGTCCTCAGCAATGAGACTGCATTGTCATTTTGCTGAAAGCAACCCATTGTCATAGCAACAGCCTAGGTTGGTTGGGGATTTCCATGGGACCTGCTTAGCCAACCACTCAATAGAATGCAACTCATTTCCAGTACTGGAAGCCTAGTTTGGTGACAAGATATGGCCATTTAGGACTCTGTCTCTCCCATTATTAGTAGACCTTATTAGGATCACCTTCATATATTTTAGGAAAATCCCACTGCACTAAGTTTTCCATATCATCCCTCAAATACCTCTCAATTCTAGATACCTCTCCTCATATTCCATCACTCAACCCTATCTCCCCTCCCCATCTGATCCTCCCAGTCCTCACCTGCCCCAAGTCCATCCATAAAATTCATTCCATTTTCATCTTCCAGGAAGATCCATGTGTTCCCCTAGTCCCTTCTTCTATACCTAACCTAACATGCAAGATCCATGTGTTCCCCCAGTCCCTTCCTCTATACCTAACCTAAGTGTGTGTGTGTGTGTGTGTGTGTGTGTGTGTGTGTGTGTGTGTAAGTGCTCTCATCCATGCAGGTACTCTGAGTCCAGAGATTAGCTAGAAGGCCTTCCTCATTCAACTACATCTTATTTTTGAGGTAAGATTGCTCATTTAATATATAGCTCACTGTTGCCGCTAGACTGAGTGACTAGAGATTACCTTGGATCTTTTAGTCTCAGGCTACTCAGAACTGGGACTGCAAACAGGTGCTACTATGCTTGTTTGTTTGTTTGCTTATTATTTTTAATGTGGGTGCTGGAGAACTGAATTCAGTTTTTCATACTTGTGAAGCAAACACTACCAGCTGTGCCACCCCCCCAGTGCCTTGTTTAATATCTAGGTCATTATTACTTCCATATTAAAAAATATCCTCTTTCTGGGGACCTGAAGAATTACCTAATGCTTTGAAAAGATGATGTGGTTTTATCCATCTCAGGAAAAGATCAAAAGAACTATGCTAATTTTTCCAAAGCAATTAAATTGGAGAATATTGCTGAAAGAATTGACCAAGGAACTTCTAACTTTAGGCAAAGAGCAAAACTCAGAGTAGAAATAGAAACAGATAGAGTCCAAGGGTGCAGAAGAACTTGGAATCTATGACTGCTCTGTAGTCTATAGATGCAGAATCATGACAGTGGCTTGGCCATTTTTTCTTTTTTATTTCTTTTCCTTCCCATTCTCAATCTGATTATACAGGATTTAAAGAGTTGTGTAAATGAAGTTCTAATAAGGGGAAATATCACACTCCAATCTTAAGTAAGTGGAAAAGTTATCAGTCAACAATACTTACCATCTACTACATTTGAAACTTGTATTTCTGTGATGCCTGGCCAGATGTCATTTTTAAAAGGTAGAAGGACTTTGGATAAAAAGAATAAAGTGTTAAATAATTTTAAATTTTGAGAAGGCAGTTAGAACAGGAGAGAGAGAGCTGCAGATACTAAGACAGAATGACTCAGAAGGAGGCAAATTACAACTAGTTATTAATCATGTTAGGGGATAAGCAGGTAATCCAAACCTTTCCTTTGAACATTTTGTAATCTTTAAATTGAAATAATAGCCACAGCTGATTTTAACAGGACTCTTCCTAATCATTGAAAGAATCAATGCTATTATTTGCTAGAATATTTCTTTTTACAAGAAAATAAATCAGAGGTACTCAGATGTATATAAATTAACTCTTCACTTATAAATTATAAAATGCTTTATTTCTACCATGATACATACAATATGTTGAAGACAACTCCATGGATACATAAGACCACTCAGTGCCTTATATTCCTTTAGAAGAATTACAGACAAGAAACAGTGTAGATTAGGAAATAATAGGTACTCTTTGGTAAAACCAAGAAAGCCAGAATACAATGTAGAAATGCTATTAGCAGCTTCATCTGGAAGTGCAGATTTGACTTGCAATCATTGGCTTTGCTCTGGGAGTGTGGCCCATTTATCATGTAGGTCTCTAGCACTTGATAGTAAGATCTTTGGGAGGAAGTCCCCTTTATTGGACACATATTACGTATTAGGAAATGTTTTCTCCCTATATATTTCACTGAACTCCAGAAACAGATTGTCAAAGAGGTGTCATAAGTTTGATTGCTTATACAAGGAAACTGAGGCATAGCTCACTGAAGCAAAGGGGCAAAAGATCATCACATGTGTGAGGCATCTCAATTAAACCCAGGTCCACTGACCATAAGAGTAGACACTTTCCAATGCAACATTATGCTGTGCTGTTTTCTAAGGTATCATGAGAAATTCTTACATGGTAGGCATTAATAAATGCTTGTCTGCATTTTGAAGATTCAGCCCATCTTTATTCAATAGCTTGAATTCCGAAGAAGTAAAAGTGAAATAAAGGGCAATCAAAATCAAGCTGTGAGTATGAATAAAATGGTAATGATAAATAATGTACATGATAATGTTGATAGTCGCTCAATGGGAAGTGATACCACTGAAGCATGGGATTCAAGATACTTCTCAAAGCAGAGGAGCTTTGACTTTTAAAATAGGCAGTTCCCAACTAAAATTTCCACGTCATATTCTCTCTTCTCTGGATGTATGTATAACCCCGTATATATGTATGCATACCCCTTTAAAAGTTTATTATACACTGTTTCAGTGTTACATACTGTAAAGTGTCTAAGAGTACATTTATCCTGCATTAACTGCACCACACCATTGCACTGTATTTTTCTTTCAGTAGTAAAGTTCAGCACATTTGCAGGTGATTTCTTTTCCCCTGACAGACTACAGGGGAAGCCTTAAGCTTCTCCCAATGAAAATATCCTCTGGGGAAATGTTCTTATCTAGCTCTTCAAGATATTTTCAACACTGGCAGCACATTCTTGGGAATAAAGATCTCATTCAGGCAATGCACACTTGACCTTGAGAGGCAGCTGGGGATGCTAAAGACTGAGACTGGGACTTCCCAAAGGCCACAATCAATCTATTGCTACCTGCAGAGTTGCCTCTCTATCATTCTGACCCCACAGCAAAGAAGCAGAAGTAACTTTTGACTTCGCTAATTCAGGTACAAGTTTCCCCAAAGACTGTTTTCGACGAGAGGGACAGTTGAGACCTTTCAGTTGGCATCTACTAATGTAAAGTGAATTGTGTCAAATCGTAAGGAAGTGGCTTCACTCAAATGCTACTCTTTACTCTCCATTGTCACTTGATAATGCATTTGCTTTATCTTCAGACCATTTCTATGGTGTTCCTTCTTTCTCATTTTTGTCTTCCATATTTAATGTATTGTTTCTGATCATAGAGTTTCATACAACTAAACATTAAAGCATATAAAGATCTAATATTTGGCCATTTTATATATATGCTTTTCTATAGTTTAGTAGTTCTATAACAATATTATGAGTTAATTAACATTTGTATTTTCCAGAAATACTGAGTTTTAGAAGCTCAGAGGAAATATTGGATGATTACAGATATATTCAAAAGGAGAATTTATGTTCTATGCTTACTCATACGTTCTGAAAGTTATGATTTCCCCAGTGCTTTATGTTACTCTTCTTCCATTTCATTTTGAAAAACTAGAATTGGAGATGAATTCTCTTTCATTCGTTTATGACCACTCACTTAGCTAATATCTGAGTGGCTTTCATAGACACTGATGCAAAGTTTTCCTGCTCCTTAGTTTGTGAAAGCTGGAGTTTGGTGTGAATTATCAATTCTGATACATCTTTAGCATGTATGAATTTAAGCTGTTTACCATTTTGTTTATTGATACAAACTAGTAATTCCCTTTTAAACAGGTGGTCCATATCATGTAGATTTCTACACTTGTCCAATAAAGTAAATTGTATGAGGCTACTCTTTTTCTCCTTTTCCTTGGTGACCATTATTCTAGCATTGGGGACTTCACTCAGCTTAGTTTCTTATGCTTTAATACTGTTTGAACTAATACTCTAAAAATACTTCTATTCTCAGATAAGGAAACACTTCAGTAGAAATGGTTTAACTTCTTTCAGGAATACTGAATATAGATAATAAAACAAATTACCTATCTTTTAAAGACCAATAAGAAAGTTCCATATTTCAGAGATTGCTAGATTCAAGGACTTATTAGTTCAGAAAGCAAAAGCTCCATTTTTTGGACACCACATTTCTTCTTTATTGCAGTAGCTTTATAGTGCCCTATTTAAGGGCTAGAGTTCTGTTTGTCTATTATGTCATCATGCGGTAAATTGTTAATAGTCAGAAACGCTGCTTCACCTATGCTTAGAATCGAGCCAACGAATAGACATCCGATAAGACAGTTGGCCCAGCTCCCTTAACACATGTGCATTAATCTCCTCATAGCAGACATACTGATGCACTAAATCAGACATGGTACCTGGCCTCACAGAGTTTATAACCTTCACGTTTTCCTTGAAAGTGTGACCGAGGTGAGGGGTGGGGAAACAAGGAGGGAATGACTGACACTGTGTAAGTAACTCTAGTGTGAGGGATTGATGTCAGCCACTTATGTCACCGATTCTACTCAATCTAGCTATAAACCACAACAAAGGAAGTAAATTAAACTTCCCAATGTGTGTTTCGCTTGACAAAATGGAAAGAAACTCCAGTCGTTAGGCTCTAGGAAATGGTCATTTGGTAGTTGTTATTTCTGTAACATCTTTTTCTTGAGCAACTTAAGAACTGGATTGCTTTTGCTATTATACTTGAGTTCCTTCTTGCTTATATATGCATTTCACTTCTGTTCTTCTCATCTTCTACAATTCAGTAGTCATAAATGAAGCAGTTTATTTTTGTGGAGATTTTGGTTTGTTTTTCATAAGATAAGGACCAGAATCTGAAACTGGAGTTGTGTTTTCCCTCTCCAAATCCCAATGTAGAGATCATACAGGAGAAAGTGTAGGCCTCATATAATGTGATGGTTTATACTGATTGTCAATTTGCTTAGGTTGAGAAATACTCGGGAGATTAATAAAGCATACACTGGGATATGACAGCATACCCCAGAAATGTTTAATTTAGAAGTAAAACCCCTTGGACCCCAGGCTATGGAATAAAAATGGGGGAAAAAAGGAGAAATCCTGTCATTTTTCCTCTCTCTGCTTCCTGGCTGTTTGTGAGCTGCTCTTCCACCTTCTCTATTCCTTTCCATAGTAGACTGAAGGCTCTGAAACTGTGAGCCAAATGTCCATGGTTTCTCTTGTTGTTCTTTTTGGTTGTTTTTTCATGGTGACAATCTCAACACCCATAGCTGCTGAAAGGAGACTATTATTTTACTTAACTAGGCAACTTTTTTTTAACTGAAAGATTACTTCTATTATATATTTTTTCACTATAAGTCATCTATATTAGAAATAAGATTTATTTAAGACTGATTTTAGAGAAAGTCTACAACCAGGAAGCCATATATATATATATATATATATATATATATATATATATATATGCTTCATTTAGTGGCTTTTACCACTTGTTTGAAAGCCAAGACTTTCATTGCCATGCTAGAGGTGTAGTTGTAAACTCTAATTCCCCAAAGCACACTTTGTAAATGAGGCCCAACTTACTTTAACAAAGGGGAATGAATAAATCAGATGATCACAACTGGTACCAATGCGATCAAATTGGAGAGATGTTGAGTCTCAAAGTAGGTCTGCCAGAAAGCATGATGTCAACTTGCTGTAAAGGTCTTTAAACAATTAAACGAGATGACTAAGGCCTCCTTAGTAAAAGGGGGAAAAAAGAGCAACATCAAGTCTTTGGACTTTGATCACAGAATCTTAATGAGCCAGATATTGATTTTGTTTACTAGCAGTCACAAGAGCCTAAACTGTGCTTAAGTAGAACTGATGGGAAGTGATAAATAAACCACCTATTGAATTAAAAGAGGATAAGACTGTGTGCTTAGCAAAGGCATTGAAACATTCATTATCAAGCATTGTTGCAAGAGTAAGACAAGACAATGAGCCATAGTGTTAAAGCCAGTCTCATCTTCTCATTCTTGATTGTCAACATTTTATATGAAATACATTTTAGTATAAATGAATGTAATCTCCTCTTCTGTTAGTGCCTACCCTTGGGGACTCAGTATTCAAAATTCAAAGTGAGGACTCTAATTTTTAAAACAAGTAGAATTTTGAAGGCTTCTCTATACATCTTTTTTTAAATTTTTATTTTGCAATACAATTAAGTTCTACATATCAGCCACAGATTCCCTTGTTCTCCCCCCTCCTGCCCCCCTCACCTTCCCCCTAGCCCGCCCCCCATTCCAATCTCCTCCAGGGCAAAGCCTTCCCCACAGACTGAGATCAACTTGGTGGACTCAGTCCAGGTAGGTCCAGTCCTCTCCTCCCAGGCCGAGCCAAGGGACCCTGCATAGGCCCCAGGTTTCAAACAGCCGACTCATGCAATGAGCACAGGACCCGGTGCCACTGCCTGGATGCCTCCCAAACAGATCAGGCCAATCAACTGTCTCACCCACTCAGAGGGCCTGATCCAGTTGGTGACCCCTCAGCCATTGGTTCATATTTCATGTGTTTCCGTTTGTTTGGCTATTTGTCTCTGTGCTTTATCCGACCTTGGTCTCAACAATTCTCTCTCATATAAACCCTCCTCATTCTCGCTAATTGGACTTCTCTATACATCTTAATTTGCAAAAAAAAATTGTTTTTTTATTTCAAAATGTTTTATTCATTTTACACACCAATCACAGATTCCCTCCTCCTCCCTCCTCCCACTCCCACCACTCCTGCCTAACTGCCCCCCCATCTCTCATCCCCTCCTCCAAAAGGGTAAGTTCTCCCATGGGAGGGGGACAGCATAGCCTGGTACATTTAGTTGAGGCAGGTCTCAGCCCCTCACTGCTGCCTTAAGGGTTAGCAGGGTGTCTGACCATAGGTAATGGGATCCAGAAAGCCAGCTCATGCGCCAGGGACACAAGGAATGGGGTATGAGAACATGAGAGAATGGTATGGTTGAGCTAGGAAAGGGATGGAGTGGGAGAGCAATGAAAGAGATATCTTGAGAGAGGGAAACATTATGGGGTAAGGGAGAAATCTGGTGCTAGGGAAATTCTCAGGAATCCACAAGGATAAGCCCAGATTAGACTACTAGCAATAGTGGTGAGGGTGCCTGAACTGGCCTACCCTGGTAATCAGATTAGTGAATACCCTAACTGTCATCATAGAGCCTTCATCCAGTAACTGGTGGAAGTAGATTCAGAGATCCACAACCAAGCACCAGGCTGAGACCTGGAAGTCCAGTCGAAAAAAAGTATTGTTAACAGCTTTCTAATTTTAATGATGTATCAAGTATAACTAAAGAATCACTTTAAAGTAAGTGCCTACAAAAAAACAAAACAAGGCTCACAAATAATTTTTAGTATTTTTCTTCCTTCCTTCCTTCTTTCCTTCCTTCCTTCCTTCCTTCCTCCCTCCCTCCCTCCCTCCCTCCCTCCCTTCCTTCCTTCCTTCCTTCCTTCCTTTCTTCTTTTGTGGTTTTTGAGACATGGTCTCACAATGTAACACTGGTTGACCTGGAACTTACAATGCAGACCATGCTGGTCTTGAACTCACAGATATCCTCCTGCCTCTGCCTCTAAAGGATGCTCGGATTAAAGGCATATGCTACTACTCCTGGCCCATATATGAATAATATAGTCTCATATGATTTTATGTTGGAAATAAGATTAGGATCCTGGAATATCAGTATGATATCCAAAGGACTGTGAAGCATATGGTTACATTTTGTACTAGAATTTCTTGAGGCGTGGTTAAGGCAGTGGGATGTTGTTATTCATGATATGATCAGAACTTGGTGATAATCCTTTTTTCTTTTAATCATAGCTCTATTAAAAATGCTAATGAAACTTAAAAATAATCCCACTGAAAAAGTTACATATGCTACTGCACATGGCATTTTATATTGCTTATGTTCTACTAGCCAACTTAACTAGATCCTCTAGAACAGATGCTAAAAAGAAAAGGACTGACTAGAGGTACAGTTTGTGAGCAGCAATTTCTAAGTACCTGGGAGAAGAAGAGATGTATGTCCATCTCAGTTAAAACAGTGTGTAGAGAGGAATGGTGGATGGAGCCAGCTTAGATCATTTTGCATTTCAAAAAGGGTCCATCACAGGTCTTGGGGAGGCCTCAGATCAAACAATTGGCTGCAGGAAGTCATAATTTTCTAGGAAAAAGTGTACCTTAGTATATATTGCCTTTCTTCAGTCATTGGCTTAGAGAAGCTCTTGGGGTATAGAGGCTTTACGAGAACATCTTAATGGATAGCAGAGGACAGTTGTTTAGTAATTAATATTCCCACTGTAGATGATATGAGAGTCATATTCTCATTGTACTCTTACTACTGGACCCATGGTGAAAATCAGGATTTTTAAAGAAAAGTAACAGTCATGATTATGGAGATAATTATTATGAAATAACTATCAAATCTATATATATGACTTAATCTGCAGCTAATGAGTTAAAGTGGATTCCAATACCAAATCAAAAATTAATTCAATTTCAAATATACCACAAACCAATCAAGGATTGATATCAGTTGTTTATTAAAATTTTCTGTGAGCTGGATGTGGTACTGAACAACATATATTAATTCAATGTGTGTTATTATTATATCTAATTATGTATTTTAGGAAATTAAGTAACTTTAGCCTCTTATTTAAATAGCAAGAATGTAACTTTCAGTGCTTTTCAAAAAATCTACTTTACAATGTATATTTTGACATATAAGTCTGTATTAGCCTAGTAGTTTCAATTAACCAATGTTCATGGGAGAATATCATTTTTGGTGAAGGAGAAAAGGAAAGTAGTCAGGAAATGCATGCCCTGTTTTTTTTTTTATGTAAAAATCCCCTTACCTTGACTAGAAAGGGTCATCACTAATCCTTCCTATTTCCTTTTCTCAAAGAAATAGAAAATTAGAATATAGAACTAAAGCAGGGAACAAATATTCTCAAAATCTTAAAAGAGACGAAGGCAATAAAACTGCTGAATTCTCCGGGCAGTGGTGGCACACGCCTTTAATCCCAGCACTCAGGAGGCAGAGCCAGGTGGATCTCTGTGAGTTCGAGGCCAGCCTGGTCTACAGAGTGAGATGCAGGACAGGCACCAAAACTACACAGAGAAACTGTGTCTCGAGAAACAAAACAAAACAAAACAAAAAACAAAACCTGCTGAATTCAAAACCATATTGCACATGCATTAAGGTTAACTCCACATACATGAGAAATCTATACATGCTAATGATAGCACCATCAATTTTTCTACAACAGAAAGATTTGTGTTAGTTAAAAAGAAAAATATTCCTATCAAGTTCATTAATCAAATAAATTACATATAACTGAATATCGGTAGATAAAAGTAAAAATGTAGATTGCTAAGTCCCAACTGATATATCTATACTACACCATTACATATAGGTTTCAAAGAAAATCACCAAAGAGGAGGTAAAAAGTTTTTAAGAGTCAAAGAACCAAGACACCTGCAATGAGATAGTATCCTTGAAATCTCAACAACACGATTGTCTTCTGAGATCAATTGGTTGTTTCCATAATGAAGAGTTGTTGAGCAACTACTGTCCACTAGATTTTCCCAAATGCTGTGCATCTAAAGACAAAAACACAACCACCAATCTCAAGGACCTCACAAGAAAGCTATATAATGGTTACTCAGTTCACTGGTCTCTTACCATTTTTTCTACATCCTACCTTTTCCCACACCATCCTGCACACTAGAATGTTGATCCAAGGGTCTTTATCACCTTGTTCCTTGACTTCTAGTTGGGTTTGACCAATGAAATAAAAACAACAGATGGTAGGGAAATGGGACGAAAGAAAGGTCAGGGCTTTTCTGTCCTCTGGACTATTTTCCCTGAAGTGATGTTGTCATTTTTTAGGGCAGCTCTTTCTCCATTGTTCTGGCTCTCAATGCCATAGCAACACCCTTTTATCTTTTGCTGTTTCAAGTCTTTGAGTGCCAGTGACAGTCTCACTATTACTAATTTCTGGATCCTGAATGTCCCTTGCTTGGTTCATTAACCTTTCCTATAGCTTTGTAAATATCCTTTAGTTCCCTTGAATCACTTGAATACTGTTTTGTGTCTGAAGAGGATTTGACTATTATAGGAATAGTCACAGAACAATATCAGCATAGAAAAGAGAAATATCATCAGAAGGACAGTCTTCAATGACCTTTTTTAAAAAGACTTTTTTTTTTATAAATAGCAATGGGGGGTGGAGTTGTTAAGAAAGGTTATTTGACGCAGGTTATTAATAATTTAACACAAGAATAAATGACTTTTAGATAAAGATTTAATAGAACTTAGTCATATTCATTCAGATTTTTACTTTTGTGCCTCAGCTTTTTGCATCTTAGCTAAACCATCCTTTTATTTTTTTAAATTTACTTTTATTTGTGTTTTGATAGTTTCATATATGTAATGATTATATTCACCTCTATTACATTCTGCTATCCCTTTCCTTTATCTCTGAACCTTGAACTATCTTTTAATCCAACATAATACTACGGTTGTGGAAAAGTCTGTGAGTGCATCTGCTGTTATTTACTGGTGAAGAATGATGTTGTGCTTGTAGGCTGAAAACTTGAGTTATGCCTCTAGGAACGTTTTGTTTTTAATGTGATGCTGACTTTCTCAGAGCATAAGAGTCTCACTTAAGGTCCTTGCTCACTTTACTACGGTCTGAAAAATGTGGAGTTGTGCTACTGTGTACAGTGGATAGTACTCAGCATATCGTTCTCTCTGTTTTGTATTTTGTTGGCTATTGTGACATTTTTACCTTGATCCATTTGTCATGTTGGCTAATTTAGCAGGAAACAATAGGAATCAAGAGAAACCTATCCTCTTGCAATTGAGGGAAGACACTGGCATGTTGGAAGAAGTTAAACAAATGTGAATCTTTGACCTTCTCCTTAACTAGGGCTCCAGTCCAGTAAGCTCATTATAGGCAACACTGTTAACATACCTCACATGTTGGCAGATGACTGGTATGGAACACATCCTGCCAGACCAACAAGGGATCAGAAGAAACAGTTGCTGCATAACCCATTGTTCTTAAAGAAAATATTCCTGTAGCTGCTGGTATACTCAACTGCTCAGAGTACCTAGAAGAGAACCTTTTGAACTTTGTACTCATTAGTTTTTCCCATTTTCTGTCTACTTTTGACTAGTGTTCTGAGGATACCTCAAAGAATATGGATGCTGTTTGTACTAATTCTTGCAGCTGTGTAAGGTTTGGGGCAAGGGAACTTTCAGTAAACAGCTCCACTTGAATCCTACAAAATTCAATGTGGAAATTAGAATACAAAGAAATGAACCACGCTGTGAACCTTTCCCCCATCTCAGGAAAAGGGAAAGAAAATAGAAATTGAACTGGGATTCTCTTTGCACATTGTGGAGTGTACGCTGCAACAACTGATCTTACGGTGCATGTTCTTGTTTTTCAATTTTAAGCCAAACTTTGGTTCCTTTGTGGCAGCCCCTCTCATGGCTGTTATATTAATATATCAATAGGACCAACAACTTTATTTTAAGTTCCATTTTGTCTGCCATGAAACTTGTAGACAGCCTGAAGTCATGTATGCATTTGGCTTTTTTCAAATTAGACTTCAAAGAGACAAGATGGAAAGAGCGTGGGGTAAGAATACTGACTTCACTTGTAATTACTCCTTGAACCCAAGACATTTTTTTCACTTCCGTTACAAGATGAGGTTAAAGTTCTGTGATCTTTCAGTTTTAACATTGTGACTTCAATGTGAAAATGAGCCATTTAAAGGTGAAACTAATCATCATGATTAGCAAATGAGAATGGTCAATGGTGAATTTTACTGATGACTCTCATAATTTTGTTCAAGTCAGATGTCAGCCAGTTGTTGAGAAATGTTTCCAATCAACTTGCTTATACAGTTGAGCTGGTAGGAGACAAGAGTAAATTTGTGAAAGGTCAGAGAGATATAGTATATTAGAGATATGCAATTATCAGGAGCATGTTAGCTGTAAAAATAGACTAAGCTTAAAAATGTACATGAATATTTTAGCAACAAATCACACCTGATATGATTCCTCCCCTCAGTATATCTAGGAAGTTTGTAATTCATGATTCAGTCCTCAGGATTAATAGACATCAATTGAAAACAATGAAACTGACTAGCTTAAAACTCATAATCTATATCAGAAGTATATTCATACATACACACATCTATATACAAGTACACAAACAACATATATATTGCTTCTCACATACACATACAATCAAAATTTGCTTTGCAAGTATATATTATTATTTGATCAAATCCTTCACTTTTTGTCCTTGGAAACTGCAATATCTGCAGCAAGATTTCTGCTACCTTTTCAACAGAATTAGGTTATTCAATGTAAGCATGTTTGAAGGAGCCGTAATTAGATTCAATAAGAGTTTAATGTATTGGAGTCTTAACATTGATTTGGTTTTGTATTTGAAATCATGATATATGCTTATTCTTGATTTCCATACCTGGTTTTGACACCTCTGTTGGAGTGCTTGAAAAATAGAAAGGAATATCTTACATGAAATATGACATCATTGATTGGCCAGATGGAGGCTTTCTAGACTGATGTGATATGGAATCTGAAGAACTGGTAATTCCAAAAATCAGTATGTCCATTAACTCAATAAGTAAACATGATTTTTTAAAAGTGAGCCATTCTGATTCTATAAACTACCCTTCTCTGTTCATTCAGGGCAAATTCTGGGCCATTCTCTGCTACACAAGGAGCCCACTTATAATTCTATATCAACACAAACAAGAGACGATATGAAAGGAATTATTGCTATGACCAAGAGATCATGATGACTAAAGCAGAAAAATATAGATTGTAAATATCATATATTTCAGAACTTGTTAAAAGCATACAACAGAAGTATTTTTTCTCAATAGTTATCCCATTTCTTGGTTTGGCATAGAAACTTCAAAGTTTATGGATACAGTTCAATAGCCTATCCTTCTATACTTACCTAGTCTTTTGAAACCTTTTCTACTTGTATTGTTTGAGCTAACTCAGTTTTAATTTCTGTATCTTTAAGACACACTAAATAATTAAGTAATCAGCTGCCATATTTTACTTAAATTGGATGTATAATAGCATGTAACTCTTAATATGGTGTTTTAAGTAGTTGCAATAAGTGTACTGGATTTGAAGCAGGTTTGAAGGTTATAAGGCCTTCAGTGTTCTGCTTCATGAGTTGATAGACAGCAGTGAACTCAGATGAGGAGAGGTCTTCAAACAGAGGGAATGAAGGGCTCCTGATAGCTATTTTTTTCAGTAATTATACCTTAAACTGCCCTCTTAGATTTGTGCCTAGAAGCTCCTTCCTGCTGACAAATATCATCCACAGCACCATATTTCTTGGTAAGTATCTACATGTTCAACAATTGTAGTCTAACATGTGTTTAAATAACCATGAATATTTGTTTAAAATGTGAATTTCTTTAACTATATACTTGTGAGTGGAGACTTGTTTCTATTATGTAATTCTTAGAGAAATTTATGCATTATATATTGATCATATTCACCTTCCCATTCATACCCTTACATCCTCCTAAATTCATCCCTGTCTTCTTGCTTCCAAACTTCATGTCTTCACAACTCATGAATCTTTTTAAAGTATAAAATAAATTTTAATTTTTTAGTGTTTCATAAATAAGCACTGTATTCATATTTTTATTCATCCCTCTCCCATCTCCAATTCCTCCCATGATCCCCATTCTATCTAAAACTAAAGACCCTTTCTTCTCTAATTATTATTGCTATGTATACACACACACACACACACACACACACACACACACACACACACACACACACCTTTCCACATTCATCCTGAATGTAATTGATCTCATCAGATCTCAGGAGTTTACCAGGTCAAGTCTGGTTAGTATTTGGATAGAAGGTGACTCATGTTTTTAACAAGTAATTCATATAGTTTTTAAACTTCTAGTTGTATTCAGATCTGTTTCCAACCACAACTTATCCTTACCTCTCACACTTGAGAAAATCTTCCATGTAATTTTTTTAATCCTTTTCAATGAGATTATCGTAGACACAGATCTACACATGGGCATCCCTGTCCAAGCATAAGCATAAGCTATTCACTAAGAGAGAAAGAAAACAAATCATGGATGCCTATTTGAAAGTTCAGAGAGAGGAAAAATTAGTAATACATGTTACTAATCAAATAAAGTAGAATTGCCTAAGAAGTCTATTATATATATACATGCGTGTGTGTATGTACATGTATATCTATTTTGCAGTTGCTCAATGTGTGTCTTCTCTGACAAACATATGAATATGTTTGGTAGTCTATTATTCTATAGTTCTAATTAGTAATTAACTAATGGATTTTATAGACCACAACTTGAAAGTGACTGGGATCAAGTTGAAATAATACTAGAGTGATGTTATTTTGAGTACTGATACTTTGAAAGCCCTTTCTCAGCAGCTTTTTAAAGTATTAAAGAAGAGTCATATGCAGTTCATTCATGCAGTAAATATTGGTGTTTTTTTAGAAGGATTTTGAAGCAATTCTAAAGAATGACCTCAGTCTGAGCTTCATCCAAGGTTCAGTCTCAGATCCCAGATACTCTCATGCTCTGTATTATTTCCTGCTTTGTGACATTTTTATCTAAGTGCTTCAAAGGATCTGAGAAGGTCGCTGTGAGAACATGCATGGTATTTGTATAGAGAAGGTCATTACTCTGCTAGTGCAATAGGAATTAATTACATATGCTGACTCACTGGAACTCTTAAGTGTAGAATGCAGAAGTCATCCAACCTTCGAGGATCTGGGCTCCAACCTTTTGCATTCGCATTTCTTTTCTTCACCTTCAGCTAGAGTTATAAACTTTTTTAAAAATAAAATGGGAAATGGGGAACTTTTGGGTCCTAATTCTTCCTATTCATATTATGGAGACAAGGTATTGA